>NW_027507903.1:681708965-682251465 GCF_037356315.1 Lithobates pipiens
CAGTGATTTTACGGGCGGAAGCTAGTCGGCGTTCTGCTGTGCGCCGCAAGGCGGGTTTTTAACCCGCAAATGAAGCGCCATGAATGCAATCTTGTGATTGCATGGACGTGGCGCTTCTCATAGTGCACTGTGACCGGCGCCACAGTACACTATGTTAAATTGTTAAATGACATTTTTTTTTTTTTTTTTAAATGTCTTAAAGGGCCCGTTTTTTTTTTTTACTTTTTTTTTTAACTTTTTTTTTTTTTTTTTTTTTTTTTTTACTTTTTTTTTTTTTACACCTAGGGAGAGGGGGGGCGGCGCCCGGGCGCCCCCTATGGGCGGGCCGCCACTGAGATTATATATATATATATATAATTTATTTATTTATTTTTAAATATAAATGGTTAGAAACAAAAGAAGTTGCAGCAAAAAAAAAAAAGCAGTAAAATTATAGTTAAGGGCAAAAAGTACTGCCCTGGGGGACAGGTATCAATGCAAACAATTTCTTAAAAACAATAGTTGTTTTTTTTCCATAGCAGTGATTTTAATTATGCTTAAAGTGCAACAATAAAAATGAAAAAAAATCTTTTAAAAATAGTGTGTGGGGGGGGGGGTCCCCTTAGTCTGCCTGCTTGTATTTCTCTATCCTCCATCTGATCAATGTTTATAAACAATGTTACTTTGTATCTCTCTATCTCCCATCTGATCAATGTTTATAAACAATGTTACTTTGTATCTCTCTATCTCCTGTATGATCAATGTTTATAAACAATGTTACTTTGCATTTCTCTATCTCTGCCCTGAACAATGTTTATTAACACTGTATCAGACAGTCTGCTTTTTGACAGACGTAGGCCTCTACAGCCATCATCATTTCTTTTTCTTGCAGTCTCGGTTTCACAAAGATGGGCGAGGAGCTTTGACGTTCTCGATCACAGAGGCCAGCGAATGTATCAGGGCAATCAGCACGTTGAGTGTTGCGGACCCAACTTTGATCTGAGGGTCAGAGATAGCCGAGGGGATGAAGTCATGAGTGTTACTGAGAGCAACAGCTGCGGGTGTTCAAGAGAGGTAAGAGGCTTATGCCGCGTCCACGCGACCGGACTTTCCGGCAGGCTAGGTCCGACGGTCTTCCCAACTGACTTTTGGTGGAGTTCCGTGGACCTTTCCAAACTAATGGACTTGCCGACATACGAATGGACTAAGTCCGTTCTAAAGTCCGTTCCTTTTGAATGTGATGACGTAAGACGGGACTAGAAAAGGAAGTCCAATAGGCAGTAGCCAATAACTTCCCCTGCGTCGTATTTGGTCCGTTAAAGTCCAACTCTGGACTCCCTCATTACAAACTGACCCCCTTCCCCCTCACCTTATGCCCCCCAAATGTCTGTTTTTGATTTCATACACTATCATTTAATAGAAGTCTTCAGTCCATTCACATTACATGTGGGGTCCTCTTAGGTGAACTCTTAAGGCGTCGGCATACCAAGACATTTTGGACAATTTCATGCTCCCAACTTTGAGGGAACAGTTTTGGGGACGGCCCCTTCCTGTTCCAACAAGACTGCGCACCAGTCCACAAAGCAAGGTCCATAAAGACATGGGTGAGCGAGTTTGGGGTGGAGGAACTGCAAAAACATTGGGATGAATTAAAGCAAAGACTGCGAGCCAGGTCTTCTCGTCCAACACCAGCGCCTGACCTCACAAATGCTCTTCTGAAAGAATGGTCAAACATCCCCATAGACACATCTCCTAAACCTTGTGGACGGCCTTCCCAGAAGAGTTGAAGCTGTTATAGCTGCAAAGGGCGGAGCCAACTCAATACTGAACCCTACGGACTAAGACTGGGCGGCCATTAAAGGTCATGTGCGTGTAAAGGCGGGCACATCTTAGCCAAGCCTCGATCTGAGCCTCGGACGGCCAATCAGATCTACGCTCTGACCTGTTCCCAACTCAAATTGTATAGTAACGATGGAACAGTACAGGGATTTATATAAATAAACCAATATAGATAGTTCACTCCTTCCCGATATCGACCCATGCATGGAAATAAGGAGCACCGCCACCACAACATCGCATCACGGATCTCATACCACCACAGGGAGTATCACACAAAACAATATGTAGCACTAACCCCCGAAGGAGCTGCTGGTTATTCTTGGGCTTTCTGATACCTTCCGTTCTCCTCGTTGCACGTCTAGGGGATGTCCCGTGTTAGGTGGCCCAGTAACTTGAGACAACAGATCCACTTGAATGGATTTTATTTGCGAACTCAGACAATTGAACAGTCCTTCAACTTGGGATCAGAGGGTTGGAAAGGGTAGTTCAGGTTCTCTCAATGTCAAAGTCCAAAAAACGTTGAAGAGCTTGCTTACTTTGACTGCATCCAGAGAACAGCCAATCACAGCTGGATGATCACTCAGGTTGGACAGTCCTTCTATCACATGGTCTAGCAACCAACATGGTGCTTACTCAGGAAGAAAGTCTTTATCACCGACGTTGTTGCAGAACACGTAGGAAAACTAAGCTGTAGAACACTTCTAGGATACCTGGATCTTTCAGCCTGCTTGGCGATATCCACAAGACCGGATTCTCTCGGTTACTTCAGCCCTTCCAGGCTCTTGTTAAGAAAACCAACTCGTACATGGTGTTCTTCTAAAGAGTCCTCCCCTGGAATGCTTGAAGTACTCTGGGTCTCTCCCAAACCGGAGACGGCACCCAACCACCTCAGAATCCTCTTTTAGTTCCCTTGCCTTGGGCTAGCCAGCCCCGAGGCATTAAAGTCGGGTGGATCCGCACCCCAGGCCATAGCCTTCCTGGGGGCTGGTCAGGAGGACCAGGACCATGTAATCAGCACTGGACCCCCGAACCACGAGACGTCCGCATCTTAAGTACCCTCTCCCAGAGGGCACAGCGAGAACGCCACTCCCACTGACCTGGCTCAGAAAGAGAGTAACTTAAGCACCTGACCAGACCATAGTTCCACACCCGCCACAAGAGACAGTGCCCCCCTGTGGCCAAGCTGAACATTTCACAGTGCAGTAAGACTGATGCAGAGGTCTAATTTGGACAAATAAACCCAAACCAAACTGCAGTTTGGGAAAACTTTAACTTTGAAAAACGCATAGCGCGTGCTCTTCAGGAGCCGCCGCTACACAATATATAACCCAAACCTATTAATTCTCTATAGAGCTATTTTAACAAAAAGTTATTATATTTCAATCAATACGGCCCCGACCCTATAGTCGATCAAAATACCTTCAAGAAAACATCATGCGACAGGTTTTTAACCAGCAGGAAGTGTCACAAATGTATTATGTGGGGATCACGTAACTGCAATCAACCACAGTGACATCTAGTGGACCATATCGATATAACATAAAATGTGCCTACACTGAATGGACTTTAGTGTCAAAAACTCATAAAAATGACTAAAATGATAAGTAGGAATACAAAAGTAAATCTAAATAAATATACAGAAAAAATAAATAAAATAAAAAATAAAACACCATACAACAGGAATTGGCGAGCAGGAAATGTCACAATTTACTACATGTGGTCATATTACTGCAGCCAACCACAGTGACATCTAGTGGACAAAGTACATAACACCAAAAAAAAAAAAATACCTATGCTGAATGGGCTTTTCTGCCTAAAGACTCCCAAAAATGAGTAAAAATAAATATAAATCAAAGGACAAATAAATTATAGCACAACATACCAATAAAGAACATGAAGGGGGAATTGGGTATAAGGCAGGTGCTGCACAATCCTCTACTGATACCCTGTTTCCCCCGAAAATAAGACCTAGCGTCATTGTCGGTGATGGCTGCAATATAAGTTCTACCCCTCCCAAATAAGCCCTACTCCGTTTCCCCGAAAATAAGCCCTACCCTGAAAATAAGACTTACAAGGACTTTAACTAGGGCTTATTTGGGGGGGTAGGGCTTATATTGCAACCATCACAGACAATCACGCTAGGTCTTATTTTCGGGGAAACGGGGTAGCCAGAGGGTGCTGGTACTTGTGGGCTCACATCTAAGTAGGGGGGGGGGGTCATCATACACTATATTACCAAAAGTATTGGGACGCCTGCCTTTACACACACATGAACTTTAATGGCACCCCAGTTGGTGGGGGTCTCCTTTGACGTCTATACCAGACACTCATCAAGGATAAGGGTCTGATATGTATTTTGAGGGGGGGAGCCCACCCCATTAGCATCTATATAAGACCCTCCTCCAGGGTAAGAGTTTGGTGTAGATGAAGGGAATCCCCCTATATTATAATCCCCGTACATTATATTACAGTTATTTTATATATATATATATATATATATATATATATATATATATATATATATATATAAATACACACACACACACATATATATATATATATATATATATATATATATATATATATATACACACATACATTATATATATAAAATTTTATTTTTTCCCAAAAAAGTGCACTTGTAAGACCGCTGCGCAAATACGGTGTGACAGAAAGTATTGCAAGGACCTCCATTTTATTCTCTAGGGTGTTAGAAAAAAATTATAATGTTTGGGCGTTCCAAGTAATTTTCTAGCAAAAAAATAAATGTTTTTAACTTGTAAACAACAAATCTCAGAAAGAGGCTTGGTCCTTAAGTGGTTAAAAGAGCTAAAATCCAATGAATAAAAGGGGCGAGCCAAGTAGAGTCAGGCTGTGGTGGAAAGAGCCCCCAGCTCTGTTGCAAGCAGTGGGAGTCATGCAAATATCAAAATCCGTTTATGGGTGGGTGCCAGTCTGGGGGTCTGGGTGTTTCTAGGCAGGCTTTATGTATGTGGGTAACGCCCACTTGTGCATGAGAATGTGTGAGGCACTGCATCTTCAACTAAACACATGTAAGTAAAAACCCATGTACCACCCCTAGGAGCCACTCAAACCCTTAAAAAAAACAGCCAACCAAACACCTTTTCCAAAATGAATTAAACAGATTTTGTCAAAATGTGAACATATACCCAACATTTCTGATAAAATAAATGTAGCACTGACCCCCGAAGGAGTGGCTGGTTTTCTTGGGCTTACCGTTTACCTCCTCCGCCTCGTAGCTCGTCATTCTTGTCTAGGGGTTCCCGAGGTTGATGACCCAATAACTGCAGAGACCGACACTCAAATTCCTTTTGGAATTTTTATTTGCTTAAAACATTGAACAGAAACTCAGTCTCTCATTTGGGAATAGAGGGTATAGGTATGGAAGCTCAGGCACTTAACAAATGTCTCTCTCTAGATAATCCAGGGAGTATCCACTCGCAGCTGGATATTTCCACCGTCGGATAAGTCCTGGTTTCAGGGACTTAGCAGCCGACAAATGATTCAAACTTAGCAAAGTCTCTGGCACAGACTTGGTTGCAAACTTTTAGATAAACACAAAAAGTCTCTCACAGGAACTTAGTTGTAACAGAAGGATAGGAATAGGAACTTTCTTGCGGTACCAGTATCTTGCAGCCGGTCCGGCGATACCGCAAGAAATGTGGATTCAGTTAGCGTCCTTACAGCTCAACATCCAGGCTCTTACCGAGCAGCCAGCCTCGTGCGTGGCCCTCTTCCGAAGAGTCCTCCCCTGGTTGCATGACGAGTTGCTGGGCCTCTCCAAAACCCGAGACGGCACCGGACCACCTTAGAATCCTCCTTCCGGTTACTGAGCCTCGGACTAGCCAGTTACGAGACTCGGAAACGGATGGATCCGCACTCCAGGCCATGAGGGCCCCCAGGGGCTGGTCAGAAGGACCAGGACCATTGAGTCAGAAATTACTTCTGGACCGGAACCCAGAACCACGTGACTTCAGTACCTTAAGTACCCTCTCCCGGAATACACAGCGAGACAATGCACCCGCTGATTGGCTCCGAGAGAGAGATTGGTACCCAATGCGTCCAACCAGACTGCGTTCTAATGCCTGTCAAAGGTGTTAACTGCAACTATGACCAGGCAGAACCTTAATACAGCCCAGCCAAACTGATGTCAAAACCACAATTTAGAACAATTAACCCCAAGACTCAACTATAGTCTTGAGAATTTTTTTTTTTTTTTTTTTTTACAGACGTAGCGGGTACTCTTCAGCGCTACATAAAGAATCTCCTTTTCACTTTCCCTGCCCAGACAGGAGCTATACATGGAGACCTCATCTCTGAAGGCCTCAAGAAGCCAGCAAGCAGGTCTCAATCCACCAGGACCCCACCTAGACCTAAAATATGTGTGTTTGAGATGGATTGATCCTTTTTATAGAAACTAAAAAAAATAAAAAATAGGAAAAAGGAAAAACAAGTAAAACTGAAAATGTTTTGGTGAAAATCCAGAAGTGAGACAAAAGAATACTTCTAAAGTCCTCCCTGTGTGACGTTATAATCCTGTTGTCTCTGTTCTAGGCAGTCTTGACTCTCCCCAGTACTGGGAACATCGGATTCGTCTCTTTCCCCTCCAATAACTTCATCACCCACTTGTCCATCATGGACTCCTCGAGGGAGGTCCTTCTTCTAATCCTGGGCCCCAGCCTCAAGATCAGTATCTTCGGGAACATCTCTTTTGAGGTATGAGGTACAAATCCAAGTCAGCTTATGGTTCCAGAGATAGACTATTTATCTTCTGTCTTTACACATCCTCATATTACAATATACATTAGAGCATACAGATAACCACTCACATTGGTCCCTGAAAGAAGTTGCGCTCTAATGCCGCCTGCACGCGATTGCACATTCCGAATCCATGTTTTTTTTTCCCGAAGGATGCTGGCTCAAACTTGTCTTGCATACACGCGGTCACACAAATGTTGTGGGAAATTCCGAACATCAAGAACGCGGTCACGTATGACGAGCCCAGAAAATTGAAAGTTCAACAGCCAGTGCGGTTCCTTCTGCTTGATTCCGAGCATGTGTGGAACTTTGTGCTTCGGAATTGTGTACACACGATCGGAATTTCCGACAACGGATTTTGTTGTCGGGAAATTTGAGATCCGGCTCTCAAATTTTGTTCGTCGGAAATTCCGACGGAAAATGTCCGATGGAGCCTACACACAGTCGGAATTTCCAACAACAAGCTCCCATCGAACATCTGTTTTCGGAAATTCTGACCGTGGCATTAGTGTAGGGATCTTGCCTTAAGTTGGAGTGTCCGTAGACTAAGTTTAAGGTGTACAGCCAACCTAAGCTTTGCTGATGTTATCTGGAATCATTAGGTTTCTCCTAAGCCCAATATATTGCTGTTTTCTGTTGGTTTCTGGGGCAGAGGTTCAACCCACTCCCTGAGTCAAAGATAGGCTTTTCCACTCTATAGGGAGCATGGACTTTGCTGATTGCCGAGCTATAGTGCTGACTTAGAAGGGAGGGGGGTTGAGATTGAGATTTCTGCAGAAGGACCATTGGATTCATTGGGAAAGTTCAATTGGGCTTTAACTTTCCTGGAGTTTTTGTTTGTGATATCTCTGTGCTTTTTCCTGAAAGGTGAAATCTCGGGACGAGCAGCATGTGGTGGGGATGATAAGGAGTGAAGGGAACCAGTACACGGTCATATTTCCAATGGACCTGGAGGTGACGATGAAAGCCATGATTCTGGCCTCCTGCTTCTATCTGGTGAGGACACCTCCATTCTTCTCTTTGTGTAACCTATTGTTGAAGATAAAACTTAGGGGCTCCTTATATTTGGGCTTCAATGGAGGAACGGGCCAGCAGCATATGCTATATTTGACTCCGCTAGGAGAATAATCGTAGAGTGTTGGGAATATTAGAGCAGGGTAAGATTATTGTCCTCTGGATTCACCATGGGATATATTCATTGGTCTAAACAGGGAAAAAAAAGTGTGGCAGAGAAAGGGTTAACTTGTCATCAAATAAACAGGTCAAAAAGGTCCATAAGGGGTGTAGAGGGGTGAGAGCTGAACTGAGTAAATGACTTGTTAGTATTGCTGTAGATCTTTCCGCCATTTCTACTAGTGATGATGTAAGTAGCAGAATCCTAATGCTCTCCTAATTCTCTTACAGGACTCCATCATTTATGACCAGAGGCGGAGCGTCACAGACCGACCCAGCAGCTGACCTGTGACCTCTTACACCACGACCTGTTACACCATGACTGTTGCACTGTGACCTGTTACACCATGACTGTTACACCATGACCTGTGACCTCTTACACCATGACCTGTTACACCGTGACCTGTGACCTCTTACACCATGACCTGTTACACCATGACCTGTGACCTCTTACACCATGACCTGTTACACCGTGACCTGTGATCTCTTACACCATGACCTGTTACACCGTGACCTGTGACCTCTTACACCATGACCTGTTACACCGTGACCTGTGATCTGTTACACCATGACCTGTGACCTCTTACACCATGACCTGTTACACCGTGACCTGTGACCTCTTACACCATGACCTGTTACACCATGACCTGTGATCTGTTACACCATGACCTGTGACCTCTTGCACCATGACCTGTTACACCGTGACCTGTGACCTCTTACACCATGACCTGTTACACCATGACCTGTGACCTCTTGCACCATGACTGTTACACCATGACCTGTGACCTCTTGCACCATGACTGTTACACCATGACCTGTGACCTCTTACACCATGACCTGTTACACCGTGACCTGTGACCTCTTACACCATGACCTGTTACACCATGACCTGTGACCTCTTACACCATGACCTGTTACACCGTGACCTGTGATCTCTTACACCATGACCTGTTACACCGTGACCTCTTACACCATGACCTGTTACACCGTGACCTGTGATCTGTTACACCATGACCTGTGACCTCTTACACCATGACCTGTTACACCGTGACCTGTGACCTCTTACACCATGACCTGTTACACCATGACCTGTGATCTGTTACACCATGACCTGTGACCTCTTGCACCATGACCTGTTACACCGTGACCTGTGATCTGCTACACCATGACCTGTTACACCGTGACCTGTGACCTCTTACACCATGACCTGTTACACCGTGACCTGTGATCTGTTACACCATGACCTGTTACACCGTGACCTCTTACACCATGACCTCTTACACCGTGACCTGTGATCTGTTACACCATGACCTGTGACCTCTTACACCATGACCTGTTACACCATGACCTGTGACCTCTTACACCATGACCTGTTACACCGTGACCTGTTACACCATGACCTGTAACCTCTTGCACCATGACCTGTTACACCATGACCTGTGATCTGTTACACCATGACCTGTTACACCGTGACCTGTGACCTCTTACACAATGACCTGTTACACCGTGACCTGTGATCTGTTACACCATGACCTGTGACCTCTTACACCATGACCTGTTACACCGTGACCTGTGATCTTTTACACTCTGACCTGTTACACCATGACCTATGATCTGTTTTACCATGACCTGTGAACTCTTACACTCTGACCTGTTACACCCAGGGGTGGACTGACCATTCAGGCACTTGGGCACTGCCCGAGGGCCTCATGCCACTAAGGGGCCCCATCAGGGTTACCAGCCTCAATAAAACCAGGGACAGTATGTAAAAATCTGTGTTTTTAAAAAAATGCCAAGATTATGGCTGCCCCACCTCTCCAGTACCTTTTCAGTGTGTATGTGTATTCTGTATGTGTATACTGTGTGTGTATATTGTGTGTCTATACTGTATGTGTGTGTGTCTATACTGTGTGGCCCCATAATCTATTGCCTGGGGGCCCCATAATCTCCTATTGCCCGGGGCCCCATAATCTCCTATTGCCCGGGGGCCCCATAAATTTCCCCTGTTGCCCGGGGGCCCCATGAGTTGTCAGTCCACACCTGGTTACACCATGACTGTGACTCTGACCTGTTACACTATGACCTGTGATCTGTTACACTCTGAACTGTTACACCATGACCTGTGACCTGTTACACTGTGACTTGTTACATCCTGACCTGTGATCTGTTACACTGTGACTTGTTACACCATGACCTGTGACCTGTTTCACTCTGATCTGTTACACCATGACTTGTGATCTGTTACACTGTGACCTATAAATTATTACACTGTGACCTTGTTACATCCTGACCAGTGACCTGTTAAACCATGGCCTGTGATCAGTTACACCGTGACCTGTGACCTGTTTCACTCTGATCTGTTACACCATGACTTGTGATCTGTTACACTGTGACCTATAAATTATTACACTGTGACCTGTTACATCCTGACCAGTGACCTGTTAAACCATGGCCTGTGATCGGTTACACCGTGACCTGTGACTTGTTAAACCGTAACCTGTTACATCGGGACCTGTTACCTGTTACACCGTGACCTGTGATTGGTTACACCGTAACTTGTTACATCCGGACCTGTGACCTGTTACAACATGACCCCTTACACCGTGACCTGTTACACCATGATCTGTTACATCCGGACCTGTGACCTGTTACACCATGACCTGTGACCTGTTACACCGTAACCTGTTACATCCGGACCGGTGACCTGTTACACCATGACCTGTTATCTGGTACACTGTGACCTGTTACATCCGGACCTGTGACCTGTTACACCGTGACCTGTTACACCATGACCTGTGTCATGTTACACCGTGACCTGTTACACCATGACCTGTGACCTGTTACACCGTGACCTGTGACATGTTACACCGTGACCTGTGACATGTTACATCGTGACCTGTTACACCGTGACCTGTTACACCGTGACCTGTGACATGTTATACCGTGACCTGTTACACTGTGACCTGTTACATCCGGACCTGTGACCCGTTACACCGTGACCTGTGACTTGTTACACCGTAACTTGTTACACCCGGACCTGTGACTTGTTACAACATGACCCCTTACACTGGGAACTGTTACACCATGATCTGTTACATCCGGACCTGTGACCTGTTACACCATGACCTGTTACACCATGACCTGTGACCTGTTACACCATAACCTGTTACATCCGGACCGGTGACCTGTTACACCATGATCTGTTATCTGGTACACTGTGACCTGTTACACCGTGACCTGTGACATGTTACACCGTGACCTGTGACATGTTGCACTGTGACCTGTTACACCGTGACCTGTTACATCCGGACCTGTGACCCATTAAAACGTGACCTGTGACTTGTTACAACATGACCCCTTACACTGGGACCCTTTTACACCATGATCTGTTATATCCGGACCTGTGACCTGTTACACCATGACCTGTGACCTGCTACACTGTCACCTGTTACACCATGACCTGTTACATCCGGACCTGTGACCCGTTACATCGTGACCTGTGATTTGTTACACTGTGACCTGTGACTTGATACACCGTAACCTGTTACACCCAGACCAGTGACTTGTTACAACATGACCCCTTACACTGTGACCTGTTACACCATGACCTGTTACATCCGGAACTGTGACCTGTTACTTTGCGGACTAATATTTGTTTTTGAATGATTTTTCTTTTTTTTTCTGCTGAATATTATCCGTTCTTTATATCTGCTTTGTACATGAATTGTCGTTCCCAAATTGTGATCACATTAAATAATTTTTAAGAGAAATGATGTCTACTATACTCTTCAACTTTCTTTTTTGCCCAAATTTCCGGCAATGTCTAAATCTCTATTCACCATAAGCAATGGTCCTCATCATCATCACAGAGTGAATTCTTCATTTCCTTGTTCTACAAATCTGGATGTTCGGCGGTGAGATCGGACTGGAGATCCACTTTAATTGTAAACCCGGGAATATTATTACTACGGCATATCAACGAAGGTAAAGAAGCCCTCTTCAAAGCCCGGTATAAATATTTATCAGCAGTATCCAGGACAAGCCTATTGCAACCTTTCCTCTGCCTCCCAACGCGTTTCACTCTGCTAGATTAATCGTATAGTGTTGGGAATATTAGAGCAGGGTAAGATTATCGTCCTCTGGATTCACCATGGGATATATTCATTGGTCTAAACAGAAAAAAAGGCCAGCATTTCAGATCAGGAATATCTTGCTGTGATTTTCACACCATGCTATTTATTTTTAAGATTCCCCCTCGCAATAAAGGAAGGATAAAAAGGAACACATGTAACATGTAAGACACATATAATGCTTACATAGAAGACAAACATATAACATCTAAACAACCAATCACGTGGCAGTAGCCAGGGACGGACAAAGGGGTGGGCAGGAGGGGAAGTTACTTTGGGCGCAGTGAAGCGAAGGGGCAAAAAACGGACACCCATTCTATGGCATGTATTAGCAGTGGGGGAAGGGGGGCCACAATTCTGGATCCTTGGCCTGGGCACTGGACTACCCTGAATCGGTACTAGCAGCAACGCAATCTATAAAAATCATGCGGATATAAGTCAGATACCAAAATGGGGGAAAATGTCACCTTGGTGGTTGTGACAGTGGCATGATTGCCGGTGCTGGATGGGCTGGTTAGAGGATCTAACCGATCTCCTGAGATTTTCATCCACAACAGTCTACAGAGATTACTCCGAATGGGGCAAAAATCATCCATCGAGCTGCAGTTCTGCAGAGGGAAATGTATTGACGAGTGAGGTCAAAGGAGAATGGTCAGACTGGTTGGAGGTGACAGAAATGCTATGGTAGGGATGGCAACCCATCCGTCCCAATCTACCTATTGATCACTGGCATGTAACAAGCATAAATCAACCTACCTTGTTCCTAGATCCTGATACCCCCCCCCCCACCACCATGCTCTGATGGGTCATATGACACAGCTAAGGGGTACCAGGGAGGAGAACTTCCCTCATACTGTTGCATGCTGAGGTCCAGTGAGTGAATTTTACAGATGGAGTGGATGTTTGTACAGGGAGTTGGGTATTTTGCTTGTGTGTGTGTGTGTGTGTGTGTGTATCAGGGGGGGGGGTGTTACTTCTGACCTCTGAACTCTATGTAACTTACATTTGACTCTACACTCCTGACCTTTGACTTCTATGTTACTTACATCTAACCCTACATTGCTGACCTCTGAACTCTGTTACTTACTTCTGACACTACACTGCTGACCTCCCGACTTCTGAACTCTATGTTACTTACATCTAACCCTACACTGCTGACCTATGAACTCTGTTATTTACTTCTGAACCTGCACTGCTGACCTCTGGGCTCTATTACTTTTGTCCCTATACTCCTAATCTCTGAACTCTGTTACTTACTCCTGACCCTACACTGCTGACCTCCTGACCTCTGAACCCTATGTTGCTTACTCCTGACCCTACACTACTGACCTCTGAACCCTATGTTACTTACTCCTGACCCTACACTCCTGACCTCTGAACCCTATGTTACCTACTCCTGATCCTACACTCCTGACCTCTGAACCCTATGTTACTTACTCCTGACCCTACACTCCTGACCTCTGAACCCTATGTTACCTACTCCTGACCCTACATTCCTTACTTCTGACTCTGAACTGCTGACCTCTGAACTCTGTTATTTATTTCTGAACCTGCACTGCTGACCTCTGGGCTCTGTTACTTTTGACCCCATACTCCTGATCTTTGAACCCTTTTACTTACTCCTGACCCTACACTGCTGACCTCCTGACCTCTGAACCCTATGTTGCTTACTCCTGACCCTACACTACTGACCTCTGAACCCTATGTTACTTACTCCTGACCTCTGAATTCTAAACTCTATGTTGCTTACCCCTGACCCTATACTACTGACCTCTGAACCCTATGTTACTTACACCTGACCCTACACTACTGACCTCTGAACCCTATGTTACCTACTCCTGACCTCTGTACTCTAAACTCTATGTTGCTTACTCCTGACCTTACACTACTGACCTCTGAACCCTATGTTACTTACTCCTGACCCTACATTCCTTACTTCTGACTCTGCACTGCTGACCTTTGAACCCTGTTACTTACTCCTGACCCTAAACTCCTGACCTCTGAATTCTATGTTGCTTACTCCTGACCCTACACTCCTGACCTCTGAACTCTATGTTGCTTACTGCTGACCCTACACTCCTGACCTCTGAACTCTAAACTCTATGTTGCTTACTCCTGACCCCACACTCCTGACCTCTGGACTCATATCTACTCCTGACCTCTCAACTCTGTTACTTACTCCTGACCCCACACTCCTGACCTCTGAACTCATATCTACTCCTGACCCTACACTCCTGACCTCTCAACTCTGTTATTTACTCCTGACCCCACACTCCTGACCTCTGAACTCTTACTTACTCCTGACTCTACACTCCTGACCTCTCAACTCTGTTACTTACTCCTGACCATACACTCTTGACCTCTCAACTCTTACTTACTCCTGACTCTACATTCCTTACCTCTAAACTCTATGTTGCTTACTCCTGACCCTACACTCCTCACCTCTGAACTCTGTTACTTACTCCTGCCCCTACATTCCTGACCTTTGAACTCTGTTACTTACTCCTGACCCTACATTCCTTACCTCTGAACTCTAAACTCTATGTTGCTTACTCCTGACCCTACACTCCTCACCTCTGAACCCTGTTAGTTACTCCTGACCTTTGAACTCTTACTTACTCCTGACTCCACACTCCTGACCTCTTAACTCTTACTTACTCCTGACCATACACTCCTGACCTCTGAACTCTAAACTCTATGTTGCTTACTCCTGACCCTACACTCCTCACCTCTGAACTCTGTTACTTACTCCTGACCCTACATTCCTTACCTCTGAACTCTTACTTACTCCTGACCGTACAGTCCTTACCTGTGAACTCTAAACTCTATGTTGCTTACTCCTGAAACTACACTCCTGACCTCTGAACTCTGTTACTTACTCCTGACTGTACACTCCTTACCTCTGAACTCTATGTTACTTACTCCTGACCCTAAACTCCTGACCTACTGACGATGTACGTGAGCACAATGGCCCAGCTGCGTAAATGGTTGTACCTGTAAGTCTTCTTTAAGACGCGGCCTAGTGGGCGAGCGTGCGCCCGCCGCATACTCTGTGAGTGTGCCCGCGGGTCTCGCAGACTCGATGTCCACCAGAGGCCCGCGATCGCATGACACACAATCGACAGAACGGGGACAAGGCATTTCCCTGTTCTGCCTAGCAACATGACAGGGATCTACTGCTCCCTGTGATCGGGAGCAATGATCACTGTCATGTCATTGGTAGACAGGGG
Organism: Lithobates pipiens; assembly: GCF_037356315.1. Taxonomy (NCBI): domain Eukaryota; kingdom Metazoa; phylum Chordata; class Amphibia; order Anura; family Ranidae; genus Lithobates; species Lithobates pipiens. Next base: position 681,724,096 of record NW_027507903.1, read on the forward strand.
CGGACTGACCATTCGAGCACTGCCCGAGGGCCCCTAGGGGGCCCCATCGGGGTTGCCAGCCTCAGTAAAACCAGGGACAGATTGTAAAAATCTTTTTTTTTTTTTTTTACATCTGTCCCTGAAATGTCTTTGATGTACAATCCTGGAGGCTATAGCTGCTCTGCCCCTCCACTACCTCCTCAGCCAATGGGAACACACTGTACACTCCCCATTCCCCCGCATGCCTTCTTTGAATACAGAGCAGGATATGCCGACATCTGGAGGAGAGGAGAGGGAGGCGTGGACACAGCCTGCAGTGTAGGATGGACTTTATAGGCTGATAGAAGGTAAGATTCCTAACTTGGCTGAGTTAGATGTCATTTTATCAGTGCTTTCTCTGGTGAGCAGAAAATCGATACTCAACATGTCATGCTTCAAAATTGCGCCCGCCCGTGAAATGGTGACAAACTTTGACCCTTAAAAATTTCCATAGATGACAACAGAAGTTGATCTAACAATTCCATGCCCGTGAAAAATCCACTTGTTGCCATTCGGAGGCAGCTGAATGGTGATTGGTTGAGTAAGGTACTACTCTGGGGAATCTGCTGTAAGGTACTACTTTGGGGGCTCTGCCGTAAGGTGCCACTGTGGGGGCTCTGCCATAAGGTGCCACTATGGGGGCTCTGCCATAAGGTGCCACTATGGGGGCTCTGCCACAAGGTACTACTCTGGGGGCTCTGCCACAAGGTACTACTCTGGGGGCTCTGCCATAAGGTACTACTCTGGGGGCTCTGCCATAAAGTACTACTATGGGGGCTCTGTCATAAGGTACTACTATGGGGGCTCTGCCATAAAGTACTACTATGGGGGCTCTGTCATAAGGTACTACTATGGGGGCTCTGCCATAAGCTACTACTCTGGGGGCTCTGCCGTAAGGTACTACTCTGGGGAATCTGCCGTAAGGTACTACTCTGGGGAATCTGCCGTAAGGTACTACTCTGGGGAATCTGCCGTAAGGTACTACTCTGGGGGCTCTGCCGTAAGGTACTACTCTGGGGAATCTGCCGTAAGGTACTATACTGGGGAATCTGCCGTAAGGTACTACTATGGGGGCTCTGCCATAAGGTACTACTCTGGGGGCTCTGCCGTAAGGTACTACTCTGGGGCTCTACCGTAAAGTACTACTCAGGGGGCTCTGTCATAAGGTGCCACTATGGGGGCTCTGCCATAAGGTGTCACTATGGGGGCTCTGCCATAAGGTGCCACTATAGGGGCTCTGCCACAAGGTGCCACTATGGGGGCTCTGCCACAAGGTGCCACTATGGGGGCTCTGCCACAAGGTACCACTATGGGGGCTCTGCCACAAGGTACTACTATGGGGGCTCTGCCACAAGGTACTACTCTGGGGGCTCTGTCATAAGGTACTACTATGGGGGCTCTGCCATAAGGTACTACTATGGGGGCTCTGCCGTAAGGTACTACTCTGGGGCCTCTGCCGTAAGGTGCCACTGTGGAGGCTCTGCCATAAGGTGCCACTATGGGGGCTCTGCCATAAGGTGCCACTATGGGGGCTCTGCCATAAGGTGCCACTATGGGGGCTCTGCCATAAGGTGCCACTGTGGGGGCTCTGCCGTAAGGTGAGATTCTGATGTAAGGGAGGATTGACTGTGCAGACTGTGATTATAGGGAGAATGTTGGGACTCTGATGTAAGGGAGGACTCTGATGTGAGCGTGGTGCTTATCCTGACTGCTGTACACTATATGTTGTTTTGTTCCTTACTTACTCCTGACCCCCGCACTCTGTACATTATACTGTACATAGACCTGACCAGGGTGTTGTCTCAACAGTTGCTGGTTTTAATTAACCACTTTTAAACCATTTGGCTGGCCAAAGACCAGAGCACTTTTTGCGATTCGGCACTGCGTCACTTTAACTGACAATTGCACGGTCGTGCGGCATGGCTCCCAAACAAAATTGACATATTTTTTTCCCCCCCACAAATAGAGCTTTCTTTTGGTGGTATTTGATCACCTCTGCATTTTTTTTTTTTACGCTATAAACAAAAAAAGAGCGATTTTGGAAAAAAAAAAACGCATTATTTTTTACTTTTTGCTATAATAAATAAGGTGCCACCTTATTTATAAATAATAATAAATAACCCCAAAAATCTATATAAAAAAAAAAAAATTTCCTCAGTTTAGGCCGATATATATTCTACATAATTTTGGTAAAAAAATAAAAAATCGCAATAAGCGTTTATTGATTGGTTTGTGCAAAAGTTATAGCGTCTACAAAATAGGGGATAGTTTTATGGCATTTTTATTAATTAATTTTTTTATTAGTAATGGCGGCGATCAGCGATTTTTAGGGGGACTGCGACATTATGGCAGTTGGTTTTGCATAGAGCAGCCCGGATTGGCTCTTCTTCTTGGATCCCTTTGGCCCTCTTGTTGAGCAACCCCACAGCAAGCAGCTTGCTGGAGGCAGTGGCGTAGCGTGGGGGGTGAGAGGGGGCTGCGGCCCCGGGCGCAACATTTGGGGGGGGGCGAAATCCCACGCCAGTGTGTGTGTCCCTTACTCCGTCCTCCTAATTTTGATTTCCTATGTCTCCATGCTTTGCCCACCACAGGATGGCCCCTGGTGCCCTGTGATTGGGCGAAGGGGGTCATTTGCAGCGGTGGGCCCGGCCTGTCCTGGATCACGGGGAAGCGGGGCTGGCCCCCGCTTAGCTGTGAGCCACTGCTGTCCCCCTCCACCTCTCCTCCGGATCCCAGATTGTTTCCCTGTTGTGGCAGGCAGTGAGACAGACTGCAGAGGCAGAGCAGATGGAAGAAAATCAGGTGGGTGGCAGACTCCCTCGTGAGTCACGTTGCTGGTCTGGGGAGAGGGAGCAGCCAGTAAGTCAGTTTAGTGTGTAGTGTAATTTAGTGAGTAGTGTAGTGTATAGTGTAGTACAGGGATCTGCCCATTAGCGGACCACCAGCGGTTGCAAAACTACAAGTCCCATCATGCCTCTGCCTCTGGGTGTCATGCTTGTGGCTGTCAGAGGCTTGCTGTGCCTCATGGGACTTGTAGTTCTGCAACAGCTGGAGGTCCAATAATTGCAGATCCCTGGTGTAGTATGTAGTGTAGTGTAGTGTAGTGGGGTGTGTAGTGTAGTGTATAGTATAGTTTAGTGTATAGTGTAGTTTATAATGGGCAGTTTAGTGTGTAGTGTAGGTTAGTGTATAGTGTAGTGTGTAGTGGGCAGTTTAGTGTGTAGTGTAGCATATATTGTAGTGTGTAGTGTAGTTTAGTGTGTAGTGTAGTGTATAGTGTAGTGTAGTGGGCAGTTTAGTGTGGAGTGTAGTGTAGTTTAGCGAGTAGTGTAGTGTATAGTGTAGTGTAGTGGGTAGTTTAGTGTGTAGTGTATAGTGTAGTTTAGCGTGTAGTGTAGTGTACTGTATAGTTTAGTGTGTAGTGGGCAGTTTAGTGAGTAGTGTAGTGTATAGTATAGTGTAGTGTAGTAGGCAGTTTAGTGTGGAGTGTAGTGTAGTTTAGCGAGTAGTTTAGTGTATAGTGTAGTGGGTAGTTTATTGTGTCGTGTATAGTGTAGTTTAGCGTGTAGTGTAGTGTGTAGTGTAGTGTGTAGTTTATTGTGTCGTGTATAGTGTAGTTTAGCGTGTAGTGTAGTGTGTAGTGTAGTGTGTAGTTTAGCGTGTAGTGTAGTGTGTAGTGTAGTGGGCAGTTTAGTGAGTAGTGTAGTGGGTAGTTTAGTGTGTAGTGTAGTGGACAGTTTAGTGTGTAGTGTAGTATAATGGTCAGTGTAGGGATCAGGTAGGTCAGTACTCGGGAGGTGCTAAAAGTCTGCAGGTTAGGGGGGTGCAAATTACTTGCCTTGCCCTGGGTGCTGACAACCCACACTACGCCACTGTCTGGGGGGCCCCATAATCTCCTATTGCCCGGGGGGCCCCATGAGTTGTCAGTCTGCCCCTGGTGGCAGACCATCCCCCTACAGTTAGAATCACTCCCTAGGACACACTTAATCTATAAACGCTTATTGCGATTTTTTTTTTTTACCAAAAATATGTAGAAGAGTACGTATCGGCCTAAACTGAGGAAGAAATTCGTTTTTTTATATAGATTTTTTGGGGGATATTTATTATAGTAGAAAATAAAGTGCTCTGGTCAAGAAGGGGGGTAAAATCTCTCGGGGCTGAAGCAGTTAAAAGAAATTTAGCAGGCGGAACTCCGCTTTACGTGGTTAATTAACCACTTACCGACCACCCGCCGCAGTTTTACGGCAGCTGGTTGAAGGAGGATATCATTGTTATGGAACCCCGGTATCCCCGTCTTCAGCAGGCGGTCCGCTACAAGATAAAATTGGTCTCTGCGGCGGATTTTATCGGCAGCGGGAGAGGGGGCCCCCCGCCAAGATCCGGTGCCCTCCACCGCTTATCGGAGCCTTCGGCAGCGCCAAAGGCGATCGCGGGTTGTCTATGGAGACGAGTGAGGGCAAGATGGCCCCCACCTGTCTCCATACCATAGCAGGGCGGAAGCCACGTCAAAGCATCACTTCTGCCCACACCTCTTAAGGGGCCAATTTTTTTGAATGATTTTTTTTTTTTTTTATCATCGCATTTTAGTGTAAATATGAGATGTGAGGTCTTTTTTACCCCCCAGATCTTATATATAAGAGGACCTGTCATACTTTTTTCTATTACAAGGGATGTTTACATTCCTTGTAATAGGAATAACAGTGCCATTTTTTTTTTTTTTAATAAAAAAATAAAAAGTAAAATAAATAATAATAATAAAAAATTTTAAACGCGCCCCGTCCCGCTGAGCTCCTCTGTAACGCAAAATATGTAACCTGTAGAATTTTTTAAACGTTGCCTATGGAGATTTTGAAGGGTAAATGTTTGTCGCCATTCCACGAGCGAAGCACAATTTTGAAGCGTGACGTGTTGGGTATCGATTTACTCGGCGCAACATCATCTTTCACAATATAAAAAAATAAAATAAAAATTTTATTCAAAGAAAGCGGATTTTTTCCAAAAAAAGTGCACTTGTAAGACCGCTGCGCAAATACAGTGTGAAAAAAAAGTATTGTAATGACCGCCATTTTATTCTCTAGGCTGTTAGGGGGGAAAAAAAATCTATAATGTTTGGGGGTTCTAAGTAATATTCTAGCAAAAAAACAAAAACAAAACAGTTTTAACCACTAGAGATCCGCGCTATAGCCGAATGATGGCTACAGCGCGGACCTGCTTTGCCGGGACTACTCTATTGACGTCGTCCCGTGCACGAGCGGCCTGCGCGCCCTGTGGTCAGCGAGTCTATGAGACTCGCCTGATCACGGATCCGAGCAAGGGGTCTGACAGCTGATCATGTGACAAAACAGAGCCGGTAATCGGCTGACAGCGCGAGGAGGAAAAAAAGCCGATTACCGGCGGCCATGATCGGGACATCAGTCCCGATCATGGCCAGCTTATCAGTGCCCACCTGCCCCCTGCCAGTACCACCCAGATGCTAAAAAAAGTGCCACCCAGCAGTGCCACCCATCAGTGCCCATAGTGCCATACATCAGTACCCACAGTGCCACCTATCAGTGCCCACAGTGCCACCTATCAGTGCCCACAATCTGCCTCAACAAAAGTGCTGCACCTCAGTGCCACATATCTGTGCCCATCAGTGCCGCCCAGCAGTGCCACCTATCAGTGCCCATCAGTCCCATTAATCAGTGGTACCTATCAGTGCCCCTTAGTGCCACCCATCCGTGCCACCCATCAGTGCCATCTTATCTGTGCCCATCAGTGCCGCCTTATCTGTGCCCATCAGTACTGCCTTATCTGTGCCTATTAGTGTCTCCTTAACTGTGCCTATCAGTGCCCACCAGTGCCACCTATCAGTGCCCACCAGTGCCGCCTCATCAGCGCATTTCAATGAAGGAGAAATATAATCTGTTTGCAAAATTTTATAACAAACTATTAAACATGATTTTTTTTATTTTTATTATTTTGCATCTTTTTTTGTTTGTTTAGCAAAAAATAAAACTCCGAGCTGTAATTAAATACCACCAAAAGAAAGCTCTATTTGTGGGAAAAAAATGATAAAAATGTCATTTGGGTACAGTGTTGTATGCCCGCGTAATTGTCATTCAAAGTGCATCAGCACTGAAAGCTGAAAATTGGTCTGGGCAGGAGGGGGGTTTAAGTGCCCAGTAAGCAAGTGGTTAAACATGTAAACACCAAAATCTCAAAACAAGGCTGGTCCTTGAGTGGTTAAACGTGTATTTTTTTCCTAAATAATTGTGTTTGAGAAACTGCTGCACAAATGCAGTGTGATATAAAATATTGCAATGATTGCCAATTTATTCTCCAGGGTCTCTGCAAAAAAAAAAATATATATCTATTTCTAGTTGTGATGTTTTGTTTTCTCATCAGTCACTATAAAGTGTTACATTGTGTTTTGTTTTGTTTTATTTTATTTTGTTGTGTTTTGTTTCCTCATCTGTCACTATAAAGTGTTACATTGTGTTTTGTTTTGTTTTATTTTGTTGTGTTTTGTTTCCTGATCAGTCACTATAAAGTGTTACATTGTGTTTTGTTTCCTCATCGGTCACTATAAAGTGTTACATTTTGTTTTGTTTCCTCATCGGTCACTATAAAGTGTTACATTGTGTTTGTTTTATTTTATTTTGTTGTGTTTTGTTTTCTCATCAGTCACTATAAAGTTTTACATTGTGTTTTGTTTTGTTTTATTTTATTTTGTTGTGTTTTGTTTCCTGATCAGTCACTATAAAGTGTTACATTGTCTTTTGTTTCCTCATCAGTCACTATAAAGTGTTACATTGTGTTGTTTTATTTTATTTTGTTGTGTTTTGTTTTCTCATGAGTCACTATAAAGTGTTACATTGTGTTTTGTTTTCTCATCAGTCACTATAAAGTGTTACATTGTGTTTTGTTTTCTCATCAGTCACTATAAAGTGTTACATTGTGTTTTGTTTCCTGATCAGTAACTATAAAGTGTTACATTGTGTTTTGTTTTGTTTTATTTTGTTGTGTTTTGTTTTCTCATCAGTCACTATAAAGTTTTACATTGTGTTTTGTTTTGTTTTATTTTGTTGTGTTTTGTTTCCTGATCAGTCACTATAAAGTGTTACATTGTGTTTTGTTTTCTCATCAGTCACTATAAAGTGTTACATTGTGTTTTGTTTTCTCATCAGTCACTATAAAGTGTTACATTGTCTTTTGTTTCCTCATCAGTCACTATAAAGTGTTACATTGTGTTGTTTTATTTTATTTTGTTGTGTTTTGTTTTCTCATGAGTCACTATAAAGTGTTACATTGTGTTTTGTTTTGTTTTATTTTATTTTGTTGTGTTTTGTTTTCTCATCTGTCACTATAAAGTGTTACATTGTGTTTTGTTTCTGTATCAGTCACTATAAAGTGTTACATTGTGTTGTTTTATTTTATTTTGTTGTGTTTTGTTTCCTGATCAGTCACTATAAAGTGTTACATTGTGTTTTGTTTTCTCATCAGTCACTATAAAGTGTTACATTGTGTTTTGTTTTCTCATCAGTCACTATAAAGTGTTACATTGTCTTTTGTTTCCTCATCAGTCACTATAAAGTGTTACATTGTGTTGTTTTATTTTATTTTGTTGTGTTTTGTTTTCTCATGAGTCACTATAAAGTGTTACATTGTGTTTTGTTTTGTTTTATTTTATTTTGTTGTGTTTTGTTTTCTCATCTGTCACTATAAAGTGTTACATTGTGTTTTGTTTCTGTATCAGTCACTATAAAGTGTTACATTGTGTTGTTTTATTTTATTTTGTTGTGTTTTGTTTCCTGATCAGTCACTATAAAGTGTTACATTGTGTTGTGTTTTATTTTGTTGTCTTTTGTTTCCTCATGAGTCACTATAAAGTGTTACATTGTGTTGTTTTATTTTATTTTGTTGTGTTTTGTTTCCTGATCAGTCACTATAAAGTGTTACATTGTGTTGTTTTATTTTATTTTGTTGTGTTTTGTTTCCTGATCAGTCACTATAAAGTGTTACATTGTGTTGTGTTTGTTGCACAGATGTTGCTGTCTGGGAGTTCTGTAGATGTGGTCTCCTCCACATTGTGGGATGGCAGTCACTGTGTGGAGATGAGGAGGGGGGTATTAATGACGAGCGGTGGGGATTTCCTGCACGATGATCCCGTCTCTGTACATTGTGACACTCCCGGGATTTATTTGTAACGCTGACAGGTCCTCTTTGTGTCGGCTCCATACAACAGATGGATATTCCACGTCCTTCTTCTTCTCTCTTCGTGTTTCTATTTTCCTCAGCCGACGCCTAATCTAACCCGGACTTCCACCGCCAGAATCCTGACCCCAGACCAAAACTCCACTCCCCCCTCCCCCTCCGCCCCTCCGATAAACACGCCGCAGAGTTAACCCCCCGGTGACCGCCCAGCAGCGTCATTCCAGAATAATAAGAGGGAATATAACCGTCACACCGACGTCTTTTCCCTGCGACCGATCGGTGCAATCGTCCTGATATTCCGTCCTGGAAGACGTTATTCGAGGCGGAGCGCCTCCATCTTTATCCCCCCCCCACCTCCTCCTTCCTCCAAATCTCCGACCACAACTCTCCGTTGGGTGGGGCGTGTCACGAAACCACACCGACGCTCCGAGTCTCCGGGGCTGCAGGTAACAATAACAAGACAGGACCTCCCAGACTCCGGATCGCAGGTAATAATAACACAGCTCTGCATAGCAACCAATCAGCTTCCAGCTTTTATTATCAAAGTTTAACGATCAACAGATAGTCAGTTACTTAACCACTTGCTTACGGGGCACTTAACCCCCCCTCCCCCCCCCCTTTCTGCCCAGATAAATTTTCAGCTTTCAGCGCTGACGCACTTTGAATGACAATTACGCGGTCATACTACACTGTACGAAAATGTAATTCTTATCTTTTTTCTTCCCACAAATGGAATTTTCTTTTGAATTTTGGCACCTCAGATGTTTTGGAACTACATTTCCCATGATGCTCATCCACTCTGCAGTGTAGTTGAGCATCATGGGAAATGTAGTTCCAAAACATCTGGGGGGCCAAGGTTCGCCGTCACTGGTCTATACCCTCACTGGCCACTTTATTAGGTACACCTGTTCAATTGCTTGGTAACAGAAAGGGCTAATCAGCCAATCACACGGCAGCAACTCAATGCGTTTAGGCATCTAGACGTTGTGAAGACGACTTGCTGAAGTTCAAACCGAGCATCAGCATGGGGTAGAAAGGGGATTGAAGTGACTTTGAACGTGGCATGGGTTGTCGGTGGCAGACGGGCCGGTCTGAGTATTTCTGGGATTTTCACACACGACCATCACTAGGGGTTTACAGAGAATGGTGGGGAAAAAAAAAAAGAAAATATCCAGTGAGCGGCAGATTGTGTGGAGGAAAATGCCTTGTTGATGTCAGAGGTCAGAGGAGAATGGGCAGACTGGTTCCAGATGATAGAAAGGCAATAGTAACTCAAATAACCACTCCTTACACCCAAGGTATGCAGAATATCATCTCTGAACACATCCAACCTTAAAGCAGATGGGCTACAGCAGCAGAAGACCACACCGGGTGTCACTCCTGTCAGCTAAGAACAGGAAACTGAGGCTACAATCGGCACAGGATCACCAAAATTGGACAAGAGAAGCCTAGGAAAATCATTGCCTGGTCTGATGAGTCTGGATTTCAGCTGCAATATTCAGATGGTGGGGTCAGAATTTGGCGCATGGATTCACCCTGCCTTGTATCACCGGTTCAGGCTGGTGGTGGTGGTGGTGTAATGGTGTGGGGGGAGGATATTTTCTTGGCACACGTTGGGCCCCTTAGTACCAATTGAGCCAGAGGCGGCTCTCAAATTAGGTGGTCGCCTTAGGCCTCGCCCCCCCCCCCCCCCGCAGGGGCCTCACAAGTTGCGGCCGTCTAATTTGCCCATACCGCAAGCTCCATTATTCACCCGGACCGCCTTGCATTCTTGACCCGAAGTCCTGGCGAATTAGATTCCTGCGGCTTGTGTGGGGTGTCTCCGTTCCTGCACATCGCAAGCTCCACTCCACTCCGCTGTGCATTGCAGCCGGGATCTCTCCCCAGCTGCCTGACACACAGTGCACTGTGGAGTGGAGCAAACTGAACCCACCCCTCCCCTCCACACAGTAGAGGAGGAGGGAACGAGTCACAGCATTCACCGAGAGCCTTGCTGGTCTGAAGTCTGTGTAATCTTAACATTAGCCATGGAGGGGAGGGGGCATAAAGAAGAGGGTGAGGGAGGGGGGGCAAGCAGAGTGAACTTGGAGCTATTTGGGGGAGAGGATATCCATCCATCCCCCCATACCATCCCAGCTCCATCCACCCCACCCCAATCCCTTCTCCATCCATCCCCCTGATCCAATCCCAGCTCCATCCATCCCCAGCTCCATCCACCCCACCCCAATCCCATCCCGACTCCATCCCCCGATCCAATCCCAGCTCCATACATCCCCCGATCCAATCCCAGCTCCATCCATGCCCCCATACCATCCCAGCTCCATCCACCCCACCCCGATTCCATCCCGGCTCCATCCATCCCACCCCAATCCCATCCCGGGTCCATCCACCCCACCCCAATCCCATTCTGGCTCCACCCATCCCCCTATACCATACTTGCTCCATCCACCCCACTCCAATCTCAACCCGGCTCCATCCATCCCATCACGGTGCCATCCATCCCCCCCGATCCAGTCCCAGCTCCATCCATCTCCCGTAATATCCCAGCTCATCCACCCCACCCCAATCCCATCCCGGTTCCATACACCCCCGATCCAATCCAATTTCCATCCCATCCTCCCATGCCATCCCAGCTCCATCCACCCCATCCCATCCCAGCTCCATCCACCCACCCCAATCCCATCTCCATCCATTCCCCGATCTCATCCCGGCTCCATACATTCCCCTGATCCCATCCCAGCTCCATGCATCCCCCCCAATCCCATCTCTGCTCCCTCCATCCCCCAATCCCATCTCGGCTCCCTCCATCCCCCCGATCCTCTCCCAGCTCCATCTACCACCCCGATCCCATCCTAGCTCTATCCATCCCCCATTACCATTCTGGCTCCATCCACCCACCCCAATCCCATCTCCATCCATTCCCCCCGATCGCATCCCCCCCAATCCCATCTCTGCTCCCTCCATCCCCCCAATCCCATCCTGGCTCCCTCCATCCCCCCCAATCCCATCCTGGCTCCCTCCATCGCCCCGATCCACTCCCGGCTCCATCTACCACCCCGATCCCATCCTAGCTCTATCCATCCCCCATTACCATTCTGGCTCCATCCATTCTCCCCATCCCATTCCAGCTCTATCCCCCCCAATCTCATCCCTGCTCCATCCATTGTGACAGGTTAAGGAGGGAGAGCCACACCAGCACACTAGCCTGCTAGCTAAGCCTGCTAAGCCTAGCTAAGCCTGCTAAGTGCAGGGGGGTGACACCATGTTCTACCGCACCAGGTGACACCAACCTTAGTGGCGCCACTGTGTTCTGGGGGGACTTTAGGACTTGTGCTACAAGGGGGCTTGGATATGAAATCCACCCCCCCAGCACATATCTTCTCCCCTCCCAAAGGCCCCCTAGCACATATCCTCCCCACAATCAAACAGATGCTGTCTGCCACAAACGGGTTGGCATGCATTTGATGGGCACAGTGGCTGCATTTGATGGGCACAGTGGCTGCATTTAATGGACACAGTGGCTGCACTTGATGGGCACAGTGGCTGCACTTGATGGGCACAGTGGCCGCAGTTGAGGGCACAGTGGCTACATTTGAGGGCACAGTGGCTGTATTTGATGGGCACAGTGGCTGCGTTTGATGGACACAGTGGCTGCACTTGATGGGCACAGTGGCTGCATTTGATGGGCACAGTGGCTGCATTTGATGGGCACAGTGGCTGCATTTGATGGGCACAGTGGCTGCATTTGATGGGCACAGTGGCTGCACTTGATGGGCACAGTGGCTGCATTTGAGGACACAGTGGCTGCGTTTGATGGGCACAGTGGCTGTGTTTGATGGGCACAGTGGCTGTATTTGATGGGCACAGTGGCTGTATTTGATGTTTCTTTTTTTGTTGTTGAATTTTTCAGTTTGTTTGCACCCCTCCCCCCCCCAAGAATTGTGAGCACCAGACACCACTGATCTCTTGTATCATGTCTGAAGCCTCTGACCATCTCCTGTATCACGTCTGCAGTCTCTGATCATCTCCTGTAGTATGTCTGCAGTCTCTGATCATCTCCTGTATCATGTCTGCAGTCTCTGATCATCTCCTGTATCATGTCTGCAGTCTCTGAGCATCTCCTGTACTATGTCTGCAGTTTCTGATCATCTCCTGTATCATGTCTGCAGTCTCTGATCATCTCCTGTATCATGTCTGCAGTCTCTGATCATCTCCTGTATCATGTCTGCAGTCTCTGATCATCTCCTGTATTATGTCTGCAGTCTCTGATCATCTCCTGTACTATGTCTGCAGTCTCTGATCATCTCCTGTACTATGTCTGCAGTCTCTGATCATCTCCTGTACTATGTCTGCAGTCTCTGATCATCTCCTGTATCATGTCTGCAGTCTCTGATCATCTCTTGTACTATGTCTGCAGTCTCTGATCATCTCCTGTATCATGTCTGCAGTCTCTGATCATCTCCTGTACCATGTCTGCAGTCTCTGATCATCTCCTGTATCATGTCTGCAGTCTCTGATCATCTCCTGTACTATGGCTGCAGTCTCTGATCATCTCCTGTATCATGTCTGCAGTCTCTGATCATCTCCTGTAGTATGTCTGCAGTCTCTGATCATCTCCTGTATCATGTCTGCAGTCTCTGATCATCTCTTGCATCATGTCTGCGACTCTCTCAGTCTGCGGAAGGAGCTCCAGAGCCTCCTCCACATTAGAGTTTGCAATTTAAATGCAAGTTGGAACTCTGTGATGTAAAGGGGAATGCAGTGGACTCTGATATAAAGGTAATCTTTGGTCATCAGAGCTCCCCCCTCACTTACATTAGAGTTCCCCTTTACACTAAAGTCTGCAGGTTGCCCCTTAGATCATGATCCGCAGCATTCCCCTTTATATCAGAGTTCCCTTACACTGCAAGGGGGGATCCTGCAGACTCTGATATATGGGGGATCTCTGTGCTGGCTGGGTTATATTAACCTGACCTTCATGTCAAAGGAAATATATGTGTGTTCTATATAATATATATATATGTAATATATATATTTGATTAAAGAAGAATTGATTAGAGAAAATTCTATAAACAGTGAATTCATAGTTCATAGAATTTAAAACTCTTAACATATACAATTTATACAGTTCATTTTTATCGCTTGAATTATTTTTCCCATTATGGATGTGAATGGGGCTTCATATCTCAGATTTGCCTAAGGCCTCGCAAAGCCTAGAGCCGCCGCTGAATTGAGCATGGTTTAATCATCACATCCTACCTGTGTATTGTTGGTGACCATGTCCATCCCTTTATGTCTACAGTGCCCCCATCTTCTGATGGCTCCTTCCAGTAGGATAATGCACCATGTCACAAACCTCCAATCATCTCACCACTGGACAACGAGGTCCCTGTCCTCCAATCATCTCACCACTGGACAATGAGGTCCCTGTCCTCCAATCATCTCACCACTGGACAATGAGGTCCCTGTCCTCCAATCATCTCACCACTGGACAACGAGGTCCCTGTCCTCCAATCATCTGACCACTGGACAATGAGGTCACTGTCCTCCAATCATCTCACCACTGGACAATGTGGTCCCTGTCCTCCAATCATCTCACCACTGGACAATGAGGTCACTGTCCTCCAATCATCTCATCACTGGACAATGAGGCCACTGTCCTCCAGTCATCTCACCACTGGACAATGAGGTCCCTGTCCTCCAATCATCTCACCACTGGACAATAAGGTCACTGTCCTCCAATCATCTCACCACTGGACAATGAGGTCACTGTCCTCCAATCATCTCACCACTGGACAATGAGGTCACTGTCCTCCAATCATCTCACCACTGGACAATGAGGTCACTGTGCTCCAATCATCTCACCACTGGACAATGAGGTCACTGTCCTCCAATCATCTCACCACTGGACAATGTGGTCCCTGTCCTCCAATCATCTCACCACTGGACAATGAGGTCACTGTCCTCCAATCATCTCATCACTGGACAATGAGGCCACTGTCCTCCAGTCATCTCACCACTGGACAATGAGGTCACTGTCCTCCAATCATCTCACCACTGGACAATGAGGTCCCTGTCCTCCAATCATCTCACCACTGGACAATGAGGTCACTGTCCTCCAATCATCTCACCACTGGACAATGAGGTCACTGTCCTCCAATCATCTCACCAATGGACAATGAGGTCACTGTCCTCCAATCATCTCACCAATGGACAATGAGGTCCCTGCCCTCCAATCATCTCACCACTGGATAATGAGGTCCCTGTCCTCCAATCATCTGACCACTGGACAATGAGGTCCCTGCCCTCCAATCATCTCACCACTGGACAATGAGGTCCCTGTCCTCCAATCATCTCACCACTGGACAATGAGGTCCCTGTCCTCCAATCATCTCATCACTGGACAATGAGACCACTGTCCTCCAGTCATCTCACCACTGGACAATGAGGTCCCTGTCCTCCAATCATCTCACCACTGGACAATGAGGTCACTGTCCTCCAATCATCTCACCACTGGACAATGAGGTCCCTGTCCTCCAATCATCTCACCACTGGACAATGAGGTCACTGTCCTCCAATCATCTCACCACTGGACAATGAGGTCACTGTCCTCCAATCATCTCACCACTGGATAATGAGGTCCCTGTCCTCCAATCATCTCACCACTGGACAATGAGGTCCTTGTCCTCCAATCATCTCACCACTGGACAATGAGGTCACTGTTCTCCAATCATCTCACCACTGGACAACAAGGTCACTGTCCAATGGCCTCCACATCTCACCACATCTCATCCAACAGAGCACCCTTGGGGTGTGGTGGAAGGGAAGATTGGTATCATGGATGTGCAGCCGACAAATTCTGCAGCAACTTCCATCAGGTCACTATGGAGCAAAATCTTTGAGGAACGTTTCCAACACCTTGTTGGATCTATGCCACCAAGAATGAAGGCAAAAAGGGGGTCCAACCCAATACTAGCAAGGTGGACCTAAGTGACCAGTGAGTGTGTATACAGTACTTTTATTATTATTATTTACGATTTATATAGCGCCAACAGTTTACACCGTGCTTTACAATGTATGGGGGGGGGCACAATTACAGTACAGTTCAATACAAAGGTACGGGAGGGCCCGGCTTGTAGAGCTTACAATGATGGCATAATAACTCCTCTTACTACTTTATATGGCACCTCCTAGTACCCCATGAAGCTCCCTACAATGCTGTATGGTATATATACTGTGCTGGGTGCCACTTATAGGTGGGAATAACCACTCTTTTTTTTTTTTTTCTTTTACAGACAGCCTATTGCTTGATGACCCAGCATGTCTTCCAAAGGTAATATCCATCCCACCATTTGTGTGTCCCCTCCTGACACTGAATGTACAGACCCACATGGCATCACCCACTACACATACACTCCAATGACACCATAAAATATGCACCCCTCCCGGTGAGGTAAAAAAATATACAAACCTCTCCCCCCAATGATATCACACTACCTACACCACAATGACATCACACATCACATGTAACTTGATGACATCACGCCATGCACCGCCAATGAGTCTTATATTAACCCCTTGCTTACCGGGCACCTAAACCCCCCCTCCTGCCCAGACCAACTTTCAGCTTCTAGCGCTGTCATTGTTTGAACCGCAATTGCGCAGTCATACAAAGCTGTACACATATGACATCCCCCCCCCCCCCCCCCCACAAATAGAGCTTTATTTTGGTGGTATTTGATCACCTCTGGGGTTTTTTTTTTTTTTGTTAAAAAAATTTAAAATAGAGCATTTGTTTTTTTTAAATACAAAACAGTTTTAAATTTTGTTAATAAATGTAACAAACAGGTCGATTTTCTCCTTCATTGATGTACGCTGATGGGGCTGCACTGATGGGAACTGATAGGCTGCTCTGATAGGCACCGATGGGCTGCATTGATGAGCACCGATAAGGCGGCACTGATTGGCACTAATAGGCGGCACTGGTGGGCACTGTGGTGGCACTGATGGGCACTGATAGGTGGCATTGGTGGGCACTGAGAGGTGGCACTGATGGGTGGCACTGATGGGAGGTCCCCTGAAGGGCATTGATAGGTGGCACTGAATGGCACTAATAGGTTGCAGTGATAGGTGGCACTGATAGCTGGCAGTAATGGGCACTGATAGGTGGCAGTAATGGGCACTGATAGGTGGCAGTAATGGGCACTGATGGGTGGTAGACAGTGATGGTCAATAATCGGCACTGGTAGGTGACACTGATAGGCAGCACTACTAGGTGGCACTGATAAGACACTGATTAGCACCACTGGTGGGCATTGATAGGTGGCACTCATGGGCATTGATAGGTGGCACTGATTGTTGGCACTGTTATGCACTGGTGGGCACTTATAGGTGGCATTGGTGGGCACTGAGAGGTGGCACTGATGAGCAGCCCCCTGAAGGGCATTGATAGGTGGCACTAATAGCTGGCAGTGATGGGCACTGATGGGTAGTAGACAGTGATGGGCAATGATTGGCACTGGTAGGTGACACTGATAGGCAGCACTGCTAGGTGGCACTGATAAGACACTGATTGGCACCACTGGTGGGCATTCATATGTGGTACTGATTGTTGGCACTGTTATGCACTGGTGGGCACTGATTCGTTGGCACTGTGGGCACTGGCAGATGGCACTGGCAGGCGGTACTGGTTGGCACAGATGAAGCGGCTTCGCTTCTTCCTCTTTCGGACTGATGTCCCTTGCACAGAAGCCGGTGATCAGCTTTCATTTAAAAAAAAAAATGATTACAGATCTTCTGTTTACATCACGTGATCAGCTGTCATTGGCTGACAGCTGATCATGTGGTAAGGGTCCGGAGTCTCATTGACTCAGTGATCACAGCATGTGCCAAGGGGAGGACATCTATTGATGGCCTCCCAGCAAAATAGGCCATCATTCTGCTATTGCGTGGATCTGAAGGAGTTAAATACCTGCCCCATGACATCACATAGTAGACTTCCAATGATGAAATTTGATATACACTGTATTGCCAAAAGTATTGGGACACCTGCCTTTACACACACACATGAACTTTAATGACATCCCAGTCTTAGTCCATAGGGTTCAATATTGAGTTGGCCCACCCTTTGCAGCTATAACAGCTTCAACTCTTCTGGGAAGGCCGTCCACAAGGTTTAGGAGGGTGTCTATGGGAATGTTTGACCATTCTTCCAGAAGAGCATTTGTGTTGGATGAGAAGACCTGGCTCGCAATCTTTGCTTTAATTCATCCCAATGTTTTTGCAGGCCAGTCAAGTTCCTCCACCCCAAACTTGCTCATCCATGTGTTTATGGACCTTGCTTTGTGGACTGGTGCGCAGTTGTGTTGGAACAGGAAGCTCTTTGGTGCCTCTTCTGAGGGAGCCCCTTTGGTGACTCTTCTGTGGGGGATCCATTGGTCCCTCTTGGTGTTGGACGAGAAGGCCTGGCTCACAGTCTCCGCTCTAATTCATCCCAAAGGTTTTTCTTATGGGTTGAGGTGCAGGCCAGTCAAGTTCCTCCACCAAAAACTCGCTCATCCAATTCTTTATGGACCTTGCTTTGTACACTGGTCCAAATCATTTGGTGGAGGGGGGGTTATGGTGTGGGGGTTGTCTTTCAGGGGTTGGGCTTGGCTCCTTAGTTCCAGTGAAGGGAACTCTTAACGCATCAGCATAGCAAGACATTTTGGACAATTTCATGCTCCCAATGTTGTGGGAACAGTTTGGGGGATGGCCCCTTCCTGTTCCAAAATGACTGCGCACCAGTGCACAAAGCAAGGTCCATAAAGACATGGATGAGCGAGTTTGGGGTGGAGGAACTTGACTGGCTTGACCTCAATCCCATAGAACATCCTTGGTATGAATTAGAGCAGGGACTGCTAGCCAGGTCTTTGAAGTTCTCGTCCTGCATCAGTGCCTGACCTCACAAATGCTCTTCTGGAAGAATGGTCTAACATTCCCATAGACACTCCTAAACCTTGTGGATGGCCTTCCCAGAAGAGTTGAAGCTGTTATAGCTGCAAAGGGCCAACTCAATATTGAACCCTACGGGCTAAGACTGGGATGCCATTAAAGTTTATGTGCGTGTAAAGGCAGGTGTCCCAGTACATTTGGAAATATAGTGTATTACATACCTCCCCCATGACATATCAGATTGAGTCAGATATTACATACTTGCCCCATGACATCACATAATAGACTTCCATTGATGCAGTTTGATATATGCATTTCCAATTATTACACATACATAACAACGACATCACAATGAGAACTTCAATACAGCATTCTATGTTTTATGGAAAACCCAACACAAAAAAAAACAAGAAAAAGATTGAAGCCCTGTCGCCCCAAAAAATCCATAACAGACCCTTATCAGAGCATGCAGACTGTCTGGCCAGGAAAGGGGAGGGGACAAAAATCACATGCCGCCAACATGGGGGGGGGGGGGTGTGGTAGGGGGGTACCATGCCAGGGAGGGACCAAAGCACCTTGTCTCTATGTTGATGAGGACAAGGACCTCTTTCCCACAACCCTGGGTGGTGATTGTGGGGGTCTGGGGGCAATCCTCACCAATCACAGTGTATACGAAACCCAACAACCTGCCAAAAGAGAAAAATCCAGATGACCAATGGACAAATTTGATCCTGTAACTAACTGGTGATGAATTACATCTCCAGGACTGCATCGTATTTATGCCCATGGTCAATGATGTCAGAGCTATCCAAGGATTCCAGGCCAGCAAATGAATGGGACCAGGTGACATCACAAGGATGTAGCAATCATTGACAGGTAGCTGTTTGGACATTCGTTAGGACAGCCAAAGTGTGGTGCAGACTTTGAGATCATCCCTACTATCCATCCCTCTAAGTTTTCAGTTGGGCAGTAATTGAATAGGGAGCCTTTTGTTGACTAGTCTGTGGGGGGCCCTTTGGTGACCCGTCAGTGTGGAATTCTTTGGAAACCCTTTTGTGGAAGCCTTTGGTGACTTCTTTGGGAGGCCCCTTGGTGACTCTTCTGTGAAAGACCTTTTGGTGACTCGTCTGTGGAGATCTTTAGCAACTTTTCTCAGGGGACCCCTTTAGTGACTCTTCCGAATGTTGCCCTTTGGTGACTCTTTTGTGGAAGATCCATTGGTCACTCTTTATGGGGGACCTTTGGTGATTCTTCTGTGGGAGGCCCTTTGGGGACTCTCCTGTAGGGGCCCCTTTGGTGACTCTTCTGTGTCGGGCACTTTTCTCAGTCTTCTCTTGGGGGCACTTTGCTGAGCCTATTGGGGGGGGGGCCTTGGTGACCCTTCTGCGGGGAATCCTTTATAAACTTTTTTATTGGTGGCCTTTGGTGACTCTTCTTTGAGAGGCCTCTTGGGGACTCTTCTGTGGGCGACCATCTGGTGATTCTTTTGTCGAAGACTTTAGCAACTTTTCTGTGGGGAGCCCTTTGGTGACTTTTCTGTGGGAGGCCCTTTGATGATTCTTCACTTTTCTGAGTCCTCTCTGGGGGGGTGCACTTTGCTGAGTTTTCTGTGGTGGGCCCTTTGGTGATCCTTCTGTGTGGAATTATTTGGAAACTCTTTCGTGGGGGGGCCTTTGTTGACTCTTCGTTGGGAGTCCCTTTGCTGATACTTTGTGGGAGACCATTTGGTGACTCTTCTGTGGAGGCCTTTAGGGACTTTTCTGAGGGGAGCCCTTTGGCAACTCTTCTGAGGGGAGCTCTTTGGTGACTGTTTTGTGGGGGATACATTGGTCACTCTTCTGTGGGAGGTATTTAGTGATTCTTCTGTGGAAGGCTCCATTGTGACTGTTCTTTGGGATGCCCCCTGGTGACTTTTCTATGAGAGACTATTTGCTGACTCTCCTGTTGAAGCCTTTAGCGACCTTTCTGAGGGGAGCTCTTTGGTGTCTCTTCTGAGGGAGCCCCTTTGGTGACTCTTCTGTGGGGGATCCATTGGTCCCTCTTCTGTTGGGGGGCTTTGGTGTTTCTTCTGTGGGAGGCCCTTTGGTGACTCTTTTGTGGGAGATCTTTCGGTAAATCTTCTGTTTGAGGTCCTTTGGTGACTCTTCTGTGGAGGCCTTTTATGATTCTTCTGAAGGAAGGATTCATTGATCACTCTTCCATGGGGGCCCTATGGTGACTTTTCTGTGGGTGGCCCTTCGGTGACTGCCCTGGGGGCCCTTTGGTTACTTTCCTGTTGGGGAACTTTGATGACTCTTCTGTGGGAGAGTCTTTGGTGACCCTTCTGTGGAGGACTTTGATAACTCTTTCTAAGCGAGCACTTTATTAATAAAGACTGTTTCTTTGAAAAGCTAATTTATTATTTTGTCTCTTTCTATCATTTCCTGGGGCTGTCATGATAAAAAAAAACACACATGCTTTTCAGCTCTTTGTGGAAGAGGTTTTCTTTACTTCCTAATGAGCATTTTCAGAAGGAGTAACAGCAATGTTGGCCTCTATGTGACTCGAGTAGGTCAGGAGAAGCAGATCCAAAAGCCAAATCTTGCTCAGAGACAGCCATTAAGCTTCTCAAGTTTCACACAGAGCCACGAATAATGGGCAGAACTGGACAAGAAGTCAGTGACCGGAGGTACTTGGATGGAGCCCAGATGAAATGTGGCGGGGGTTATATTGAGAGTCCAGATTTCACTTTAGATCCACGTCAACCAAAACAATAGGCTCAATAGGGGAGTCCTTTGGTGACTCTTCCGTGGGGGCCCATTGCTGACTCTTCTGTCAGGGCCTTTGGTGACTCTTCTGTGGGGGCCCATTGCTGACTCTTCAGTCAGGGCCTTTGGTGACTATTCTGTAAAGGGCTCCTAAGGGACTATCCTGGAGGGCTCCTTTGGTAATTATTCTGTAGGGGGCCCCTTTAGTAACTCCCCTGTAGAGGGCTCTTTGGTGAATGTTCTGTAGGGGGGCCCTTTGGTGACTCTTCTGTGGGAGGATGGGCTTGATGACTCTTCTGTGGGGGGCCTTTGGTGACCCTTGGTGACTCTTCTGTGGGAGGATGGGCTTGATGACTCTTCTGTGTGGGCCTTTGGTGATTCCTTTGTAGAGGGCCTTTGTGGACTCATCTGTGGGGGGCCCTTTGGAAACGCCTCTGTGGGGGAGCTGTTGGTGACTTTTCTGTAGAAGAACCTTTGGTACTCAACAGTAGGGGGCCCGTTGGTGACTCTATTGTGCAGGGCCCTTTGATTACTCTTCTGATGGGGTTCCTTTGGTGACTCTTCTGTGGGGTACACATTGGTGACTCTTCTGTGTGGGAGGGGCCTTTGATGACTCTTCTGTGGTGCCTTTGGTGACCCTTGATGATTTTTCTGTGTGGGGCTTTGGTGACTCTTCTGTAGAGGGCCTTTTGTGACTTTTCTGTGGGGGCCTTTGGTGACCCTTGGTGACTTTTCTGTGTGGGCCTCTTCTGTTGAGGGTGTTTGGTTACTCTTCTGTGGGAGCCATTGGTGAATCCTCTGTGGAAGGCCTTTATTATTCTTCTGTGGCCCACAGAAGGGGCCCACAACACAATAGGCGTCAGGGACCCACAACACAATAGGCGTCGGAGACCCACAACACAATAGGCTCAATTCAGTAAGCTAACACCAAGACACAGAAACTTATTTTCACAAAAGTGACAGTTATTTTCAGCCAATGAGATTGGAAATCATAGTCACATGGCTAAAATAAAGATACTTAATTTTGGAATAAAGCTTTGTGAATTAAACTTAATGGATGGCAGTTCCGGTAATACTATTGTCACATAATGTGCCTAAATAGATCTCTGTAGTAAAAGTTGAGATCCTTCCAGGACTGGCACACGGGCCACCTTCTCAGAGTCATCCGAGTGACAGCTAACCTCCCCCCCCATTATCATTCAATAAACACACCCCTAGTAACATCACATGACAAATCACATGATATAACAGATATTAGTCAGAAAATGCAGCACCACTTACTCTCCCAATGATGTAATATAACCAAGACACCCCAGTGACATCACACTCTAAAATACATAATATTGACATCACAATGATGTCACATATAATGACCCCCTGTGACATCACATTATAAACGCACCCCAATGACAACACATCATATACACACCTTGATAGAATTGACCGTATGATACCCCAGATGATACTATATATATGATACCCATACGATACCCCATGAACTGACTATATCTCTCCTTATTGCAGGTCCAGACATTGAGGTATCTAAACCCCTCCAGGATGACCCCCCCCAGTTACAATGTCATCGCCCCATTTGCTCCTCCAGATTCCTATCCACCAACTGCACCCAGTCCAGAGATAATGGGCATACAGTCGGGTCTAGAGCTTCTACTCCAGGTAACTTGACTACCAACTAATTCTTACCACCAGTATCACCCTTTATCTAACCATTGATGACCTTTCTCCACCCTCCTGTGTTTGTCTACCCATACTACCCCGTACTGCCTGTTACCTTCTGATAATAAGTCCACCAGTCTGTCACCAATGGGAGGATCCCTAAACATTGGACATGAGGTGACCATTCACCAGTCTGTCATTGTTGGGAAGGTCCCTAAATGTTGGACATGGGGTGATCATTCATCAGTCTGTCCCTGTTGGGAAGGTCCCCAAATATTGGACACAGGGTGACCATTCACAAGCATATCCTCGTTGGGAAGATCCTTAATTACTGAACATAGGGTGACAATTCACCAGTCTGTCATTGTTGGGAAGATCCCTACATTTTTTTGGACATAGGGTGTTCATTCACCTCTCTGTCATTGATAGAAAGTTCCTTAAATGTTGGACATGTGGTGACCATTCACAAGCATATCATCATTGGGAAGATCCTTAAATATTGAACATAGGATCACAATTCACCAGTCTGTCATTGTTAGGAAGGTCCCCAAATATTGGATATGGTGTGACCATTCACCAGTCAGTCATTGTTGGGAAGATCCTTAAATTTTGGACATAGGGTGTTCACTTACCTGTCTGTCATTAATGGGATGGTCCCTAAATGTTGGATATGTGGTGACCATTCATCAGCATGTCATCATTGGGAAGATCTGTAAATATTGGACACAGGGTGACCCTTCATCAATCTGTAATTAATGAGAAAGTCCCTACATGTTGGACCTTTCATCAGTGTGACATTTTGGGAAGATTCTGAAATATTGAACATGGGGTGACCATTCTCCAGTCTCTCCTCTTTGGGAGGATTCATAAATATTGGACATGGTGTGACAATTCACCAGTCTGTTATTAATGGGAACGTTCCTAAATATTGGAGATGGGGTGGCTATTTACCAGTCTGTCATTTTTAGGAAGATTCCTAAATGGTGGATATAAGGTGACCATGCACTAGTCTATCATTAATGGGAAGATCCGTAAATATTGGACATAGGGTGACCATTCACTAGTCTATCATTAATGGGAAGATCCGTAAATATTGGACATAGGGCGACCATTCACTAGTCTATCATCTTTGGGAGGATTCCTAAATATTGGACATAGGGCGACCATTCACTAGTCTATTATCTTTGGGAGGATTCCTAAATATTGGACATGGGGTTACCATTCACCAGTTTGCCATTGTTGCGAAAATCCCTAAATAGTGAACATGGGGAGACCATTTACCAGTCTGTCATTAATGGGAAAATCCCTAGATATTGGACATGGGGTACCATTCACCAGTCTGTCTTTAATGGGAAGATCCGTAAACATTGGACATGAGGTAATCATTCACCAGTCTGCCATTGTTGGGAAAATCCCTAAAATATTTGACACGGGGGAAGATCCCTAAATATTGGGCATAGGGTGACCATTCAGCAGTCTGCCATTGTTGGGAAGATCAGTAAATATTGGACATGGGGTGACCATTCACCAGATGTACAGACTGCGTTTAGAAAGAACTATGATTTTTCTTATGTGTAAAATGATTGTAACGGATGCCAGTTACGTCAGCCGAAACAACCATTCTATCTACCCATGAACATTACATATGTAGTATGACCTGGCTCTAGGTTGTTTGTGATGGCACATAGAGAGCATTCGGGTCATTGGACGGGAATCCATTATCCCCATTTTGTTGATATTATGATCAATGTTATGTGTTGAGTGTCGTTCGTTCAGTCTCTCTTTGTCAGTCCACATTCCACCCATTTCATGTTGATGAATGGTATTTCTGGAAAAGATCATCAGCTAATACTGGAATTTTTTGTTTCAGATTAACCAGTTAACTGTTCGGGAAAAATGTAAGAAAATTCCCTTATTTTATCCAACAGAATTCTCATTGTCTGATCTCAAGTTCACATTCATCTGTCCTCTCTCTGTCCAATGTTCATCCTAAGCAGCCATTTTCAACCACGATTCCTCCAGAAGTTACCAGGGGTTCCTTGCTCATTGACCTGCCATCTGATGGTGCCTGCATAGCTCCAGGTCCAACATCACTTGGCAGAGTCAACTACGTGACATTAAAGAACAGTTTAGCTGTCTGTAAGGGGGGCATTCATCCCAGTGACCACCAATGTAAGGAGCATTCTTCCCACTGACCACCAATGTAAAGAGCATTCTTCCCACTGACCGCCAATGTAAGGAAAATTCTTCCCTCTGATCACCAATTTAAGGAACATTCTTTCCATCTGACCACCAGTGTAAGGGACAGTCTTCTCATTGACCACCACTGTAAGGGAAATTCTTCTCTCTGACCACTAACTGTTATGCCGCGTACACACGATCACACATTCCGACAACAAAATCCATGTTTTTTTTCCCCGAGGGATGTTGGCTGAAACCTGTCTTGCATACACACGGTCACACAAATGTCAACGTCAAGAACGCGGTGACGTACGAAGAGCCAAGAAAATTGAAGTTCAATAGCCAGTGCGGCTCTTCTGCTTGATTCCGAATATGCGTGCAATTTTGTGCGTTGGAATTGTGTACATGTGATCGGAATTTCCAACAACGGATTTTGTTGTCGGAAAATTTGAGATCCAGATCTCAAATTTTGTTTGTCAGAAATTCCGACAGAAAACATCCGATGAAGCCTGCACATGGTCGGAATTTCCAACAACAAGCTTCCATTGAACATTTGTTGTCAGAAATTCCAACCGTGTGTACACGGCATTGGAGAAACATCCAACAAACCGTTCTCTTCTTTGGTTGGCCTTTGGCGTTCTCCTGTCCCCCACACACCACAGAGATGTTCAGGATCTCTTGTCTCAGATGTTGGCAAATTTGACTGCTTCAATCAATCAATCAATCAATACACCTTCAAGTAAAATTTGAGATATTTTAACAGTAAGATAGTCCACTTTAACTTATAATCTACCATGCCCTCCCAATGCAAGGCTTATTTCAGCTTTCGGCTGCTGTGTGTTACTCAGTATATAGACAGATTTTAGGGAATTATACCAAAAGAAGTCGAAAATTCTTACGGTCATGTGGCCACCTGGATCTCTTACTGAGATCTCTTGACTAAGATACGGTCAGCTGGAATGTCAAAAGGTCATCAACTTAGTATATCCAGTCATTCTGATCAATGGGTCTCATCCACCCATAATGGAGAACCAGCCCTACGTAGGAGAATGGAGGATCAGATTTGGTACCTGGTGATGTGCGCTTACAGTGTCCTCCAACAGCTCCTGTGAGCCATATTGATGCTGAATCCAATTGTCCAGAGATGATGGGGAATGTCTGATAACTGTATATCATCAATGGATCTCATCACCCATAATGGAGAGCTGGCCGTACATAGGAGAGTGTAGGATCAGATCTGGTATTTGGTGATGTGTGCTTCTAGTGTCCTCCAACAGCTCCTATGAGCCATATTGACGCCTAATCCTGTTGCCTATAAATGATGGGGAATGTCTGATAACTGTATATCATCAATGGATCTCATCACCTATAATGGAGAGCCAGCTGTAAAGAGGAGCGTGTAGGATCACATTTGGTACCTGGTGATGTGTGCTTCCTTCTAGTGTCCTCCAACAACTCCTGTGAGCCATTGACCCCTAATCCAGTTGCCTATAAATGATGGGGAATGTCTGATACCTGTATATCATCAGTAGGTCTCCTCCACCCATAATGGAGAGCTGGCCGTACATAGGATAGTGTAGGATCAGATCTGGTATTTGGTGATGTGTGCTTCTAGTGTCCTCCAACAACTCCTATGAACCATATTGACCCCGAATCCCATTGCCTATAAATTATGGGGAATGTCTGATACCTGTATATCATCAGTAGGTCTCATCCACCCATAATGGAGAGCTGGTCGTACATAGGAGAGTGTAGGATCAGATCTGGTACTTGGTGATGTGTGCTTCTAGTGTCCTCCAACATCTCCTGTGGTCCATATTGACCCCGAATCCCATTGCTTATAAATAATGGGGAATGTTTGATACCTGTATATCATCAGTAGGTCTCCTCCACCCATAATGGAGAGCTGCCCTACATAAGGAGAGTGTAGGATCAGATCTGGTACCCGGTGATGTGTGCTTCTAGTGTCCTCCAACATCTCCTGTGATCCATATTGACCCCGAATCCCGTTGCTTATACATGATGGGCATTGTCTGATACCTGTATATCATCGGTAGGTCTCCTCCACCCATAATGGAGAGCTGGCCGTACATAGGAGAGTGTAGGATCAGATCTGGTACCCGGTGATGTGTGCTTCTAGTGTCCTCCAACAGCTCCTGTGAGCCATATTGACCCCAAAACCCCGCTGTCTATAGATGACGGGGAAATATCTGATATTTCATCAATGGTTTGTCATGCTGTACCCGCTGTTCACTAAATGACTCCTCCTTATCTTCTCTCCCACAGTCACCACATCCCAGGGCTGGGGACGTTCCTTCGATGTGCTGAACAATGTCAGCCAACGAATCTTCCAGGCGGAGGAGAAGGTGGCGTGCTGCGGGCCCGTCTATGATGTGACCATCAGGGACAACGGGGGCACGCAGGTCATGCAGCTTCTGGAGAACTGCGGATGTACCTGCACCAGAGAGGTGGGGATGGTTGTATATATATATATATATATATATATATATATATATAAAATATAATCTTACTAAATATATACTATAGGTGTTAGGAGTGGACAGAGCGGCAATAGCTCAAGCGTTAAAATCCATGCATACAGCCAGGTGTGCTCCAGGTATCCACCACGTGGGGCCGTGACACAGCCGGTGTTCCCGCAAACAGAGCGATCGTGTTTTCAGACCTCTTCGTCCTTTCTCAGGATAAAGGTGACAAATGTCAACGATGAATAAAGTCCAAAAAAAAAAAAGGTGGAAAACAGATACAGGGTAATGATTGGATAATGAAGACGCTCAAAGAAACAACAGAAATCAGTCCCGGGGGGGGGGGGGGGGGGGGGGGGTGTCACCGCTGATCCCAGCACAGGATTGGACGTTTTTTGTCCTTAAGCCCACCCCCCCCCAATTCACATTATGAAGCGTCTCATCATATGGGCGATTCTGCACATTTTGTTTCACTCATTTTTTGCGATTTACACATCGGCAGACGATTTATTTTAATAGCTGCTGTACATGTGACAAACACGTGGACTTTGCAGGTATTTAACAACGTATATATACAATGTATGGTCACCTTCTCACGTGTGCCCCCTGGTGGAGATATGTATGTATTGTATAGTATAGAATACATATATCTTCAGTGTGGAGTCCCCTTTTCACGTGTGCCCCCTGGTGGAGATATGTATGCATTGTATAGTATAGTATACATATATCTTCAGTGCGGAGTCCCCTTCTCACATGTGCCCCCTGGTGGAGATATGTATGCATTGTATAGTATAGTATACATATATCTTCAGTACGGAGTCCACTTCTCACATTTGCCCCCTGGTGGAGAAATGTATGCATTGTATATTATAGTATACATATATCTTCAGTGCGGAGTCCCCTTCTCACGTGTGCCCCCTGGTGGAGATATGTATGCATTATATAGTATAGTATACATATATCTTCAGTGCGGAGTCCCCTTCTCACATGTGCCCCCCTGGTGGAGAAATGTATGCATTGTATAATATATTATACATATATCTTCAGTGCAGAGTCCACTTCTCACATTTGCCCCCTGGTGGAGAAATGGATGCATTGTATAATATAGTATACATATATCTTCAGTGCGGAGTCCCCTTCTCACGTGTGCCCCCTGGTGGAGAAATGTATGCATTGTATAGTATAGTATACATATATCTTGATTGTGGAGTCCCCTTCTCACATTTGCCCCCTGGTGGAGAAATGTATGCATTGTATAATATAGTATACATATATCTTCAGTGCGGAGTCCACTTCTCACATGTGCCCCCTGGTGGAGAAATGTATGCATTGTATAGTATAGTATAGTATACATATATATTCAGTGCCGAGTCCCCTTCTCACGTGTGCCCCCTGGGGGAGATATGTATGCATTGTATAGTATAGTATAGTATACATATATCTTCAGTGCCGAGTCCCCTTCTCACGTGTGCCCCCTGGGGGAGATATGTATGCATTGTATAGTATAGTATAGTATACATATATCTTCAGTGCCGAGTCCCCTTCTCACGTGTGCCCCCTGGTGGAGATATGTATGCATTGTATAGTATAGTATACATATATCTTCAGTGTAGAGTCCCCTTCTCGCATGTGCCCCCTGGTGGAGATATGTATGCATTGTATAGTATAGTATACATATATCTTCAGGGTGGAGTCCCCTTCTCACATGTGCCCCCTGGTGGAGATATGTATGCATTGTATAGCATAGTATACATATATCTTCAGGGTGGAGTCCCCTTCTCACATGTGCCCCCTGGTGGAGATATGTATGCATTGTATAGTATACATATATCTTCAGGGTGGAGTCCCCTTCTCACATGTGCCCCCTAGTGGAGATATGTATGCATTATATAGTATAGTATACATATATCTTCAGTGCGGAGTCCCCTTCTCGCATGTGCCCCCTGGTTGAGATATGTATGCATTGTATAGTATAGTATACATATATCTTAAGTGCGGAGTCCCCTTCTAACGTGTGTCCCCTGGTGGAGATATGTATGCATTATATAGTATAGTATACATATATCTTGATTGTGGAGTCCCCTTCTCACATTTGCCCCCTGGTGGAGAAATTTATACATTAAATAATATAGTATACATATATCTTCAGTGCGGAGTCCCCTTCTCGCATGTGCCCCCTGGTGGAGATATGTATGCATTGTATAGTATAGTATACATATATCTTCAGGGTGGAGTCCCCTTCTCACATGTGCCCCCTGGTGGAGATAAGGATGCATTGTATAGTATAGTATACATATATCTTCAGTGCCGAGTCCCCTTCTCACATGTGCCCCCTGGTGGAGAAATGTATGCATTGTATAATATAGTATACATATATTTTCAGTGTAGAGTCCCCTTCTCACATGTGCCCCCTGGGGGAGATATGTATGCATTGTATAGTATAGTATAGTATAGTATACATATATCTTCAGTGCGGAGTCCCCTTCTCACGTGTGCCCCCTGGTGGAGATATGTATGCATTGTATAGTATAGTATACATATATCTTCAGTGTAGAGTCCCCTTCTCGCATGTGCCCCCTGGTGGAGATATGTATACATTGTATAGCATAGTATACATATATCTTCAGGGTGGAGTCCCCTTCTCACATGTGCCCCCTGGTGGAGTTATGTATGCATTGTATAGTATAGTATACATATAACTTCAGTGTAGCGTCCCCTTCTCACATGTGCCCCCTGGTGGAGATATGTATGCATTGTATAGTATAGTATACATATATCTTCAGTGCGGAGTCCCCTTCTCACATGTGCCCCCTGGTGGAGAAATGTATGCATTGTATAGTATAGTATACATATATCTTCAGTGCGGAGTCCCCTTCTCACATGTGCCCCCTGGTGGAGATATGTATGCATTGTATAGTATAGTATACATATATCTTCAGTGCAGAGTCCCCTTCTCACGTGTGCCCCCTGGTGGAGAAATGTATGCATTATATAGTATAGTATACATATATCTTCAGTGTAGAGTACCCTTCTCGCATGTGCCCCCTGGTGGAGATATGTATACATTGTATAGTATAGTATAGTATAGTATAGTACAGTGATGGCGAACCTTGGCACCCCAGATGTTTTGGAACTACATTTCCCATGATGCTTAACTACACTGAAGAGTGCATGAGCATCATGGGAAATGTAGTTCCAAAACATCTGGGGTACCAAGGTTCGCCATCACTGGTATAGTATATATGCTGGGGCGGACTGACCATTCGGGCACTCAGGCACTGCCCGAGGGCCCCATGCTACTAAGGGGCCCCATCAGAGTTGCCAACCTCAATAAAACCAGGGACAGTATGTAAAAATCTGTGTTTTTTTTTTTTAAATCCCAAGATTATAGCTGCCCCACCTCTCCAATAACTTTGTGTGTATGTGTATTCTGTGTGTTTATATTGTGTGTCTGTGTGTGTATGCTGTATGTGTGTGTGTGTGTACCGTGTGGCCCCATAATCATTTGCCTGGTGGCCCCACAATCTCCTATTGCCCGGGGGCCCCATAACCTCCTATTGCCCAGGGGCCGATTCCCCTGTATACATATATCTTCAGTGTGGAGTCCCCTTCTCATGTGTGCCCCCTGGTGGAGATATGTATACATTGCATAGTATTGTATACATATATCTTCAGTGTGGAGTCCCCTTCTCACGTGTGCCCCCTGGTGGAGATATGTATGCATTGTATAGTATAGTATACATATATCTTCAGTGCGGAGTCCCCTTCTCACATGTGCCCCCTGGTGGAGATATGTATGCATTGTATAGTATAGTATACATATATCTTCAGTGCGGAGTCCCCTTCTCGCATGTGCCCCCTGGTGGAGATATGTATGCATTGTATAGTATAGAATACATATATCTTCAGTGTGGAGTCCCCTTCTCACATGTGCCCCCTGGTGGAGATATGTATGCATTGTATAGTATAGAATACATATATCTTCAGTGCGGAGTCCCCTTCTCACATGTGCCCCCTGGTGGAGATATGTATGCATTGTATAGTATAGAATACATATATCTTCAGTGCGGAGTCCCCTTCTCACATGTGCCCCCTGGTGGAGATATGTATGCATTGTATAGTATAGAATACATATATCTTCAGTGTGGAGTCCCCTTCTCACATGTGCCCCCTGGTGGAGATATGTATGCATTGTATAGTATAGAATACATATATCTTCAGTGCGGAGTCCCCTTCTCACGTGTGCCCCCTGGTGGAGATATGTATGTATTGTATAGTATAGTATACATATATCTTCAGTGCGGAGTCCCCTTCTCACATGTGCCCCCTGGTGGAGATATGTATGCATTGTATAGTATGGTATACATATATCTTCAGTGTAGAGTGCCCTTCTCACATGTGCCCCTTGGTGGAGATATGTATGTACTGTATACTATACAGTATCCCAACTGTCCCGGATTTCAAGGGACTGTCCCTGATTTGGAGCAATGTCCCGCTGTCCCTCTTTCCTCCTCATTTGTCCCTCATTTTGGTCTGATCTATATAGATGTATATAAAATGCACTTTTTATCTCTCAAAAAGTGTTTCCTAGTGCTAAACCTTTCATCTGATTTATAATTTTCTGCATTTGTGAATTTCAAAAGCCAATATAAAGGAATAGTAGTGGTAAAAAAAAAACAAACAAAAAAGAAAACACTTGTCGGTTTAACTAATAACTTTTTTGTATAATTGTCCTTTAAGGGGGCGTGACAGGGGGAGTGTCCTATGCCTAAATACTTTTGCTGATATGTGTCCCTCGTTCCTATTGCAACATGTTGGGAGGTATGTAGTAGTAGTATAGTATAGTATAGTATACAGTATATATATATGTGTGTGTGGTCATATACAGTGTAGAGTCACCTTCTCACATGTGCCCCCTGGTGTACATGTGGATGCACTGTATAGTACAGTATAATATCTCTCTCTCTCTCGCTCTCTCGCTCTCTCTCTCTCTCTCTCTCTCTATATATATATATATATATATATATATATATATATATATATATATATATATATATATATACAGTATCTAACAAAAGTGAGTACACCCCTCCCATTTTTGTGAATATTCTATCTTTTCATGTGACAACACTGAAGAAATGACACTTGTCTACAATGTAAAGTAGTGAGTGTACAGCTTGTATAACAGTGTCAATTTCCTGTCCCCTCAAAATAACTCAACACACACCCATTAATGTCTAAACCGCTGGCAACAAAAGTCAGTACACCCCTAAGTGAAAATGTCCAAATTGGGCCCAATTAGCCCTTTTTCCCTCCCCCGGTGTCATGTGACTCTTTTTAATGTTACAAGGTCTCAGGTGTGAATGGGGAGCAGGTGTGTTAAATTTGGTGTTATCGCTCTCACTCTCTCATACTGGTCACTGGAAGTTCACCATGGCACCTCATGGCAAATAACTCTCTGAGGATCTGAAAAAAAGAATTGTTGCTCTACATAAAGATGGCCTAGGCTATAAGAAGATTGCCAAGACCCCGAAACTGAGCTGCAGCATGGTGGACAAGACCATACAGCGGTATAACAGGACAGGTTCCCCTCAGAACAGGCCTCTCCATTGCCCACCAAAGAAGTTGAGGTCACGTGCACAGGGTCCTATCCAGAGGTTGTCTTTGGGAAATAGACGTATGAGTGCTGCCAGTATTGCTGCAGAGGTTGTAGGGGTGGGGGGTCAGCCTGTCAGTGCTCAGACCATACGCCGTACACTGCATCAAATTGGTCTGCATGGCTGTCATCCCAGAGGGAAGCCTCTTCTAAAGATGATGCACAAGAAAGACCACAAACAGTTTGCTGAAAACAAGCAGTCTAAGGACATGGATTACTGGAACCATGTCCTGTGGTCTGATGAGACCAAGATAAACGTATTTGGTGTCAGATGGTGACAAGCGTGTGTGGGGGCAACCAGGAGAGGAGGACAAAGACAAGTGTGTCTTGTCTATAGTCAGGCATGGTGGTGGGAGTGTCATCTTCTGGGGCTGCATGAGTGCTGCCGGCACTGGGGAGCTACAGATCATTGAGGGAACCATGAATGCCAACATGTACTGTGACATACTGAAGCAGAGCATGATCCCCTCCCTTCAGAGACTGGACCGCAGGGCAGTATTCCAACATGATAACCACCCCAAACACACCTCCAAGACGACCACTGCCTTGCTAAAGAAGCTGAAGGTAAAGGTGATGGACTGGCCAAGCATGTCTCCAGACCTAAACCCTATTGATCATCTGTGGGACATTCTCAAACAGAAGGTGGAGGAGCGCAAGGTCTCCAACATCCACCAGCTCTGTGATGTCATCATGGAGGAGTAGAAGAGGACTCCAGTGGCAACCTGTGAAGCTCTGGTGGAACATAATGGTGGCCACACAAAATATTGACACTTTGGGCACAATTTGGACATTTTCCCTTAGGGGTGTACTCGCTTTTGTTGACAGCGGTTTAGACATTAATGCTAGTACCAGGTTGGACCCTCTTTTGCCTTCATTCTTGGTGGCATAGATGCAACAAGGTGTTGGAAACGTTCCTCAGAGATTTTGCTCCATAGTGACATAAAACCATCATGCAGTTGCTGCAAATTTGTTGACTGCACATTTAGGATACTTCCATTGAAATCAATGGGTACCAGTTGCCTAGAAGTCGGATACAAGTAGTACAGGAACCTTTTCTGAAGTCGGAGCGACTTCAGTAGTGTGCATTAAGACGGCTCTCATTCACTTACATTGATTTTTACATGTAGCGCGACTTGAGGCAACCTGAAGTCGGATCTGAGTCACCCCTGTGTGAACCAGCCCTCATGATACCAATCTCCCATTCCACCACACCCCAAGGGTGCTCTATTGGATGAGATGTGGTGAGTGTGGAGGCCATTGGAGGACAGGGACCTCATTGTCCAGTGGTGAGATGATTGGAGCTTTGTGACATGGTGCATTATCCTGCTGGAAGGAGCCATCAGAAGATGGGGACACTGTAGTCATAAAGGGATGGACATGGTCAGCAACAATACTCAGGTAGGCCGTAGTGTTTAAACCATGCTTAATTGGTACTAAGGGGCCCATAGTGTGCCGAGGAAATATCCCCCCACACCATTACACCCCCTACCACCAGCCTTAACCGGTGATACAATGCAGGATAGATCCGTGCGCCAAATTCTGACCCCACCATCTGAATG
The DNA here is from genome assembly GCF_037356315.1 of Lithobates pipiens. Classification (NCBI taxonomy): domain Eukaryota; kingdom Metazoa; phylum Chordata; class Amphibia; order Anura; family Ranidae; genus Lithobates; species Lithobates pipiens. The sequence goes on from NW_027507903.1 coordinate 681,758,543, forward strand.
TTGCAACTGAAATTAAGACTCATCAGACCAGGCAACCTTTTTCCAATCTTCTATTGTTCAATTTTGGCGAGCCTATGAGAATTGTGGCCTCAGTTTCCTGTTCTTAGCTGACAGGAGTGGCACCGGTGTGGTCTTCTGCTGCTGTAGACAATCTGCTTCAAGGTGTGGTCAGAGACAGTATTCCGCATACCTGGGATCATTGGGTGAGCGGTAGCCAGTGGAGGGATTGGCAGAGAGGAGTAGCAGACACAGAGCGATCGGTAAGGTGGATGAGTCTGGCAGCAGCATTCGTGGTGGATTGAAGAGGTGATAGACTATGTAGAGGTAAGCCAATGAGAAGGGAGTTGCAGTAGTCGAGGCGGGAGATGACCAGCGAGTGAATTAAGAGCTTTGTTGTGTCATTGGTTAGAAAGGGGGGTATTTTGGAGATGTTGAGGCGGCAAGATTTGGACAGTGATTGGACGTGGGGGCTTAAAGGAGAGTTCGGAGTCCAGGCAAGGCTGTCTTTAATATTGACTGGACCCTGGGCAAACATTTTCTTGCCCCCCCCCATGCAATTTCACTCTCCACATGCTCTGAAACCTACAATAAATAACAGCTAGACGCAAAATCAGTTTACTGAATCAGATCAGGCAGCAATTGCGTTTGGTTGCCAGAGGTTAAAGTGTATCATTACCGCTCACTGACTGGCTGCTAGAGGTTACAGCACACATTTTGTCTCAATGTTTATTTTCTAGAGGTTACAGCACATGACTTCTGCTTGTTGATTGGTTTCTAGAGATTACTATACATCAATACTGCTCACTGATTGGTTGTTAGAGGTTACTACACATTATTATTGCTCACTGATTGGTTCCTAGAGGTTACTGCATATCCTTATCACTCAATGACTGTTCATAGGCAACAAAATGAAGGGTGCTGTGGCACCATGTTATTTTAAAGACAGGTTCCACCTCCAATTTGCTTACCTTTGCAGAACATGCTGATATTAGGCTTAATGAGCACAGTTGTAGGCAGGACTTTCAAACATGCTCCTTTACCTCCCCAGTGGGCAGCATTCAGCAGAAGCGATGGTGGATATGACCTCAGGGGGACATGATATACACATAAATTCCGCCTCTATTTACATATGAATTCAGGTTATTTACATGTAAACACAGGGTCTGCAGGTGAATTATCTGTACATGGCAAAAGGGCACAGCTGGGCAGCAGCAATAGAACTTTACACTGAGATATCGTGACACAGCACGGGACTAAACCTCAAGGGATAAGGGAATTTAAACTGGGATAGTTGGCAAGTATGAGGCAGCTGCTCTGGGCCCCACAACAATGATGGGGCCCAGGGCAGCTGCCCCTTTTGCCCTGTCTTAAAAACGGTCCTGAGTCCAGGACCTTGACATGTGGGGATGAGCTTATAGTTATGCCACCGAGTTTGACAGAGAGATCAGGGGAAAAATGATAAGTTACATTTTGGATAGATTGAGTTTGAGGAAGTGGTGTGACATCCAGACTGATATATCTGATAGTAAATTAGTGATACGTGAGGAGATAGAAGGAGTGAGCTGAGGGGCGGAGAAATAGATTTGGGTGTCCTCAGAGTAGAGGTGGTATTGGAAGCCATGGGAGGCTATCGGATGACCCAGGTAGGAGGTGTAGATTGAAAATAGGAGCGGTCCAAGAACAGAACCTTGGAGGACCCCAACAGAAAATGGAGGAGGAGAGGAGGAAGCAGAATTCTAAATAACATTAAATGTGCGGTTGGATAAGTAGGAAGAGAACCAGCGAAAAGTACAATCATGGAGACCAAAGGTGTAGAGTTTTTTTTTTGGAGGAGGGGGTGGCCAACCGTAACAAAGGCAACAGAAAGGTCCAGGAATAGAAGTACAGAATAGTGCCCATTGGTTTTGGCTGTCAGTAGATCATTTGTTAGTTTTAGGAGAGCAGTTTCTGGGCAGTGTTGAGGACGAAATCCAGACTGAAGGGGATCAAGAAGGCTATTCTCGGCAAGGTGGACGCTCAGTCGGTTGTAGACCAGGCGTTCAAGGACGTTTGGATAAAAACGGGAGCAAGGAGATTGTTAAGGTAGGTTCTTAAGATTGGATGGGTCCAGTGAGGGCTTTTGAGGTATGGGGGGTGACTAGAGCATGTTTTAGAGATTTGGGGAAGATGCCAGAAGAGAGGGAGAGATTCAAGATGAGGGTTGGAGAGTGTATAATAGAACCAGAGGGTGAACGTAACATTTGCGAGGGTTCAGGTGGTTAGATGGCCCTTTGGCAAGTAGTTTAGCAACCTTGTCTATAGTGGTGAGGTTGAAAGAGGGAAGTAATGATTGTATTCGTAGGCATGTAGTGTAAGGCGTGGAGGGTATCTGAACAGTAGAGATCTCCTCGCGAATTGTATCAATCTTCTGTTTGAAGTGATTGACGATCTCCTGGGCAGTGAGTGAGTTGGTGGGCGGAGTCGGTGGAGGGTGAAGTAGAGAGATGAAGGTAGAGGAGAAGAGTTAACGGGGATGGGATGATAAGTTGTTAATGAGAGTGATAAAAATAGGTCTGCTTGGCAGTGAGGAGGCTGGAATTGTATTTTTGGAGGGCAGATTTATACTGGCTGAAATCGGTAAACCCGAGAGATGGTTGTGCGTGAAAATCCCAGAAATACTCAGACCAGCCCGTCTGGCACCAACAACCCATGCCACATTCAAAGTCACTTACAGTGGTGTGAAAAAGTGTTTGCCCCCTTCCTCATTTCCTGTTCCTTTGCATGTTTGTCACACTTAAGTGTTTCGGAACATCAAACCAATTTAAACAATAGTCAAGGACAACACAAGTAAACACAAAATGCAATTTGTAAATGAAGGTGTTTATTATTAAAGGTGAAAAAAAATCCAAACCATCATGGCCATGCGTGAAAAAGTGATTGCCCCCCTTGTTAAAACATACTATAACTGTGGTTGTCCACACCTGAGTTCAATTTCTCTAGCCACACCCAGGCCTGATTATTGCCACACCTGTTCACAATCAAGGCATCACTTAAATAGGAGCTGCTTGACACAGTAAGGTCCACCAGAATATCCTTAAAAGCTACACATCATGCCGAGACCCAAAGAAATTCAGGAACAATTGAGAAAGAAAGTAATTGAGATCTATCAGTCTGGAAAGGGTTATAAAGCCATTTCCAAAGCTTTGGGAATCCAGCGAACCACAGTGAGAGCCATTATCCACAAATGGCGAAGACATGGAACAGTGGTGAACCTTCCCAGGAGTGGCCGGCCGCCCAAAATTACCCCAAGAGCGCAGCGACGACTCATCCAAGAGGTCACAAAAGACCCCACAACAACGTCCAAGGAACTGCAGGCCTCACTTGCCTCAGTTAAGGTCAGCGTTCATGCCTCCACCATCAGGAAAAGACTGGCCAAAAATGGCCTGCATGGCAGAGTTCCAAGGAGAAAACCACTGCTAAGCAAAAAGAACATCAAAGCTCGTCTCAATTTCTCCACAACACATCTTGATGATCCCCAAGACTTTTGGGACAACATTCTGTGGACCGATGAGACAAAAGTGGAACTCTTTGGAAGGTGTGTGTCCAAGTATATCTGGCGTAGAAGGAACACTGCATTTCATAAAAAGAACATTATACCAACAGTAAAATATGGTGGTGGTAGTGTGATGGTCTGGGGCTGTTTTGCTGCTTCAGGACCTGGAAGACTTGCCGTGATAAAAGGAACTATGAATTCTGCTGTCTACCAAGAGATCCTGAAGGAGAATGTCCGACCATCTGTTCATGTATTCAAGCTGAAACCAACTTGGGTTCTGCAGCAGGACAATGATCCTAAACACACCAGCAAGTCCACCACCGAATGGCTGAAGAAAAACAAAATGAAGACTTTGGAGTGGCCTAGCCAAAGTCCTGACCTGAATCCTATTGAGATGTTGTGGTATGACCTTAAAAAGGCCGTTCATGCTCGAAAACCCTCTAATGTAACTGAATTAGGACAATTCTGCAAAGATGAGTGGGCCAAAATTCCTCCAGGATGCTGTAAAAGCCTCATTGCACGTTATCGCAAACGCTTGGTTGCAGTTGTTGCTGCTAAGGGTGGCCCAACCAGTTATTAGGTTTAGGGGGCAATCACTTTTTCACACAGGGCCATGATGGTTTGGATTTTTTTTCACCTTTAATAATAAACACCTTCATTTACAAATTGCATTTTGTGTTTACTTGTGTTGTCCTTGACTATTGTTTAAATTGGTTTGATGTTCCGAAACACTTAAGTGTGACAAACATGCAAAGGAACAGGAAATGAGGAAGGGGGCAAACACTTTTTCACACCACTGTACATCCCTTTTCTTCCCCATTCTGATGCTCGGTTTGAACCTCATCAAGTCTTCTTTACCACGTCTACATGCCTAAATGCATTGAGTTCCTGCCATGTGATTGGCTGATTAGCAATTTGTGTTACCAAGCAATTAAAAAGCTGTACCTAATAAAGTGGTAGGTGAGTGTATATACAGTATATAGTCACCTGCTCACAGGTTCCTCCATTCCTCCACATTTATGCATTTTATAGTACATATATATGTGTGTGTGTGTATATATATATATATATATATATATATATATATATATATATATATATATATATATATATATATATATATATATATTAGGGCTGTTACTGATCAAAAATTTTGTGTTCGATTAATAGATTTTTTTTTTAATCGATTAATCGACTAATTTCGATTAATTATAACGCACATACAGATCCAAACTACTTTTAGCTGATCTCCTTGCATTGCAACTCTGCATTAGTCAGTGGTAAATGTGGTATACACTATATACAATCACCTGACACTACTTAGTTTTCACAATCCATGACTTAACTTCACAGTTCACACAAACGTTTTAAATTCAAACTATAGCACTGACGTAAGTAATTTTTTTTTTCCACAGTAGTGTGACAATCCCTCCACCTCCGGTCTAACGAATCACTCTCACCTTATGGCATGGACCCCTGTGCAAACAGGTGGTCATGCATGCGGGCATCAAAAGGGTTGACACGGACCATAAACTTCTCTCACAATCTCAGGTCGTGGGTAGAAAGAAAAGATCAAAGTGCTCACCGCTTAAGAATACGATTTAATTTTTGTGTTCAAACACAAACTACTCACATAAAGATGATAAAAACACGGCATGTAAAGCCGACAATCGTGTTAGTTCCGTAGGGCAGCAGCGGGGGGCGTCATGCAGAGCTCCTCCCCCGTACACGTTACGTTCAATCAGAAACTTCAACGTCACCAGGCTCCTCCCCCTTTCCCTTCGTTAGCAGACAGAGGCATTTGGGGAAGGAGTCTGGTGATGTCACCGGATCTCCGGCGGAACTCCCTGAAGACCTGGGAAGTCGGCGGAGAGGTGAGTACCGGTCAAAAGAATTTTGATCGATCAAAAAAATTAACGATTAATCGAGGAATTAATCTTTCATTTTCACAGCCCATATATATATATATATATATATATATATATATATATATACATATATATATATATATATATATATATATATATATATATATATATATATGAATGAGTAACTTGTATAGCGCTACATATGCAAACTAAATTGCCTCAAGCCGTTTTTGCCAAACAGTGTCCATCTGGGTCTTCAGAAGTGATGGGTCTTGAGGCCAGATGGTTTTCTTTCAAGCGGATGTCCACGGGTAGAGCGTTCCATAGCCGTGGTCCTCGGACCGCGAACCTTTGTTCGCCTTTTGATTTATAACGGGTCTTGGGGATGTGGAGGAAGTTCTGGTTAGTTGACTGGAGGGAGCAACCTAGGGTGTAGTGCTTTATTTTGTCGCAGAGGTATTGCGGGGCTCACCTTGTGTCGATTTGTGAGTGAAGCAGAGGGTCTTAAATGTAATCCGGTCCTTCGCGGCTAGCCAATGTAGAGTCCTCAGGGACGGGGTAATTGATTCCCAGTGTTTTTTTTGATTACCAGTCTGGCTGCTGTGTTCTGAACGACTTGTAAACGTGAAATTTGGTATTTGAGAAGTACTAGGTAGAGGGGATTTGCATAGTCGGAGTAGGAGTTGGAGGTGCCTTGCCACTGGCAGGAGCAAAGGCCCTTGTCATTATGTTGATGAGGACAAGGGCCTCTTCCCCTACAACCCTGGCCATTGGTTGTGGGATCTTATAAGAATCTGGAAGCCCCCTTTAATAATAGGGGGGCTCCCCATATACCACCCCTCTCCTACATGAATGAGTATGAGGTATATAATACCCCTACTCCTTCACAAAAAAAAAAAAAAAAAAAAACTTGGAACCTGGATATAAAAACACCAAAATGTTTGACAATACTTTATTTAAATAAAAAGAAAATCCCCCAAAAAATGTCTTTAATTGTAAGTCGATCGTCAATCATGATGCCTATCGAACACAGGAAAAGAAAAACAATGACTCGGTGCACACGACTGATGTTACTCCCCGAGCTAATATATAAGGGGAGGCGTAGAAATGTTGGTGACATCATTGATGGCCATGATGGCCAACGGCCATATTTGGGCAGTCCCCATCCTTTTGGTTACATGTACAGGGATTCCCTGTGACGTCAGTGGTCCCCAGGGACTTTCTTACCAATCAGTGATGATGAGATGCTGTCATACATGGAAGCTGTAGAAATACTGGTTTTATAAATGAATCTGTGGAACAAGGGACTGAATGGGCAAAGGTTTAAGCATTTGTTTGAATGTCCCCAACAGTCAAAGTTGGGTCCAAACCTAGGTTTTGGGCCGACTTGTTGGCTCATCTCTACTCACATGTAATATGAGACTATCAGAGACTGCTTACATGTAACATGAGACTGTCAGAGACTACTTACGTGTAGAGATGTGTAAATGTTCTTGGGTCTTATTTAGGTTCATCAAACCCACCTACTGCAAATTCTGAATGCCATTGAAGTCAATGGGAGGTGAATCTTGAAGATCAATCCTGGCCAAGGGTATTATGCAAACGATTTTCAAACAAAGGGGCGAAGCAACCTTTAAAGGTCTTCTCCCCGCAGAACAATCCATTACAAATTGCTGTGCATTGTTAGACGTCCCCAGGGTGGTGACTAGTCTACTGATGTCTCTTTTTACCAAATGCTCACAAATTAGCCTTGAAAAAGACTGGAAAAACCCAAGGCCCACTTACCGTAGATTTCAGTGAGGTCCAGCGTTATGTTCAGGGTTCTTAGACCTTCCCCCAGGTTCTCCTATCGCTCAGTGAACTCAACTTTGCCTGGCTCTACTCATTCCAAATGGTCAGGTATTCAGAAACATTCAGCTATGGAGTGTATCTGAAGATGGACTGTGGAGGTGAGATGACTGTGTCTCCTATTACAGGTGGAGATTCAGTGTCCTCCTGCGCATCCAATTGGATTGGTGAAGCTGCACTGGAACAACATGGTGACCCACCTGTCCGTCATGAACGCCAGCCAAGAGGTCGTTCTGCTTATTCTGGGGCCAAGCTTACAGACCAGCATCTTTGGAAACTCCACCTTTGAGGTAAAACAGCCGGCCCCTGCGGGGGTAGAATAGGTTGGTGGGGGGGTTATCAACCAGCCCTAACCCATTTCACGTGACCTTTCTGTCTCGTTCTCAGGTGAAGTCTCGGGATGAGCAGCATGTTGTCGGGGTGATGCGGATGGAGAGCGGCAATTATGTCGTCTCATTTCCACTGGATCTGGATGTGACTATAAAAGCCACCCTCCTGGGTGCCGCCATGTACCTGGTGAGTGCACTGATGTCATTGCTCACATGACGAGGCAACCAGGGTTAGCAGAATGTCCTGTTCAATGATGACATCTAAAGCTCTGGTTACATTGGGCTCATACTCCTTTAGAGATAGGGACCAGTGGCGTAGCCTGGGTTTTCAGCAAGCACCTGGGGCAAGGCAAGTATTTGTGTCCCCTTAACCAGTGAAAATGTAGATATCCCCCACCGTGATCATACCCCCTGATACCACCTCCCCTCTGCTCACACCCCGAAGATACCCCCACCCTGATCACACCCCCAGATAAGCATGCCCCCCTTCCATCAGTGTCCCCTTTACACATTAGATCTCCCTTTCAAATCAGAAGCCCCCCCATCACATCAGAGTGCTCCCTTTCACATTAGAAGTCCCCTTCACATCAGAATTCCCCCCCCCCCCCCTCACATTAGAGTTGCTGTAGACTGAGTAAAATCTTATAAGCAGGACAAATGTGACTCTTGGGCCATAGTGTGGGGACCCCTGCTTTAAACCAAGAAGGGCCAATGCTGGGGCTTTAGTATAAACCAGCCCCCTCAGTATAAAAAGGGCCTTGTTCTGCTTCTGGCCAATTCTACATTGCTGTACCCATACCTCCCAACTGTCCCTGATTCACCGGGACCGTCTCGGAATTTTATCCATGTCCCGGGGTCCCGGCAAATCAGGGCTGATTCCTGAAACACCCGTGGCGTGTGCGGGGTGTCTTGGTTTCTGCATGCCTCCAGCTACACTGTCTTTGCATGGCAGCAGGCATCTCTCCCTGGCTGCCTCTGACACACAGTGCAGATCGGAGTGCACTGAACCCTCCCTTCCTCCTCCTCCTGTGTTTTCCTGTACAGGCAGGGAGCAGCACGCCCCTCTGCCAGAACGCAGTTGAGGCATGGGGAAGTTAGGGATAGATAGGATAGAATAGGATAGAATAGATCCTGAATGGGATTGGTTTGGAAGGGATGGAGCCGGAATGGGATCAGGGGACTGGATGGACCTGGGATAGAATTGGGGGAATTGATAGAACCAGGATTTGATCGTGGTGGTGGATGGAGCCTGGATTTAATCGGGGTGGTGGATAGAGCCGGGGAGGGGATCAGGGGAAATGGATGGAGCCGGGATGGGATCGGGGGAATTGATAGTGCCAGGATGGGATCGGGAGAATGGATGGAGCAGGGATGGGTTTGGGGTAATAGATGAAGCCGGGATGGGATTAGGGGAATGGATGGAGCCGTGATGGAATCGGAAATGGATGGAGGCGGGATGGGATTGGGGAATGGCTGGAGGCAGGATGGGATCGGGGGAATGGCTGGAGCCGGGATGGGATCAGGGGAATGGCTGGAGCCGGGATGGGATCGGGGGAATTGATAGTGCCAGGATGGGATCGGGAGAATGGATGGAGCAGGGATGGGTTCGGGGGAATAGATGAAGCCGGGATGGGATTAGGGGAATGGATGGAGCCGTGATGGAATCGGAAATGGATGGAGGCGGGATGGGATTGGGGAATGGCTGGAGGCAGGATGGGATCGGGGGAATGGCTGGAGCCAGGATGGGATCAGGGGAATGGCTGGAGCCGGGATGGGATTGGGGGAATGGATGGAGCCGGGATGGGATTGGGGGAATGGATGGAGCAGGGATGGGTTCGGGGGAATAGATGAAGCCGGGATGTGATTAGGGGAATGGATGGAGCCGTGATGGAATCGGAAATGGATGGAGGCAGGATGGGTTCGGGGGAATGGCTGGAGCCGGGATGGGATCCAGGGAATGGCTGGAGTCGGGATGGGATCGGGGGAATGGCTGGAGCCAGGATGGGATCGGGGGAATGGCTGGAGCCAGGATGGGATTGGGGGAATGGATGGAGCCGGGATGGGATTGGGGGAATGGATGGAATCAGAATGGGTTTTGTTTAGCCACAACCCTTAAGCCCCTCCCACTGCTAAGCACTTGGCCACACCCACAGTGTTCCTTATTCTGAAGTTCGAATGTTTGGAGGTATGCTGTATCCTCTATGGTCTTTTATTGCTTGTAGTAAAACCCTTACCTGCACTTTTTGTCTCTAGTATATTTGGGCCGAGTGCGAAGCAAAGCATCATGATGGCAGCATGTAAACTCCCCCATCTGCTGCCATTGCAGCTTAATAGGGGGAGGCTAGGGGAGGCACTAAAAATGCAGCTCAACCACACATTTTTACTGACCCCCCAACTACACGTCAAAACTTAACCTCAAGGCATCTCCCAAATGTATAATTTAAAGAATTAAAAGGGCCCTCTCTCCATTGTATGGATTTCTTTTCTAAATTGGGATTAGTTCATGTTCCCCATGGCAGTGCCCAGCTAACCATGCATGGCTTGGCCATTGCCCCCCCCCCCCCCCCCTGTTCCCCATTAGCTTTTGCCACTAAGAAGATCTCTGACAGATTTGTAACAGGATTTGCCAAAACCTAAGCCAATCAAGTCCGAGTCCATCTAGGGTGGCCACATTTCCAAACTGCCATTCAGGGACACCCCCCCCCCCCCCCTCTTCCCAAAAAAAGATGATTTTTGATACTTTTTTTGTGACCCCCATAGATTTCACGGGTTCCTACGTGGACCTTCATAGTTGGGGGGGGGGGGAGAAGGTCACATCTTCAGCTCTGAGGGATTCATGCTGGGACCTGTGGTCCTTCACTTTTGGGGGGTCACATCCCCCAAAAGTGAAAGACTACAAGTCCCAGCAGGAACCCCTAAAATCTAAGGATGTTTCCTCCTGCCATACCTCTGAGGGTGTCCTCTGCTGCCAGCTTATCTGCCATACCTCTCTACAGTCGGTGTCTCATGACACGCATGGTGGTCCATCCATCCCCGGTGCCTGGCCTCACCTCTGATTATTGGGAGTTGCTCTCAAATCCTGCCGGTTCCCTTCCCTCTGAGCATGCCACCGGAGAAGATTGAAGAGGAGGTGGGTGGAGCCAAAGCACTAGACACGGAGGAGGAAGTTAAATCCTCCTCCTCTGCTCTGAATGCTGGGGCCTCGCTCTGCGGTGACGTGACGTCACTGGTTGCTAGACACCAGGCGGCAGGTGGTCCTAGCAGTCAGTTCGGGCAGTGTAGAGTTAGCGGTGGAACAAAGTAAAACAGGTCTCGGCTTGGCAGGACAAGCACTGTCAGCGAGTAAAGCGGCGATGCGGCAGCCTTTTGGGACATCGGATTGGCCTGGGAAGGGGGGAGAGGCTGTTTAATTTTCATTCCCGGACACTGCATTGTCCCGGAATGAAAGTGCCCGGAACCCAGGACAGACCTGTAAAATGCGGGACTGTCCCAGGCAATCCGGGATACTTGGTTACCCTAGGCCTGTGATGGCATACCTTGGCACTCCAGATGTTTTGGAACTACATTTTTTCATGATGATCAACTACACTGCAGAGTTCACGAGCATCATGGGAAATGTAGTTCCAAAACATCTGGGGTGCCAAGGTTCACCATCATTACCCTAGGCCCATCACTAGCCACGACCTATTGCATCTCATATAACGTGTACCCCATAGCACTTTTCTTATTTTCCCCAGTATAATGTTTCCTATCTCCTCCCATAGAAGTAATCTCTGATCTTTAGTACAGACAATGACGAAGGATGCACATCGGCAGATATCATGTGATTATATAGAGAGGCTTTTCCCTCCGTTGGGCTCCTTATTGACTCTGCTTAACTCTCTTCCAGGACCATCTCATCCTTAGTAAGAAGAAATACGTGGCAAAAAAAGCGAGGAGCAGGGACTGAAGGCCAATGCCATAATGTATATGTCTATACATACAGTGGTGTGAAAAAGTGTTTGCCCCCTTCCTCATTTCCTATTCCTTTGCATGTTTGTCACACTTAAGTGTTTCGGAACATCAAACCAATTTAAACAATAGTCAAGGACAACACAAGTAAACACAAAATGCAATTTGTAAATGAAGGTGTTTATTATTAAAGGTGAAAAAAAATCCAAACCATCATGGCCCTGTGTGAAAAAGTGATTGCCCCCCTTGTTAAAACATACTATAACTGTGGTTGTCCACACCTGAGTTCAATTTCTCTAGCCACACCCAGGCCTGATTATTGCCACACCTGTTCACAATCAAGGCATCACTTAAATAGGAGCTGCTTGACACAGTAAGGTCCACCAGAAGATCCTTAAAAGCTACACATCATGCCGAGACCCAAAGAAATTCAGGAACAATTGAGAAAGAAAGTAATTGAGATCTATCAGTCTGGAAAGGGTTATAAAGCCATTTCCAAAGCTTTGGGAATCCAGCGAACCACAGTGAGAGCCATTATCCACAAATGGCGAAGACATGAAACAGTGGTGAACCTTCCCAGGATTGTCCGGCCGCCCAAAATTACCCCAAGAGCGCAGCGACGACTCATCCAAGAGGTCACAAAGAGGCTGCACTGATGGGCACTGATAGGCGCATTGGTGGGCACTAATGAGGTGGCACTGGTGGGCACTGAGAGGTGGCACTGAGAGGTGGCACTGATGGGTGCCATGAAGAGCACTAATAGGTGACACTGATATAGGTGTCACTTATAGCTGGCACTGATGAGCACTGATAGGTGGCAGTGATGGTCACTGATGGGTGTCAGGGATGGGCACTGATGGGTGGCAATGATGGTCACTGATTGGCACTGGTAGGTGACAATGATAGGCACCACTGGTGGACATTGATAGGTGGCACTTGTGGACATTGATAGGTGGCACTGATTGCTGGCACTGTTGTGCACTGGTGGGCACTAATTTGTGGCACTGTGGGCATTGGCAGGCAGCATTGGTGGGGGCACAGATGAGATGGCTGTGCATCTTCCTCTTCGGGACCGATGTCCCTTGCACAGAAGCCGCTGATCGGCTTTTTTTTTCAGCGTGAGGAGAAAAAAAAAACGATTACCGATCTTCTGTTTACATCACATGATCAGCTGTCATTGGTTGACATCTGATCACGTGGTAAGGGTTCCGGGATCGGCCCCTTACTCCGACCTGTGATCACCCGAGTCTCATTGATTCGGTGATCACAGCGCGTGCGCCGGGAGCATGCAATGTGGAGGACGTCTATTGACGGCCTCCCGGCAAAGTAGGTCCGCGCTGTAGCCATCATTCGGCTATAGCGCAAATCTGAAGGGGTTAAGCATAATTTAGGACACCTTAAGTGCTATTCCATATTGGTATATTCGGACAAATTTCATATGTGATAGTATGGCTGGAGAAGGTAATTTTGATGAGCAGTAAGTGCTGTGTTTTTCATTTTGTCTCTATTGGATGAACAGGAAATGGGGGAGGGGTTTATAGAAAGTAGGGCTTCAGCCATAAAAGTCCAGTTGCCATAGACTTCTATGGAGGCTTTGAAGACACTTTGAAGCACCACTAAAGCTACACGGGGTATCATTTTTGAAGCAAAGCCAAAGCAAGGTGTAAACAGGACTGTAAGCGAACCATTTTATTTAGTGACAGGAGCTTTGACTGGCGCTCAGAGAGCTTTAACAAAAGTGCGTCCAAAGCCTTGTGTTGAAGCAAAGTGTAAACAAGCCGTTAATGTGTGTTAAAGTCTAAATGAGCTCTATGCATTTTCCTGAATGCTGGACTTTTAGCCCATTCAGAGAAAGCCAAATATCAACTATAGTAGTGGTAATTCTACTGCTACAATATATAACGGCTTCCTATCCGTCAATGGGTGCTAAGGAAACTGTGGGCACAAGCATTTGCCACATCCTTAGCAACCAATTTTTTTTACCCAGCCCTATTAATTTACAGGTTGGAAATCTCCTGCCATACAAAAAGGTGGGGGTACAGTGTTGGCTCTAGCCTGCCTGATCTATCTGGGGGGGCAGTAAAAAAATTCAGGGGGGCGGTGGATGCAAGGTCAGCAAGGCAGGGTACAGGGGATAGCAGATGATAGGGTTAGCAGTTTGTAGGGCAGTGTGCAGGGGGTCAGCAGGGCAGGATACAGGGGGTCAGTAGGGGAGTGTACAGGGGGTCAATATGGCAGTGATGTACAGGGGGTCTGTAGGGCAGTGTACAGAGGGTCAGTAGGGCAGTGTACAGGGGATCTGTAGAGCAGGGGGTCAATATGGCAGTGATGTACAGGGGGTCTGTAGAGCAATGTACAGGGGGTCAGTAGGGAAGTGTACAGAGGGTCAGTAGGGCAGTGTACAGGGGGTCTGTAGAGCAGTGTACAGGGGGCCTGTAGGGCAGTGTGCAGGGGGTCTGTAGGGCAGTGTACAGGGGGTCTGTAGAGCAATGTACAGGGGGTCAGTAGGGAAATGTACAGGGGCTCAGAAGGGCAGTGTACAGGGGGTCAGTAGGGCAGTTTACAGTGGGTCAGTAGGGAAATGTACAGGGGGTCAGTAGGGCAGTGTACAGGGGGTCAGTAGGGCAGTGTACAGGGGGTCAGTAGGGAAATGTACAGGGGGTCAGTAGGGCAGTGTACAGGGGGTCAGTAGGGCAGTGTACAGGGGGTCAGTAGGGCAGTGTACAGGGGGTCAGTAGGGCAGTGTACAGGGGGTCAGTAGGGGAGTGTACAGGGGGTCAGTAGGGAAGTGTACAGGGGGTCAGTAGGGGAGTGTACAGGGGGTCAGTAGGGGAGTGTACAGGGTGTCAGTAGGGGGTGTGTACAGGGGGTCAGTAGGGAAGTGTACAGGGGGTCAGTAGGGAAGTGTACAGGGGGTCAGTAGGGCAGTGGACAGGGGGTCAGTAGGGCAGTGTACAGAGGGACAGTAAGGCAGGGGTTAGGAGTCAACAGAGCAGATGACAGGAGTCAGCTGGGTGGAGAGAAGCTGTTATTAGGGCAAAAGACAGGGGCCAGTAGGGAAGTGTACAGGGGTCAGCAGGGTGGAGTACAGGAGTCACAAGGGCAGAGAATAGGGATAAGGAGGGCAGAGGATAAGGATCTGCAGGCCAATGTACAGGGGTCAGTATTGCAAGAGGGGTCACAAAGGCAGAGGAAAAGGGGTCAGCACCCCTGAAGACATGGGTCAGCACTGCTGAGCACAGAGGTCAGCACTGCAGAGGACAGAGGTCAGCAGTGCAGAGGACAGGAATTACCCTTCCTCATGTCCTCCAAGGGCTGCCAGCATCTCCCGGGAGCAGGAGGTGTGGGTAGGGGGGCGGTAAACAAACTGTGTAAGAGCGATCCTGTGAAAGGAGGGGGGATTAGACAACACTGCGCAGCTCCCCCTGGCTCTCTCCTCTGTGCCGTTGTCACATCTCTCCAGAAATTCACTGCACCAGGCTGCCCCCCATCTTGTCTTGGCTCTGAGTGTGGGGATGGGAAGAGGAGCTCAGCAGCTAAGCACAATGGGGGGGAGCACAACTGGGGGCTGGTATCTGGATGCCTCTTATTGTTAAAGGGGGCTAACAAATTCCGATAGGCCCCCCCACCCACAGACCCCCACAACCATCAGGCCATGGTTGTAGGGAAGAGGCCCTTGTCTTTATCAACATGGAGACAAGGTGCTTTGGCAGCAGGCTCCTGCCTAGCAAGGTACCCTCCATGTTCATGGTATGTGGCTTAGTAGGGTTCAGGACGGGGGATGGCATGCAGACCACTCCCTCCTTCCTTTCAGACTGCATTCATAGGGTAAGGGTAAGAGTAAGGGTCTGGTATGTATTTTTTGAGGGTTTTCTTTTTGCATGTGTTGAATTTGAACTCTCATGGCATTTTTTTAATATTTTGTGTGGGGTCCTCCTTGACATCCATACCAAGCCTTCAACAAGGGAATGGGTCTGGTATGTATTTTGGGTGGAACCCAACGCAATTTTTTTGGTGTGTCAAGCCTCCCTTTCCATTTATTTGACAATCCCTCACCTATTAACCCTAATATATATATATATATATATATATATATATATATATATATATATATATATATATATATATATATATATATATATATATATATATATATATATATATATTTATTTAACATTCGGCTCTCATTGATTTTACTAGGTGGTTCAGATTTGGCACCTAAACTTTAGTCATATTCTGCAAACCCTCCTCCAACTGAACCCAGATATGTTTGGTTCCAGGGCTGGGACTAGGGGTGGGCAGGAGGGTCGGCTGCCCTGGGTGCAATGGTTTATTGTACAGATGGGGGCACCTTTGTTCCCACAAATCGTCGTCACTGTACTGCAGCAGGTCAGCTTGTTCCCGCGAATCGGCATCATTGTACCTTGTTCCTGCAAATTGCCATCACTGTACTGCGGCAGGTCGGCTCGTTCCCACGAATCTCCGGCATTGTACTGTGGCAGGTCGGCTCGTTCCTGCAAATCGCCATCACTGTACTGCGGCAGGTCGGCTCGTTCCTGGAAATCGCCGTCATTGTACTGAGGCAGGTCGGCTCGTTCCTGCGAATCGCCGTCACTGTACTGCGGCAGGTCGGCTCGTTCCTGCAAATCGCCATCACTGTACTGCGGCAGGTTGGCTCGTTCCTGCAAATTGCCATCACTGTACTGCGGCAGGTTGGCTCGTTCCTGCAAATTGCCATCATTGTACTGCGGCAGGTCGGCTCGTTCCAGCAAATCGCCGTCACTGTACTGCGGCAGGCCGGCTCGTTCCTGCAAATCGCCATCATTGCACTGCGGCAGGTCGGCTCGTTCCTGCAAATCGCCATCATTGCACTGCGGCAGGTCGGCTCGTTCCTGCAAATTGCCCTCATTGTACTGCGGCAGGTCGGCTCGTTCCTGCAAATTGCCATCATTGTACTGCGGCAGGTCGGCTCGTTCCTGCAAATTGCCATCATTGTACTGCGGCAGGTCGGCTCGTTCCTGCAAATTGCCATCATTGTACTGCGGCAGGTCGGCTCGTTCCTGCGAATCGCCATCACTGTACTGCGGCAGGTCAGCTCGTTCCCACGAATCGCCATCATTGTACTGCGGCAGGATGGATTGTTCCTGCGAATCGTCGTCATTGTACTGCGGCAGGTTGGCTCGTTCCTGCAAATTGCCATCACTGTACTGCGGCATGTCGGCTCCTTCCTGCAAATTGCCATCATTGTACTGCAGCAGGTCGGCTCGTTCCTGCGAATCGCCGTCACTGTACTGCGGCAGGTCAGCTCGTTCCCACGATTCGCCATCATTGTACTGTGGCAGGACTGCTTGTTCCTGCGAATCGCCGTCATTGTACTGCGGCAGGTTGGCTCGTTCCTGCGAATCGCCGTCACTGTACTGCGGCAGGTCAGCTCGTTCCCACGATTCGCCATCATTGTACTGTGGCAGGACGGCTTGTTCCTGCGAATCGCCGTCATTGTACTGCGGCAGGTTGGCTCGTTCCTGCGAATCGCCGTCACTGTACTGCGGCAGGTCGGCTCGTTCCTGCAAATTGCCATCACTGTACTGCGGCAGGTCGGCTCCTTCCTGCGAATCGCCGTCACTGTACTGCGGCAGGTCGGCTCGTTCCTGCGAATCGCCATCACTGTACTGTGGCAGGTCGGCTTGTTCCTGCAAATCGCCATCATTGTACTGCGGCAGGTCGGCTCGTTCCTGCGAATCGCCATCACTGTACTGCGGCAGGTCGGCTTGTTCCTGCGAATCGCCGTCACTGTACTGCGGCAGGTTGGCTCGTTCCCGCGAATCGCCGGCATTGTACTGCGGCAGGTCGGCTCGTTCCCACAAATCAGCATCATTGTACTGCGGCAGGTCGTCTCGTTCCCACGAATTGCCACCATTGTACGGCTGCAGGTCGGCTTGTTCCTGCAAATCGCCGTCATTGCACTGCGGCGGGTCAGCTCATTCCTCCGAATTGCCGCCATTGTACGGGGGCAGGTCAGCTCTTTCCCGCGAATCTACATCATTGTACTGTGGCAGGATGGCTTGTTCCTGCGAATCACCGTCATTGCACGGGGGCAGGTCAGCTCGTTCCCGCGAATCGCCATCATTGCACTGCAGCAGGTCGGCTAATCTATGTCAAAAGTGTCAAAAATATCAGTTAGGTGTCTGATCTGTCCGCCGCAATGTCGCATTTTTTAAAAAAAATTGCCGCTTTTTTTTTTTCTTTATAGTGCAAAAAATACAAACCGCAGAGGCAATCAAATACCACCAAAAGAAAGCTCTATTTGTGGGACGTCAATTTTGTTTGGGGTGCAATGTCCCATGACCACGCAAGTTACAGCGACGCAGTGCCGAATCGCAAAAAAAAGGCCTGGTCATTAAGGGGGGGAAATCTTCTGGTCCCGAAGGCTGCATTCACACCTGAGCATTTTCAGCTTGTAAAACGTCTGAGAAACGCCCAACAAGCAAAATCCCAGTTATTTAAATGGGCCCTGTTCACATCTGAGCGTTTTGTAGCCTGAAGCAAAACCCCTGAAGCTCAAAAAAGTATACAATCGTGGCAAAAACGCGGTAAAAACGCGTGACTTTCTGCCTGAAAGCGAAACGCTTAGGTGTGAATGCAGCCTAAGTGGTTAATTTGCTTAATTCATTTTTGGAATTCGGTTCATTTATTTGAATTTGAATCGATTGGAATTTTCCGAATTTGGCCTAATTAAACTCATTTCAATTTGGAAAAATTTGAACCGATTCAAATTCCATTCGAATTTGAATCAGATTTATTCCATTTGAAAATTCACATTTTGGAAGATGATTATATACTTTCTATTCCATTCTATTCTATTGTTTTTTTTTTTTCTATTCTTTTCTTTTTTTTTTCTAAATTTGAAATTTTGGAAGATGGTTATATTCTTTCTATTCCATTCTATACTACTGTTTTTTTTCTATTATTTTATTTTCTGTTTTATTCTTTTCTATTATAATCTTTTCTATTCTTTTCAAATTTAAATTTATTCTATTCAAAATTCGAATTTCGGAAGAAGGTTATATTCTTTCATTTCTATTATAATCTACCTTTTTCTCTTTTTTTTTTCCTGTTCTTTTCTTTTTTTTTTCTATTATATTCTTTTTTATTCTAAATTGACATTTTGGAAGATGGATATATTCTTTCTATTCCATTCTATACCATTGTTTTTTTTTCTAGCCTTTTATTTTCTGTTCTATTCTATTCTTTTGTATTACAATTGTTTCTATTCTATTCAAATTTTAATTTATTCTATTCGAAATTTTAATTTCAGAAGAAGGTTATATTCTATTTTATTCTTTTTTTATTTATCCTTTCTATTCTATATTCTTTTATTTTCTAATTATATTCCTTTATTTTTTATTCGATTTTATTCTCTTTGGAAATTCAAATTTGATTCAAAAACTATTTGAATTCCATCTGAAATTTTGTTATTTTGTTTATTCAGATTAATTTAAATTTGTTACTACTGTAATTTGGAGATGTGGATTCATCCAAATTTCCGAATAATGAAAAATGTGTCTAAATTTCTATTCAGAATGAAATGCACATGTCTAGCCTGTAAGCACTATACATCCCCCCCCCCCCCCCAGTCAACTTCCCCCCACACTGGGGGCTGCAGTATGGCAGTTTTGCCCGGGGCACTAGATTACTTTTCTTATATTCTTTCAATTTTATTTTATTCTATGTTTTTCTTTTTTCTTTCTTCTGTTATTTTCTTTTTTTTTATTGTTATATTCTTTTTTATTATAAATTGACATTTTGGAAGATGGATATATTCTTTCTGTTCCATTCTATACTATTGTTTTTTTTTTCTATTCTTTTATTTTCTGTTCTATTCTATTCTTTTCTATTACAATAATTTCTATTCTATTCAAATTTGAATTTATTCTATTCAAGATTCAAATTTCAGAAGAAGGTTATATTCTATTTTATTCTATTCTATTTTTATTTATTCTTTCTATTCTATTATTTTCTAATTATATTTCTTTATTTTTTTTATTCTATTTTATTCTCTTTGGAAATTTGAATTCGATTCAAACACGTAGAATTCCATCTAAAATTTTCTTATTTTTTTTTTTTTTTGGATTAGTTTAAATTCATTACTACTGTCATTCAGAATTTTGGATTCATCCAAATTTACGAATAATGAAAAATATGTCTAAATTTCTATTCAGAATGAAATGAACTGTACACATCTAGCCTATAAGCACTACAACCCCAACCCCCCCCCCTCCCCCCACCTGGCCACCTTCTCCCCACACTGGGGGCCGCAGTTTGGCACCTTTCCCTGGGGTACTAGATGACCTTGCTCTGGCCGGCACTGTTTGGCTCATCCCTGATTTGCACCTTATGCTGCGATTCCCTCATAATGCTGGAGCGTCACCTTCTCTGTATCAGGAGGCTGCCATTGGCCAATCATCGTTCTCTATAGTACTAATGAATAAATGTAGGGCCATAAATACTGTGAGCCCAAATACAATGCAATCCTCTTCCCCAATGATAACCTCCATTGATGTCTATTTCCTCCCACCCAGTTCTCTATATCCTCCCTCAGCTTCACTCCTATGTATTTTATTACCATTAAATGTTTTATTGACTATATATCATCTTATCAGCATGTTATAAACAGCAACAGGATACAATTGCATATCTGAAATACACATCATACCAAAGACATTCTATGTTGCCTTAACTGGAAGTAAGTCAATAGATATATTGTGTATAAAGGTCACACAATGTCGGGATTTACCCAAAGCTGACTTTGTAATAAAATGGTTTATAAACGGATCTTGCATATTCTTATTTTTTTATTATTGCTGTTAAAACAAATATTTTGCACAGAAATATTTAATAAAGGATGTCCAATATGGGGAGGAATCTGGCTAGTTTATTAGGTGAGGCTCACACAGATCGACTTATATCAATAAAATTGCAAGCTCATAAGTGTTACATTGTAGACATACTTATCTATCTCTAGACTCTGAGGATATCAGCGGGAGGACTATTATCCCATCATTGGTGTCAGTGGGAGGAATAGTGCCCCATCGTTGGTTTAAGTGGGGGAATAGTGCCCCATCATTGGTTTCAGTGGGAGGAACAGTGCCCCATCATTGGTGTCAGTGAGAGGAATAGTGCCCCATCATTGGTGTCAGTGGGAGGAATAGTGCCCCATCATTGGTGTCAGTGGGAGGAATAGTGCCCCATCATTGGTATCGGTGGGAGGAATAGTGCCCCATCATTGGTATCAGTGGGAGGAATAGTGCCCCATCATTAGTGTCAGTGGGAGGAATAGTGCCCCATCATTAGTGTCAGTGGGAGGAATACATGCCCCATCATTGGTGTCAGTGGGAGGAATAGTGCCCCATCATTGGTGTCAGTGGGAGGAATAGTGCCCCATCATTGGTGTCAGTGGTAGGAGTAGTGCCCTCATCACTGGTGTCAATGGAAAGAATAGTGCCCCATGACTGAAATAAGTAGACAAAATAGTGCACCATCATTTATTTCAGTGGGAGGAATAGTTCCCTATCACTGATGTCAGTGGGAGGAATAGTGCCCCATTGTTGGTGTCTCTGAGAAAAATAGCACTCCATTGTTGGTGTCAGGGGAAGGAAAAATACTCTATCATTGGTGTCAGTGAGAGGAATAATGCCACATAATTGGTATAAGTGGGAGGAATACTGCTCCATTATTGGTGTCAGTTGGAGGAATAGTGCCCCATCACTGGTGTCATTGGAAGGAATAGTGGCCCATCATTGGTATCAGTGGGGGGAAAAGTGCTCCATCATTGGTGTCAGTGGGAGGAATAGTGCTCCATCATTGGTGTTAGTGGGAGGAACAGTGCTCCATCATTGGTGTCAGTGGGAGGAACAGTGCCCCAACATTGGTGTCAGTGGGAGGAGTAGTTCCCCATCATTGGTGTCAGTGGGAGAAATAGTGTCCCATCATTGGTGTCAGTGGGAGAAATAGTGTCCCATCATTGGTGTCAGTGGGAAGAATAGTGCCCCATCATTGATGTCAGTGGGAGGAATACATGCCCCATCATTGGTGTCAGTGTGAGAAATAGTGTCCCATCATTGGTGTCAGTGGGAGGAATAGTGTCCCATCATTGCTATCAGTGGGAGGAATAGTGCCCCATCATTGGTGTCAGTGGGAGGAATAGTGCCCCATCATTGGTGTCAGTGGGAGGAATAGTGCCCCATCATTGGTATCAGTGGGAGGAATACATGCCCCATCATTGGTGTCAGTGGGAGAAATAGTGCCCCATCATTGATGTCAGTGGAAGGAATAGTGTCCCATCATTGGTGTCAGTGGGAAGAATAGTGCCTCATCATTGATGTCAGTGGGAGGAATAGTGCCCCATCATTGCTGTCAGAGGGAGGAATAGTGCCCCATCATTGGTATCAGTGGGAGGAATACATGCCCCATCATTGGTATAAGTGGGAGGAATAGTGCCCCATCATTGATGTCAGTGGAAGGAATAGTGCCCCATCATTGGTATCAGTGGAAGGCATAGTGCCCCATCATTGGTATCAGTGGAAGTAATAGTGCCCCACCATTGGTGTCAGTGGGAGAAATAGTGCCCCATCATTGGTGTCATGGGAGAAATAGTGTCCCATTATTGGTGTCAGTGGAAAGAATAGTGCCCCATCATCGGTGTCAGTGGTAGGTATAGTCCCCCATCATTGGTATCAGTGGAAGGAATAGTGCCCCACCATTGGTGTCAGTGGGAGAAATAGTGTCCCATCATTGGTGTCAGTGGGAGAAATAGGGTCCCATTATTGGTGTCAGTGGGAAGAATAGTGCCCCATTATTGGTGTCAGTGGGAGAAATAGTGCCCCATCATTGGTATCAGTGGAAGGAATAGTGCTCCATCATTGGTGTCATGGGAGAAATAGTGTCCCATTATTGGTGTCAGTGGGAAGAATAGTGCCCCATGATCGGTGTCAGTGGTAGGTATAGTGCCTGAAGGGCCAGTTAATGGCCAGCTCTCAGGACACAGTTTGGAGACAATCGCTTTAGTCTAGATCATTGAAAAGAGTCAGACAGAAGATACAACACAGGACTCCCTGCACTACAGCAAAACTGAAAAACAAAGTGCACATTCATCAGCCCTTCGGGGACACGTTCCTACATCTGAATAGGTGTAAAATAGGACAATAACAAGTTGTTTAGAGCAACCAATCAGTTTCCAGCACTCATTTCTCTTGTGCTGATTTAAACATCTGATCCAGTTTCAGGTAATGTTGGAAACCAATAAAGACACTTTGCATGTTATGTGGATGGATCTTATTATGTGTCGCTGTCTTGTTTGCTGTAGCATGGATGTCTTCTGCTTGGAATGACACCCCCCACCACCATTTAACCTGAAGACTACAAGTGCAGGGTGTCATGGACCTAGCTCCTGGGGGGCAACCCTTAAGCGCCCTGCACTCACAGTGTAACGATGCAGAGATTGATGCTGTGGTCTTCACATTGCTACTCCTCTCTGCAATCTCCAGGACCATCTACTGCTGGGAGAAGACCTGGAGAGGAAGGGGACCAACCATGTCACAAAGATTTTATCCTATGTTCTGTTTTAATTTCTTCTGGCATGATCCTCATCCTTAAGGCCGGGTTCACACTATAGCGATGCGGGAACGCCGCGAATCCGCGGCGTTTACCCGCATCGCACACCTCCCGCCGGCAGTTCACACTGCCCTATGCGGACGGCTGGGAGTGTCAATGTTATGTTAATGACACCCCCAGATCCGTCGGCATATCGCAGTGCGATCTGTCGACTCGCACAGGAATCGGATCGCATGGTGTGAACCCCCATGCGATCCGATTCTGTTGCGGACCCAAAAAAGGGTCCCGTGCGAGTTTGCTGCGGGAGCGCTGCGAATTCAGCCATACTATCTGTATGGCTGAACTCGCATCGCTACGGAGATCGGATGTGATTTGCTGTGCGAATCACATCCGGATCTCCCCCCGCAGCGGTGTGAACCGGGCCTAATAAAAAAAAAACAAAAAAACAATATGCGGAAAAAGAAGCAAGGGACAGAGCCCACCCCAACTGAGCCACAGTTTGGCACCTTTGCCTGGTGCACTAGATGACCTTGCTCCAGTCGCCACTGTTTGGCTCGTCCCTAATTTACACCTTATGCTGCAATTCCCTCATAATGCTGGAACGTCACCTTCTCTGTATCAGGAGGCTGCCATTGGCCAGTCATCGTTCTCTATAGTACTGATGAATAAATGTAGGGCCATAAATACTGTGAGCCCAAATACAATGCAATCCTCTTCACCAATGATAACCTCCATTGATGTCTATTTCCTCCCACCCAGTTCTCTATATCCTCCCTCAGCTTCACTCTTATGTATTTTATTACCATTAAACGTTTTATTGACTATGTATCACCAACTGAAGCCTAAAGCTTCAATGTAAGGACGGGAGGGGTTTAAAGGTGGGTGTAGATGGTGGGTGTTGGAATTTATCTACAAGATTTGTACGAGTTATGATATGTGCACCAATACTTGGGCTGGATTGGAATGTCCCCTTTAATTTCATAGAGAAGAGAGTTCCAGTTAATGATATTTCCATGGACATTGCCATACAAGGCCTGCAGCATTTCACCTGGTGTCAAAACGTAATCCCACATGTGGACATCACTTATTTCTCCAACAAATGGCCATGAAGAGAAAGATTGTCCCTCAAAAGAATCCTGCTTCTGTCCCAGAACAATGGTGGTTTCAGCCGCGATAGAAGACCCCTTCATGCAGACCTTTCTGGGGTAGATCATTCCATTGACCCAAAGTTGGACCACCCCATTGTCCGAGTCCCAGGTCACACAGGTGTGCCTCCAGTCGAAGGGCCCCCCGCCTGTCATAATAGTGGTGGAGTTCTGGTTTATGTATACAGAGCTTCCGGACAAGGAAGATTCGTAAAAATAAAAAGCGCCGCCCACTCCGGGAGTAGCTAGAGAGAAGAGACTGTAGGTGCGAAGAAGGTCGCTGAAAGAACGTAGACAGACGCTGACTTTCTCCAGTGGCTTTGTAATGTTCGGTGTTAAGGACACGTAGTCTGTGTAGGTTTGTTTAGGGAACAGGAAGACTTTACCCTTCATGTCTAGAAAAGAAAAGAAAAATACTGTATATAATTCAATGGTACTGTATATATCTATCACATGACCTGTAATCCAAATTCTGCCTCCATTCTCCTCCTAAATCCTTACTCCCAGAACTCCAGCCTCACAGCCTACAAACTATTCTCCATACCCCTCTACATTTTCCTCCTAAATCCCTACTCACAGAACAGCAGCCTCGCAGTATAAAGACCGTCCTCCATTCCCCCCACCCCTCCATTCTCATCAAAAAACCCCAATCATAGAGCACCAGCCTCACATGATATAGTCTGTCCTCCAAACCCACCTCTGCTCTCCACCCTAGCTACCACCTCCAGACCTCCAGACTTAAATTATGCAAACTGTCCTCCATACCTTCCTCCATTCTTCTCCTAAACCTCCACTCCCAAAGAGCCAACCTCACACTATATAGACTGTCCTCCATTTGCACCTCTGCTCTCCACCCAAGCCCCCACCTCCAAAGCTCCAGCCTCACATTATACAAACTGTCCTCCATACCTCACTCCATTCTCCTCCTAAACCTCCACCCGCAGAGCTCCAGCCTCATAGTATACAAACTGTCCTCCATACCCTCCTCCATTCTCCTCCGAAACCTACACATCCAAATAACTAGCATCACTGTGTATAGACTGTCCTCCATACCCACCTCTGCTCTCCACCCAACCCCCACCTCCGAAGCTCCAGCCTCACATTATACAAACTGTCCTCCAAATTCCCCTCCATGCTCCTCCAAAACCTCCACCCCCAGAGCTCCAGCCTCTCAGCCTACAAACTGTTCTCCATACCCCTCTACATTTTCCTCCTAAATCCCTACTCACAGAACAGCAGCCTCGCAGTATAAAGACCGTCCTCCATTCCCCCCACCCCTCCATTCTCATCAAAAACCCCCAATCATAGAGCACCAGCCTTAAAGTATATAGTCTGTCCTCCAAACCCACCTCTGCTCTTCACCCAAGCTCCCACCTCCAGACCTCCAGACTCAAATTATGCAAACTGTCCTCCATACCTTCCTCCATTCTTCTCCTAAACCTCCACTCCCAAAGAGCCAACCTCACACTATATAGACTGTCCTCCATTTGCACCTCTGCTCTCCACCCAAGCCCCCACCTCCAAAGCTCCAGCCTCGCATTATACAAACTGTCCTCCATATCTCTCTCCATTCTCCTCCTAAACCTCCACCCGCAGAGCTCCAGCCTCATAGTATACAAACTGTCCTCCATACCCTCCTCCATTCTCCTCCTAAACCTACACTTCCAAATAACCAGCCTCATAGTGTATAGACTGTCCTCCATACCCACCTCTGCTCTCCACCCAACCCCCACCTCCGAAGCTCCAGTCTCACATTATACAAACTGTCCTCCAAATTCCCCTCCATGCTCCTTCAAAACCTCCACCCCCAGAGCTCCAGCCTCTCAGTATACCAACTGTCCTCTGCACCCTCCTCAATTCGCCTCCTAAACCTCCACTCCCAAATAACCAACCTCCCAGTATATAGACTATCCTCCATATGCACCTCTGCTCTCCACCCAAGCCCCCACCTCCAAAGCTCCAGCCTCGCATTATACAAACTGTCCTCCATATCTCTCTCCATTTTCCTCCTAAACCTCCACCCGCAGAGCTCCAGCCTCATAGTATACAAACTGTCCTCCATACCCTCCTCCATTCTCCTCCTAAACCTACACTTCCAAATAACCAGCCTCATAGTGTATAGACTGTCCTCCATACCCACCTCTGCTCTCCACCCAACCCCCACCTCCGAAGCTCCAGTCTCACATTATACAAACTGTCCTCCAAATTCCCCTCCATGCTCCTCCAAAACCTCCACCCCCAGAGCTCCAGCCTCTCAGTATACCAACTGTCCTCTGCACCCTCCTCAATTCGCCTCCTAAACCTCCACTCCCAAATAACCAACCTCCCAGTATATAGACTGTCCTCCATATCCACCTCTGCTCTCTATCCAAGCCCCTACCTCCAAAAGCTCCAGCCTCATATTATACAAAGTGTCCTCCAAACTCCCCTCCATTGTCCTTCTAACCTCCACCCCCAGAGCACCAGATGCACAGTACTTCATACCCCCCTCAATGATCCTCCTAAACTTGTATCTCTGGAGCACCAACATCACACAGTAGAAAGATTGTCTTCCATACCTCACTCCATTATCCTCCTAAACCTCAACTCCCAGAGCACCAGCTTTGGAGTATACAAACTGTCCGCCATACCCCTCTCCGGTTTCCTAAACCTCCAGTCATAGACTTCAAGCCTTACAGTATACCAACGTGTCCTCTGTAACCCCACCACCCCATTTTTCTCCTAAACCTCCACTCCCAGAGCTCCAGCCTCACAGTATACACACTGCCTTCCATACCCCCTCCCTGTTCTCCTCCTAAACTCAACCTGTAAATCTTTAAAATCCTAGTGTGGCCAAGAGCCATTGTACGTGCTCTGGGTGGAAGCACTCTTTCAAAGGAATATTTCCTCTACCAAATGGCAGCGTCTCCAGTTGTACGTAATAGGAACTGGCAATGCTCTTTTTTCCTCTTCGGCCACAGAGGACATGTACAATAGGCCTTTTCAATAAGCAGGTCCTCCACAGCCACCATTTTGTTGAAGACAGAAGCATTGTTTTGTTTGTAGCACAATTCCCAATCGACCATTCATTTAAAGGCAGATTTCTACATCAACTGCCAATATTATTGCACACATCACCACTGACCTCCCATGAAACAGCACAATTCACCAACAACTTATGCCGCGTACACACGATCGGACATTCCTACAACAAAATCCATGGATTTTTTCCAACGGATGTTGGCTCAAACTTGTCTTGCATACACGCGGTCACACAAATCTTGTCGGAAAAACAAGAAAGCGGTGACGTACAATACGTACGATGAGCTGAGAAAAATTAAGTTCAATAGCCAGTGCGGCTCTTCTGCTTGGTACAGAGCATGCGTGGAACTTTGTGCCTCGGAAATTGTGTACACACGATCGGAATTTACGACAACTGATTTTGTTGTCGGAAAATTTGAGAACCAGCTCTCAAATTTTGTTTGACGTAAATTCCGATGGAAAATGTCCGATGGAGCCTACACACAGTCGGAACTTCCGACAAAAAGCTCCCATCGAACATAGTTACATAGTTACAAGTATTGGCAAGTATTTGAATTCTGGAAGTCCTGGCAGGGATTCTGTGAGTACCATTGGAAGTATTGGCAAGTATGGAAGTATTGGCAAGTATTTGAATTCTGGAAGTCCTGGCAGGGATTCTGTGAGTACCATTGGAAGTATTGGCAGGAATTTTCGAAGTCCTGGCAGGAATTCTGTGAATAGGATAACAGATACAGTAAGTAATGGGCTGGATTATTTGACAATACAGAGTGTGTGGTATTTTGACCAAACCGATGATAAAACACATCATCTTGTTTGGTCACAATGCAGCACACATTTTATTGTCACATCCAGTCCAGTATTACTGTTTCTCCTCCCCAAGCCCTGATGATGGTTTTGCTTTCTGGCCTCTGAAATACATTGGCTCTGTGACAAAGTCTTTCATCGGGTTTTATAATGAAATAAATATGTATCTAAATGATTAATCTTCGGCGAGAAGCCTCAATCTCAGATCCATTTAGTTAAAATCCAGAAGACTGTGATTCATTAATTGGGTAAGTGTGCCCAGGCTCCATCACTTACCTTCCTGTGCCAGCGATGGCGGGATCACCAGCAGGAACATCATCACACACAGTGCCATCATCCTGAATAACACAAACCAACCATTAGCTGGAATCCTTCATACTTCTACTAAACCAAGCTTCATACTATACACAGAGGATGCAGAGAACAGACATGTACATTGACACCGGGGAAACAAGAGGAATAAGAGTCTTTTTTTTTCCAAGAATTGCCTCCATTGGGGCAAAATGCAGTGAAACCAAAGGTAACAATAAAATGAAGGTGGCTTTAAATGGTGCAATAAGCTTTAAAGGTTTCCGGAGCTCAATAAGTGAAATTAGGAGATTCTGCTCTGCCAGGGGTGCCATGTATAAGGCCAGTAGAGCCCTGTGAATGAGTGAAGTGAAGTGGGGCTTTAGGTGGAGATCCTTTTCTTTCATGCACACCTGAACTCCTGTCATGGTGCTGATTTCCTGCTGCTGTATACCTGCTGTGCCCATTATGAGAGGTTCCCACCATCCCCGTGCTGAGTTCCCGGCTCTGTACACCTGCTGTGCCCATTATGAGGGGTTCCCACCATCCTGTGCTGAGTTCCCAGGTCTGTACACCCACTGTGCCCATTATGAGGGGTTCCCACCATCCTGTGCTGAGTTCCCAGGTCTGTACACCCACTGTGCCCATTATGAGAGGTCCTATCATCTAGAGTTGCCACTCATCCCTTTAAAACCAAACACATATTAACCCCTTCCCGCCGAGCGTACGCAGATCTGCGTACTCGGCTTCCGGGGGTTATACCGGGATGATGCCCGCACCTGTTTTTCTGTTTTTCTGAGCGGGTGATCGGCTTTGCAGCCATAACAACCAATGCGGCTAAAAGCCGCTCGGCTGTTATGCCGGAGGAGCGGGAGGGGACGTCCCCCCTCCCACCGCCTCCCGCCGCTCTTACCGGTGCTCCCGTTCAATCGGGAGCACCGATTTCACATCCACCGCTTCCAGCGGCTAGGGAGGGACTGGAACGAAGCCGTAAGCGAATTCATTCCAGTCTCCTAATTGTAAACACGGAAACGACGTCATGACGTCACTTCCCATTTACTCGGCTGCCAATGGTGCCGGATTAAAAAAAAATATACAGTATTCAGAATCACCGTTTTCAGCGATCTGAATACTTTGAAGTGTAAAGGAGGGGTGGGGGGTCTTTTAGACCCCCGTCCCTCCATAAAGAGTACCTGTCACCACCTATCACTGTCGCAAGGGATGTTTACATTCCTTGTGACAGCAATAAAAGTGATCAAATTTTTTTATTTATTTTTTTTAAAACAATGTATTAATTTTAAAATTAATAAAATAAATAAGATTTTTTTTTTTTTAAAGCGCCCCCCCGTCGCCGCGAGCTCGTGCATCAAAGAAAACGCATACAGAAGTCGCGCCCGCATATGTAAACGGTGTTCAAATCACACATGTGAGGTATCGCTGCGATCGTCAGAGCGAGAGCAATAATTCTAGCATTAGACCTCCTCTGTAACGCTAACTTGGTAACTGGAAATTTTTTTTAAAGCGTTGCCTATTGAGATTTTGAGGTTCCGTACTTTGTCGTCATTCCATGAGTGCGTGCAATTATAAAGTGTGACATGTTTGGTATCTATTTACTCAGCGTAACATTATCTTTCACATTATGCAAAAAAATTGGGCTAATTTTACTGTTTCGTTTTTTTTTAAATTCATGAAAGTGTCACTTTTCCCAAAAAGTTGCGTTTAAAACACTGCTGCACAAATACTGCGTGACATAAAATATTGCAACAATCGCCGTTTTATTCTCTAGAGTCTCTGCTAAAAAATATATATATATATATATATATATATATATATATATATAATGTTTGGGGGTTCCAAGTAATTTTCTAGCAAAAAATATGGATTTTAGCTTGTAAACACCAAATGTCAAAAATAGGCTTAGTCATGAAAGGGTATAGGTTCTGTGGATGTTTAAGGTGATATTTAAACTCACTTGGTGTCTTATCTACATTAAATTAGCCCCAGAACCTGTGTAATTCATATGTGTTTGGGTTTAAAGGGATGAGGTGGCAACCCTATCACCATCCCTGTGCTGAGTTCCGGGGTCTGTACACCCGCTGTGCCCATTATGAGGAGTTCCCACCATCCCTGTGCTGAGTTCCCGGGTTTGTACACCCGCTGTGCCCATTATGAGGGGTTCCCACCATCCCTGTGCTGAGTTCCCGGGTCTGTACACCCGCTGTGCCCATTATGAGGAGTTCCCACCATCCCTGTGATGAGTTCCCGGGTCTGTACACCCGCTGTGCCCATTATGAGGGGTTCTCACCATCCCTGTGCTGAGTTCCCGGGTCTGTACACCCGCTGTGCCCATTATGAGGAGTTCCCACCATCCCTGTGGTGAGTTCCCGGGTCTGTACACCCGCTGTGCCCATTATGAGGGGTCCACACCATCCCTGTGATGAGTTGCTGGGCTTGTACACCTGCTGGGCCCATTATGAGAAGTATTATCGAAATTGCAATCGCAAGAGCTGAACAACTATAGACAGTAGGGATGAGCTCTGGCGTGTTCGCATGGAACACGTGCAGAACCCGCCAGGAAGTCGGCGCAGCGCTGCGCTAATCACAGGCAGTGAGACATTGCCTGATCTCTGCAGCCGCGCATTGGGGCAATGTCTCATTGACTGTGATTAGCGCAGGGCTGCACCGACTTCCTGGCGGGCTCTGCACATGGACCATGCGAACATGCCTGAGCTCATCCTTAATAGACAGGAGTAGGTTAATACATTATAGTGGGGGGTCTTAGTACTGCAGTATCTCGGACAGGTGAGATGCCAGGGCTGAATCAGCTCCTCCACCTATGACTGAAATATCACTGATAGGTGACCCGACCCTTTCTTCTTAGTAGACTGCAACATAGAACACAGTATAATAATCGGGAAATTAACAAGACACTTCAGGAGATAATAATAATAATAATAATAATAATAATAATAATAATAATATTAATAATCAGCAAGAATAAAAGCAATAATCCAGATAACAAAGCCTAGATAAAGGGCACCCCCCAAACCAATAAATACATACCCATGGATACAATGTCAAGGCAAATTTTATGGGATACCTCCAAACCAATAAATACATATCCGTGGATACAATGTCAAGGCAAATTTTCTTGGGATACCCCCAAACCAATAAATATGCATCTACGGGTAAAATATCAATACAACCTTAATAGGGCACCCCTAAAACCAGTGAATACATATCCATGGATACAATGTCAATATAACATGAAAATTTGAAGTGTAAAGTCAGTTCTTACCCAGAATATTCCACCTGGAACTCAGAGCAGCCAGAAGTGAAGGAGTGCTGGGAGAAGATCCAATACACGTCTACTTCTAAAGGGTTACAATGGAAGGCTCCTCCTGGGAAGGAACGCCCCATCTATGGAATACAGTCCTGGCCATAACTGTCGGAGGGAGGAGGCCTGTAAGGTCACTGTGCACATTTCCTGATGAAATGATTGATTACCTCTAATCAATAACAGGATATATGAACAATGACCTACCCAACCCCAGGTGGAAGGAATCCCCCTAGTGGAGGGGCTCACACACTGCCAAACATTCCTCACCAGGAGACAATCCCGGCAAGAGCACAGTTTGTGAACAATGGCAGAGGGTCTGTGGACAGGTGTTATGCAGCGTACACACAATCGGAATTCTCATCGGAAAAAGCTCTGATGGTTTTCCCAACGGAATTCGGCTCAAGCTGTCTTGCCTACACACGGTCACACCAAATTCCGATCGTCTATAACGCGGTGACGTACAACACGTACGACGGGACTAGAAAAAGGAAGTTCAATAGCCAGTAGCCAATAGTTTCCATCTCGTAGTTGAATCTGAGCATGCGTGATTTTAGGCGTGTCGGAATTGCGTACGCGCGATCGGAATTACCGATAGAAAGTTTTTCCGTCGGGAAAATTGAGAACATGCTATCAATTTTTGGCTGGCGGGAATTCGGACAGCTAAATTCCGATGGAGCGTACACACGGTCGCATTTTCCGATGAAAAGCTCTCATCGGTCTTTTTCTGGCCGGAATTCAGATTGTGTGTATGCGTCATTTGGGAGCGGAGTGCAATGTGTAGACAGACAGCAGATGGTTTATAGCAGGGGTGTCAAACTCAATTTCATTGTAGACCTCATTAGCATTATGGTTGCCCTCAAAGGGCCTGGTTATATCTGTAAGACTCGACATCTAGAGCACCCCTCCCCCCTTACATCAGATGTTGGGAGCCCCTCCACCCCACTATCAGAAGTCAACAGTCCCCCACCCTCCCTTACATCACAGTGCACCCCTCTTACCTTGTTCTGCTGCCGAGAAGAAGTTGGGGGCAGAGCTGGGAAGCAGAAAGGGCAGAGTCTGGAGGAGGACCAGAGAAGGGCTGGAGTCTGCTGAATGTTGAGACCAGGGGAGCCGGAGTTGAGAGGGGGAGTGCAGCTGCACAGAGAGGCACAGGATCTGTAAGAGGAGTTTGATCCACCTCTCTGCTGCAGACTGATGAGATGGGGGGGGGGGGGGGGGCAGAGACAAGGCCTCTCTGTGGCTCCATGGAGAAGAGCAGCTGAGGCTGCAGAGAATGGGATGGATGAATCTGTTTTCAGTCCCTTTCTCTGTCTCATAAGTGAGACATCAGGAGTCTGTTTAGACCCCTGACATTTCACCAAAGCCCCTCCCCCCAAACAGGGGTCCTAAAAAATATGTAAAAAAAAAGAGTTAAAAAAATAAATAAATGAATAAAATGGTAAAAAGTACCGTTAAAAAATCAACAACAACAAAAAACGACTGACACCAGTGGCGGATCTACCAGGGTCACAAAGGATGCACTTGTGATTGGGCTTTGGCGTTCTGCCACTATGGGGGGGGGGGACCACAAGGTGGCAGGAAGGTGGCCTGCTGCAGGGCCATTAAAAAAGGGTCCCATGATGGAAGTAAAGGGCCCCAGGATCAGTGCACAGGGCCCTAGTTGGGGGCCACTTCATGGTTTCTTGCACCAGGGTCCTGAAGATTCTAGTTATGCCTCTGCCACTAAGGCTCTACTATTCCCACCTGATTCTGCCTGCAATTTCAAATCGCTGCAAAACACGGGACCCCAATTGCACCGTGATTTTGCGCCAATTGTCACACGGTAGATTGCACAGTGCTTTACCATGTGACAATTGTGGCAAAATTGCAACGCGATTGGGGTTCCCACGATCAGGTGTGAATAGAGCCTGAATTTCACCTTCCTGAACACTGGCTGGATATGACCCTCTGAAATGGATATACATTCTTCTGGCCTACTTCAGAAGATCTCCTAATCCAGAGTACCTGACTGAGAAATTCTGCAGGTTGGGGACTTGTTCCAGGCAAAGGCACGCGTGTGAACTTTCCCTGCTGAAGGGTGGACAGCAGGATGGTGGCCTTTGTCACACACAACCTTTTCTGGCATGGGGTTAGCCACATCTCTGACAGAATTTGGGACCCGTGTGACTCTTGTACCCTAGGCATACCAGCCGGCAAAAAGTCTAGTAGCATTGTGCCTGAGCCATTGCATAATAATCTTTTGGTCACCTTGGAGCGACTGGTGGTTCTGGGGATGACTCACCAGAAAAGAGCACTGAGGAAAAGGGGGTAGAGGTTACCTAGTAGGCCATGGGGGAGATAAAATATCTGTGCCCATGCTTCCTGGACCACATGTCTGTGATCCTGTGGACCCTGCTGCTTACCGAGTGGTTCCGCAGCATAGAGACGTTACTTTCAAACATTGATGGAGGACAGGGATGGTCTTCTGGGTGGACTCCACCAACTGCTAAGCATTGAGATGTTGGTCATTGGTGTAGCTTAAGCCGCGTACACACGGGCGGACTGTATGGCCTACTTAGTCCGCCGAAACACATTTTAGCGGACAGTCCGCTCGTGTGTGGGCTTCAGCGGACTTTTTCAGCGTGCAGTCTGGCGGACTAAGTATTTCGGAATGTTCGAAATACTGTCCGTCGTACTCGCATTTCGGCGGACAATCCGCCCGTGTGTATGCCAGTCCGCCGTACATTTGAAATGAGCGGACTTTTCCCGCCCGGAGAAAAGTCCGCTCATTTCGAGCGGGTCTCCAGGTAGGCGGGGCCCGCGAAGGAGACGTCGCTGGCCCCGCTGCCTGGTATGGATTTAAAGGGGAACCCCAACGCCGAAAAAAATCGGCATGGGGGTCCCCCCCAAGTCCACAACAGACCCTTGTCCGAGCACGCTACCCGGCCGGCCAGGAAAGGGGGGCGAGCGAGCGCCCCCCCTCCTGAGCCGTACCAGGCCGCGTGCCCTCAACATGGGGGGGTGCCTTGGGGAAGTGGGGGCCGCGCGGCCCCCCCACCCCAAAGCACCTTGTCCCCATGTTGATGAGGACAAGGGCCTCTTCCCGACAACCTTGGCCGTTGGGTCTGCGGGCGGGGGGCTTATCGGAATCCGGGAGCCCCCTTTAATAAGGGGGCCCCCGGATACCGGCCCCCCACCCTATGTGAATGAGTATGGGGTATAATGTACCCCTACCCATTCACCTGTAAAATAAAAGTACAAAAAAAAAAACACAACACACGAGATAAAATACTTTATTGCACAGCTCCGGGGGTCTTCCGTCTTCGGGGGTCTTCTCGCCGGACTCCTCTGCTATCTTCTTGTAGCTCTTTTGCTAGCGGAGGAGTCCGGCTTTCTTCCTCGCCGCCGGCCTCTTCTCCCGACTTCGGGGTCTTGTCCCCCTCTTCGGTTCTTCTGCCGGGCCACCTTTTACAAGCGGTGGCCCGGTCTTCTGTCGCCGCCGTCGCCGCCGCCGCCGCCCGTTCTTCTTCTTCTTCTTCTTCAGGAGATGTTGACATGACGATCTCTCCGGCCGGAATGCCAGGGACGCACTGCGTGGCCACTTATATAGGGACAAGGGGCGGTGTCACATGGCTTTATGTCACATGGGTTGGTCACATGGGTTGATGTCACATGGGGACTATGACATCGTAAGGGGGCGGGGTCACCATGTGACACCAACCCATGTGACATAAAGCCATGTGACACCGCCCCTTGTCCCTATATAAGTGGCCGCGCAGTGCGTCCCTGGCATTCCGGCCGGAGAGATCGTCGTGTCAACATCTCCTGAAGAAGAAGAAGAAGAAGAACGGGCGGCAGCGGCAACAGAAGACCGGGCCACCGCCTGTAAAAGAGCTATAAGAAGGCGCGGTGGCCCGGCAGAAGAACCGAAGAGGGGGACAAGACCCCCGAAGTCGGGAGAAGAGGCCGGCAGCGAGGAAGAAAGCCGGACTCCTCCGCTAGCAAAAGAGCTACAAGAAGATAGCGGAGGAGTCCGGCGAGAAGACCACCGAAGACGGAAGACCCCCGGGGCTGTGCAATAAAGTATTTTATCTCGTGTGTTGTGTTTTTTTTTTGTACTTTTATTTTACAGGTGAATGGGTAGGGGTACATTGTACCCCATACTCATTCACATAGGGTAGGGGGCCGGTATCTGGGAGCCCCCTTATTAAAGGGGGCTCCCGGATTCCGATAAACCCCCCGCCCGCAGACCCCGACAACCAACGGCCAGGGTTGTCGGGAAGAGGCCCTTGTCCTCATCAACATGGGGACAAGGCACCTCCCATGTTGAGGGCACGCGGCCTGGTACGGCTCAGGAGGGGGGGGGGGCGCTCGCTCGCCCCCCTTTCCTGGCCGGCCGGGTAGCGTGCTCGGACAAGGGTCTGTTGTGGACTTGGGGGGGACCCCCACGCCGATTTTTTTCGCCGTTGGGGTTCCCCTTTAAGTCCATACCAGGCAGCGGGGTCAGCGACGTCTCCTTCGCGGGCCCCGCCTACCTGGAGACGCGCTCGAAATGAGTGGACTTTCCTCCGCGTGTGTGGGCGAGTCCGTTCATTTCAAAAGTAGGGCGGATAGTATGGCGGACTTAGTACGCCGTATTAGTCCGCTCAAAAAGTGGTGTGTGTGGTCAAGTCCGTTCATTCGAAAGTATGACGGACTGTCCGTCGGATTGTATGACGGACTAAGTAGGCCATACAGTCCGCCCGTGTGTACGCGGCTTTAGTGTTTTTTTTTTGGTTTCATTTCAGCAGGAGGGGCCAAGATACTTCATAGCTCCTGGATTTCGAGGGACTGTCCATGATTTGGAGCAATGTCCCTCATTCCTCCTCATTTGTCCCTCATTTTGGTCTGATCTATATAGATGTATGTACCCTTGCTGGGCGGCCTTGACTTATTGGGCTTACCAGTTACCTTCTCTTGGACTGCTCTTCCACGTCTACGGGTTCCCAGGGTTGATACCCAACGACTTGACACCAGGGCTAGACTGGGACAGAAATTTGGCCCTGGACTTCATCCAGACCGGCCCACTTACATTTTGAGTGTCCCATTAGCACTCCCTTACATCAGAATGTCCCATCACCAGCCCCCTTAAATCAGAGTGTCCCATTACCAGCCCCCTTACATCAGAGTGTCCCATCAGCAGCCCCCTTACATCAGAGAGTCCCATAAGCAGCCCCCTTAAATCAGAGTGTCCCATCAGCAGCCCCTTTACATCAGAGTGTCCCATCAGCAGCCCCCTTACATCAGAGAGTCCAATCAGCAGCCCCCTTACATCAGAGTGTCCCATAACCAGCCCCCTTTCATCAGAGAGGCCCACTGAGCCATCGGCCCACCGGGAAACTCCCGGTTGTCCCAATGGCCAGTACATGCCTGCTTGACACAGATGAAGTCCTTTTTAAAAGGTTTTATTTTGCAGTAGTAACATCCAATAACACAGTCTCTTGTGGAAACAGAGGGCACGGGGTGAAGAACTCAGGCACCTTGAACTGCAGGTCTAACAAAGTCTCTAATTCCACCCAGAGAGTAGCCACTCACAGCTGGGTACTTCAAAGCTGAACAGATCTCTAGCCAGAGATCATGGCAGTCAGCACGTTGACTCAAAACTTGAAACAATCCTATGAAAGTTGTAACTAAGGGTTACCAGGAACCTTTTTCCTCAGTACCTGGAACGTTTCCCGTCTCCTCAATGGTACTAGAAAAGCGTGAATTCGTCAATGTCCTTCCCAACTCAGTAACCAGGCACTTCTCAGGATGCCACTTGTTGGCCCTCCTCCGAAGAGTCCTCCCCTGGTCACTTCCACGAGCTGTGGTGCCTCTCCAAGCCAAGAACACACCCGGACACCTTGAATCCTCCCTCAGTTACTGCGCCTCGGACCATCAGGTTCCGAGACTCGGGAGCAGACAGATCCCGACCCCAGACCAGGCAGGTCTATCAGGGGCCACTGACAGGAACATTGCGGGATGTCGAACACCCCGTGACCGGGACCCCTCACGGGGCTACCCCGGTCCTGTAACCAGAACAGACCACACGGGCCTCACAAACTCCTCTCCCTAAACACATGACCCACACATCTTAAGTACCCCTTCCCAGACTCCTCAGCGGGGCCCGGCACTCCCACTGATTGGTTCCGAGAAGGCTGATACTCAAAACGTCCAACCAGACCTGGTTCTGGCCTGTCATGTGCACCTCACCGTCCACATGACCAGGCAGAACTTCCAACACAGCCTGGCCAGACTGTGAAGGCCAACCTATGTAATTAACCCTCAGAACCCCTACTGTTCTGAGGCAAAAACTAAATTTACAGGCGTGTGACATTTTATTCAATATGTATATAAAATTCACTTTTTATCTATCAGTGTTTTCCAGCCCTAAACCTTTCATCTGATTTCTAAATTGCTGCAAATTGTAAATTCCAAAAGCCAATATGAAGGAATGATAGTGGTAAAAAAAGCACTTTTTTTTTTTGTACAATTCTCCTTTAAGGGGTCGTGGCAAGGGGTGTGTCCTATGCCTGCATGCTTTTGCTGATAGGTGTGCCTCATTCCCATCTCAAAAAGTTGGGAGGTGTGATACTTGCCTACTCAATGATACAGCGGGAGATATAAAAGTGGGACTTGCATATTTAGGCTTGAAGTTGCAGCCTACACTTGCCTCTATTCTGCATGGCACTATACTGACCCTCTTTACCACTGGATATGGTGTAAGGTCAGTGCTGTGTTTTTACCTAGGCCGACAAGGCCCAGGCCTAGGGCGGCACTTTGCAGGGTTACGGAAAAAAAGCCGCCCCCCCCCCACATGAAAAAATACACCTGCACCCTCCTACTGGCTCCCGCACCACGCAGGGCCGCCGGTAGGGGAGTACAGCTGAATCACGGAGCCCTGTGCCACGACAAGTTCCGGTACTGAGCTCTGGTAGCTGACCAGACAGGGGTGGGCTTTACATAGCAGCCGAAACCTCTCTCCCCACTGATAGCCGTACACACTCCTCGGCTCCTCCTCACCTCCAATGTTCTAGTGTACACAGCCAGGAGAAGGAGCCACAGAGGAGGGACACGACTTCAGTGCAAGAGCCGTGCTGCTGATCTGATGTCTGTGTATAGTTTACAGTGGGACACAGTAACCGGGAAGGAAAGGGAGATAACAGATGCACACATTGAGTGATGGGAAGGGGATAAGGAGATATGTGCTGGGGGGTGCTTTGGGAGGGAGAGGATATGTGCTAGTGGGGGGGGTCTGACCCCCCCCCACTAGCACATATCCTCTCCCCTCCCAAAGCACCCTGAGCACATATCCTCTTACTCCCTCTCCCCCCAAATGAAAAGATACAGCGTCCCTCTCTGTCCTCCTCTCACGGCGTCCCTCTCTGTCCTCCTCCCACGGCATTCCTCTGTCCTCCTCCCACGGCATCCCTCTCTGTCCTCCTCCCGTGGCGTTCCTCTCTGTCCTCCTCCCGTGGCGTTCCTCTCTGTCCTCCTTCCGCGGCGTCCCTCTCTCGCTCCCCCTCCCACGGCGTCCCTCTCTGTCCTCCTCCCGCGGCGTCCCTCTCTGTCCTCCTCCCACGGCGTTCCTCTCTGTCCTCCTTCCGCGGCTTTCCTCTCTGTCCTCCTCCCACGGTGTCCCTCTCTGTCCTCCTCCCGCGGCGTCCCTCTCTGTCCTCCTCCCACGGCATTCCTCTCTGTCCTCCTCTCACGGCGTCCCTCTCTGTCCTCCTCCCGCGGCGTTCCTCTGTCCTCCTCCCATGGCGTCCCTCTCTGTCCTCCTCCCACGGCGTTCCTCTCTGTCCTCCTCCCACGGCGTTCCTCTCTGTCCTCCTCCCACGGCGTTCCTCTCTGTCCTCCTCCCACAGCGTCCCTCTCTGTCCTCTTCCCACGGCGTCCCTCTCTGTTCTCCTCTCGCGGCATCCCTCTCTGTCCTCCTCCCTCGGCGTCCCTCTCTGTCCTCCTCCCACGGATTCCCTCTCTGTCCTCCTCCAGTGGCGTCCCTCTCTGTTCTCCTCCCACGGCGTCCCTCTCTGTTCTCCTCCCACGCCGTCCCTCTCTGTTCTCCTACTGCGGTATCCCTCTCTGTCTTCCTCCCACGGCATCCCTCTCTGTCCTCGTCCCACGGCGTCCCTCTCTGTTCTCCTCCCACGGCGTCCCTCCCTGTCCTCCTCCAGTGGCGTCCCTCTCTGTTCTCCTTCCCACGGCGTCCCTCTCTGTTCTCCTCCCACGCCGTCCCTCTCTGTTCTCCTACTGCGGCATCCCTCTCTGTCCTCCTCCCACGGCATCCCTCTCTGTCCTCCTCCCACGGCGTCCCTCTCTGTTCTCCTCCCACGGCGTCCCTCTCTGTCCTCCTCTCACGGCGTCCCTATCTGTCCTCCTCCAGCGGCGTCCCTCTCTGTTCTTCTCCCACGGCGTCCCTCTCTGTTCTCCTACCGTGGCATCCCTCTCTGTCCTCCTCCCACGGCGTCCCTCTCTGTTCTCCTACCGCGGCATCCCTCTCTGTCCTCCTCCCACGGCGTCCCTCTCTGTTCTCCTCCCACGGCGTCCCTCTCTGTCCTCCTCCCACAGCGTCCCTCTGTCCTCTTCCCACGGCGTCCCTCTGTTCTCTCCCAAGTAGGGATAAGCCAAACACCCCCACGGTTCGATTCGCACCAGAACCTG
The DNA here is from genome assembly GCF_037356315.1 of Lithobates pipiens. Classification (NCBI taxonomy): domain Eukaryota; kingdom Metazoa; phylum Chordata; class Amphibia; order Anura; family Ranidae; genus Lithobates; species Lithobates pipiens. Next base: position 681,798,940 of record NW_027507903.1, read on the forward strand.
CGAACGGACCGAAAGTTTGCACGAACGTTAGAACCCTATTAATTACAATGGACGCGAACGTACGAAATCTAAAGTGCTAATTATAACAGCCAATATGCATGTTATTGTCCTAAAAAGGGTTTGGGGACCCGGGACCTGCCCCAGGGGACATGTATCAATGCAAAAAAAAGTTTTAAAAACTGACGTTTTTTCTGGAGCAGTGATTTTAATTATGCATAAAGTGAAAAAAAATTTGAAATATTCCTTTAAATATCGTATCTGGGGGGTGTCCAAAGTATGCCTGTAAAGTGGCATGTGTTTCCCATGTTTAGAACAGTCCCTGCACAAAATGGCATTTGTAAAGGAAAAAAAGTCCTTTAAAACTGCTTGCGGCTTTAATGTAATGTCTTGTCCTTGCAATATGGTTGAAAATCTTTGAGAAAAATGGCATGGCTACCCCATCACCCCCCTACCCCAGCCCATTACCAGCCCCTTTCGGTCTTGTATGGATATTAAGGGGAACCCCGCACCCAAAATATGTTATGTTAATGTTAGGCAGATGCACAAATGAACTACACAACACCAGCAATGGGGGTGGTAGATTCAGGTGTATGCTATGCAGGAGGCACACTACACCCACTGTAACAGCGCTAGGTTAGGAAGCAAAGCAAAGCTGAAACTGTCCCTGCCTATCCTGCTCTCTCCCTGAACACTACACTCACTGTAACAGAACTATTTAAAGAAGTAAAGCACAGCTGACACTGTCCCTGCCTATCCTTCTCTTCTGGAAGAAAATCACCTGGCTTTTAGGAAAAAATTCAAGACCTTCCTCTTTTAGCAGATGATCAAAAGCTCGCCACAGCACCTAGAGGCGATTCAGTTCGCATTGTGCGCTATACAAGTATTTCATTCATTCATTCATTATGAACGCCGCAACACACTACACAAGGCCGCCACGCTGGCAGCCTTTTATAGTGTGGGGCGTGTACTATACCCTCTGAGCTATAATTGGCCACAGGCATCCAACCTGTGGCCAATTATGGCTCTCCTCGCTTCCGGCGCTGTGATTGGCCAAGCATGCCGGGTCACAGTGCATCCTTGGCCAATCATCAGCCAGCAATGCACTGCGACTGGCGCAGTGCATTGTGGGCCGTTCATATCACACGAATTCTATGCGAACGGCCCACAAAGTTCTGGTTTCGATGAACGGACGAACGGCTGATGTTCGATTCGAACATGGGTTCAAATCGAACACTGGGCTCATCCCTACCCCACAGCAACACTCTGTCCGCTTCCCATGGCATCCCTCTGTCTTCCTTCCACGGCGTTCCTCTGTCCTCTCCCCACGGCGTTCCTCTGTCCTCTTCCCACGGCATTCCTCTGTCCTCTTCCCACGGCATTCCTCTGTTCTCTCCCTACGGCGCTCCTCTGTCCTCTTTCTACAGCGTTCCTCTGTCCTCTTCCCACTGCATTCCTCTGTCCTCTCCCCACGGCGCTCCTCTGTCCTCTCCCCACAGCGCTCCTCTGTCCTCTCCCCACGGCGCTCATCTGTCCTCTTCCCACAGCATTCCTCTGTCCTCTTCCCATGGCATTCCTCTGTCCTCTCCCTACGGCGCTCCTCTGTCCTCTCCCCACAGCGTTCCTCTGTCCTCTCCCCACGGCGCTCCTCTGTCCTCTTCCCACGCGCTCCTCTGTCCCTTTCCCACGGCATTCCTCTGTCCTCTCCCCACTGCGTTCCTTTGTCCTCTTCCTACGGCATTCCTCTGTCCTCTCCCCACGGCGTTTCTCTGTCCTCTTCCCATGACATTCTTCTGTCATCTCCCCACGGTGTTCCTCTCTGCTCTTCCCACAGCATTCCTCTGTCCTCTGCCCACGGAGTTCCTCTGTCCTCTCCCCACGGTGTTCCTCTGTCCTCTCCCCACGGTGTTCCTCTGTCCTCTCCCCACGGTGTTCCTCTGTCCTCTCCCCACGGTGTTCCTCTGTCCTCTCCCCACGGTGTTCCTCTGTCCTCTCCCCATGGCGTTCCTCTGTCCTCTTCCCACGGCATTCCTGTCCTCTCCCCACGTCCTTCCTCTGTCCTCTCCCCATGGCATTCCTCTGTCCTCTCCCTACGGCGTTCCTCTGTCCTCTCCCCACAGCGTTCCTCTGTCCTCTCCCCACGGCGTTCCTCTGTCCTCTCCCCACGGCGCTCCTCTGTCCTCTCCCCACGCCGCTCCTCTGTCCTCTCCCCACGGCGCTCCTCTGTCCTCTCCCCACGTCGCTCCTCTGTCCTCTCCCCACGGCGTTCCTCTGTCCTCTCCCCACGGCGCTCCTCTGTCCTCTCCCCACGCCGCTCCTCTGTCCTCTCCCCACGGCGCTCCTCTGTCCTCTCCCCACGGCGCTCCTCTGTCCTCTCCCCACGTCGCTCCTCTGTCCTCTCCCCACGGCGTTCCTCTGTCCTCTCCCCACGGCGTTCCTCTGTCCTCTCCCCATGGTGTTCCTGTGTCCTCTCCCCATGGCGTTCAACTGTCCTCTCCCCACGGTGTTCCTGTGTCCTTAGCCCATGGCGTTCCTCTGTCCTCTTCCCATGGCATTCCTGTCCTCTCCCCATGGCATTCCTCTGTCTTCTCCCCATGGCGTTCCTCTGTCCTCTTCCCACGGCATTCCTGTCCTCTCCCCACGTCGTTCCTCTGTCCTCTCCCCATGGCATTCCTCTGTCCTCTCCCCACGGCGTTCCTCTGTCCTCTCCCCACGCCACTCCTCTGTCCTCTCCCCACGGCGTTCCTCTGTCCTCTCCCCACGCCGCTCCTCTGTCCTCTTCCTACGGCATTCCTCTGTCCTCTCCCCACGGCGCTCCTCTGTCCTCTCCCCACGCCGCTCCTCTGTCCTCTCCCCACGGCGCTCCTCTGTCCTCTCCCCACGCCGCTCCTCTGTCCTCTCCCCACGCCGCTCCTCTGTCCTCTCCCCACGTCGCTCCTCTGTCCTCTCCCCATGGCGTTCCTCTGTCCTCTCCCCACGGCGTTCCTCTGTCCTCTCCCCATGGCATTCCTCTGTCCTCTCCCCATGGTGTTCCTGTGTCCTCTCCCCATGGCGTTCAACTGTCCTCTCCCCACGGTGTTCCTGTGTCCTTAGCCCATGGCGTTCCTCTGTCCTCTTCCCATGGCATTCCTGTCCTCTCCCCATGGCATTCCTCTGTCTTCTCCCCATGGCGTTCCTCTGTCCTCTTCCCACGGCATTCCTGTCCTCTCCCCACGTCGTTCCTCTGTCCTCTCCCCATGGCATTCCTCTGTCCTCTCCCCACGGCGTTCCTCTGTCCTCTCCCCACGGCGTTCCTCTGTCCTCTCCCCACGGCGCTCCTCTGTCCTCTCCCCACGCCGCTCCTCTGTCCTCTCCCCACGGCGTTCCTCTGTCCTCTCCCCACGCCGCTCCTCTGTCCTGTTCCTACGGCATTCCTCTGTCCTCTCCCCATGGCGCTCCTCTGTCCTCTCCCCACGCCGCTCCTCTGTCCTCTCCCCACGGCGCTCCTCTGTCCTCTCCCCACGGCGCTCCTCTGTCCTCTCCCCACACCGCTCCTCTGTCCTCTCCCCACGGTGTTCCTCTGTCCTCTCCCCACGCCGCTCCTCTGTCCTCTCCCCACGCCGCTCCTCTGTCCTCTCCCCACGGCGTTCCTCTGTCCTCTCCCCACGCTGCTCCTGAGGAGCAGGAAGAAGGGGGGATGCAGCCCTTTTGCTGCCAAGTGATGGCATTCATGTGCTGCTCCCATTGAGCTCTATGGTGAGCTGTTATGTGTGTCTTCATACATGTGGTACCCAAATGACCAATGGACTTACCTTGCTTGATATGCTACTGACAGAGACTGAAAATTACTACAGTGCTGTCTACAGTACATATGTGGAAATAGGCCCACCCTGCTGAGATGTGGGGCACGGACCTGGAGATAACAGTGCCCATCACTCATGGAGCTCTTCCATCCACTCTTCTGTGACCTGCCCATGGATGACATCCTGCCTCACTGATGTTGTGCCTCTCCCTAATTCTGCTTTTGCTGTGTTTGGCACCCAAGTATGGTTAGAGACCTCATCATCAACCGCCATCGCCGGAGCCAACTTGGCAGTAAACTGCAGCTGCAGGAACATCAGTGCCAATTGGCTCTACCTTCCTGTTATCTAATTCATTACGGTGCATACTCTTTCAGAAAGTGGGTGACGCTCAGTGGCGGCTGCTCAATTAGGGGGGCAGGGGCACTGTCCCCCTAATCCATGTGCCCTAATCTCCATGCAGAGCACGGATGCATTGATTTAGTAGTGGTTTTTTAGTTTTATTTTGAAGCACATGATTAGAGCCTGAGGCTCTAAGTGGTTTTCAAAAAAGGGTGGGCTCAGGGCACTGCGCCCTGAGCCCATCCAGTTGTGTGACATTAGGAAATTAATATTCTCTAATGTGTCCCTGCTTCTCCTCTTGGACAATCAGGAAGTGGTTCTTGAGACCCGATTGGTCAGGGAGTCTTAGGATTCTGGTTTCAGGACCCACTTCCTGTTTGGCTGGGAGAAGAAGCAACAGGCCTGGCTCTTCCCTCAGCAAGCTGCAGCAGGTGGAGGGGCGAAGGGGCAGCTTCCAGGAGCCCTACCCCAGATCTAGCACCACCTCCTAAAGTAAGGGCATTGATGGCCGCCTTCTTATCCGGGTGGGAGGGGGGGATGGGTTGCTAGTGTGAGTGAAGGGGCCAGAAGCAGCTTTCAGGAGCCCACTCCATCTCCGATCATGGCCCACCGCTCATCTCCCACATTGGGGGGGGGGGGTGGTGGCTATTGTACGAGTGAGGGGGGCAGGTTTGTTTGCCACCCTTCCTCGAAATATTGAGCACCATCCGCCATTGGCGATGCTGCACAATAATTTCGCTGACTCCTCCTTGCCAATCTGAGGGCCAATAGCAGGACTAGCTGTGGACGAGGAGGCGGGACAGGGTGCTTTTGCAGTTGTATAAGACATGGTGCCACTGTGCGCCTGGGAGACAGGAGGATGGCGAGATATTCTGCCCAATGAAATGCAAGAATGTCCAAACGCTTGACACGCCCGAACGCGTCTAATCGCGATTGAAAATTGCAACTTTAGGTGTGTTTTTTAATTTTACTTTTCTCCTGTCACCAGAAAGGCGTTGAGAAGAGCCCAGTGTGCATGAGGTCTAAATGTACGACCATGTCTACTGTGATTCCAAATATACACCAACCCTCTTCCCCATTCACCCTTGTATCTCTTCTCAGCTTCACGCACATGGATTTTTTTTTTTTTTAACAATAAAAGCTTTATTGACTAAATATAATTTTACAGGAGAAAAATTGCATATCTAAAATACAGATCATACATTCTATGTTATTTTAACCGGAAGTAAGTCAATACATACTGTATATTGTGTATAAAGCTGAATGGTCACTTGTAGGTTCATAACTAAAGACAAAAATACAGGGTTAACCCAACGCTGACCTTGTAATTATTTGGTTTATAAACTGATGATTTATAGATTATTTATTTTTCTTAACCACTTAAGGACTGAGCCTTTTTTTTTTTTTGAGGTATAAGTTAAAAACTGTTTTTTTTTGCTAGAAAATTACTTAGAAAATTACTTAGAACTCCCAAACATTATACATTTTTTTTCTAACACTAGAGAATAAAATAGCAGTTGTTGCAATACTTTTTGTCAAATCGTATTTGCGCAGCGGTTTTACAAGCGCCCTTTTTTTTTTTTTTAAATACACTTTTTTGAATTAAAAAATAAGTAAAGTTAGCCCATTTTTTTTTTATTGTGAAAGATAAGTAAATTGATACCCAACATGCCACACTTCTTAGCCCTTGTACACATGGTCAGAGATTCGGACGGAATGTGTCCTATCGGACCATTTTGTCGGATAATCCGACTGTGTGTGGTCTGCATCGGACTGTTTTTGTTGGAATATCCGTCAGACCCAATTTCCCAACTTGTTGGAAATATTTTCCGACAAACTGGTCCGATAGGACATACTCCGATCATGTGTAGAGAATTCCGATCGGACAAAGTGCCACGCATGCTCAGATCCAATTCCTACATCAAAGCTATTGGCTACTAGCGTGAACGTAATCCCGTCGTAACGAAATAACGTCATCACGTTCTGAACGATCGGATTTTCCGACAACTTTGTCCGACCGTGTGTATTCAACAGTTTTGGACACATTCCGTCGGACAAAATCAGTCGGACAAAATTCAAAGGATTTGGTTGGCAGAATGTCCGACCATGTGTACAAGGGCAAAATTGCGCCCCGCTCGTGGATTGGCGACAAACTTTTATCCTTAAAAATCTCCATAGGCGACGTTTAAAATATTTCGATAGGTTGTATGTTTTGAATTATCGCTCTCGCTCTACCGACCGTGGCGATACCTCACACGTGTGGTTTGAACACCGTTTTTATATGCGGGCGCTACTCGCGTATGCGTTCGCTTCTGCGCGCAAGGTCGGCGGGACAGGACCCGTTTAAAAAAAAAGTTTTCTTATTTATTTTACTTTTTATTTTTTATTTTTACAGTGTTCTTTAAAAAAAAAAAATGTGTCACTTTTTTTCATTTTACAAGGAATGTAGACATCCCTTTTAATAGAAAAAAAGCATGACAGGACCTCTTTAATGTGAGAACTGGGGGGTCAAGAAGACCTCACATCTCATATTTACACTAAAATGCAAAAAAAAAAAAAAAAATAGTAATTTAAAAAAATAATTAAAAAAAAAGGTCCTTTAAGAGCTATGGACGGAAGTGACGTTTTGACGTTGCGTCCGCCCTGCAATGGTATGGTGGAGACGGTTGGGGGCCATCTTCCCTTCACTCATCTCCATGCCCAGCAAGGGTGAAGATCCGATCATCTCCGCTGACGGCTCCGGTAAGCAGCGGAGGGCACCGGAGAGAGAGAGAGGCAGGAGGGGGGGGGGGCCCTCTCCTGCCGCCGATAAAAATGAGCCGCAGAGACCGCTCTTATCAGAAAGCGGACCGCCGGCTAAAGAAGGAGATAACGGGGTTATGGAGGCTAGCTGCTGCCATAACAATGATATCCCCCTTCAAAGTAAGGACGTAGATCGGCGTGCGGCGGTCCGGAAGTGGCTAATATTGGTATTAAACATAATACACATAAACATGTATTACAGTGTGTCTGAGAATAAGAAAGCTCTGTGCTGCCTACATGCTTTGAGGCATCCTATGTATAAATGACTGCTGCGACACTGACTGCACATATTATATACCAGATACTCCGCCTAGTTTGTGAGGGAAGATTGCAGAAAACTCTCGAAAATTTCTACTGCTATGCAGGATGTTATGTTGCACTATCCCCTCCAGCCAGGAGGGGGAGAGCTATAGCTAGGAAAGCCTATGGACTTCCTATGCAAAACGCTGAGAGTCATGGGGGTTGTTGTCAAGACTAGTATCCAAATGCAGAGTGGAGTTACATTCTTGACAGGAAACATGTGGCTTCCACTCAATGTTTAACCAATAGACACAACTCGAGTAAGTGGAGGCCACATGTTTCTGGTCACATGTGGATAGGGTTGCCACCTCATCCCTTTAAACCTGAACACACATGAATTATACAGGTTCTGAGGCTAATTTAATGCAGATCAGGTACTAAGTGTGTTTAATTACCACCTTAATCATCCACAGAAACTGAGTATTTAATATGAGTTTGGGTTTAAAGGGATGAGGTGGCAACCCTACACGTGGAGCTCTAGTAGGGTTGCAACCTTTTCTTCAAGCTCCAACACTTTAGCCGTGCACGGCGACATTTTATTTTTAAGGGGGAATGCTGTGGCCTCTGGTGTAAAGGGGAACTCTCATGTAAGGGGGTTTCTGCTGACCAAGCCTCCCACTTACATTTCAGTTCCCAGAATCCCACCTTAAAACAGAGTCCCCCTTACCTTAGTGTACTCACTCGCTTGGAGGCAGGAAATAGAAGAGAGGGAGGGGGGAGACTTCAGACATTGAATGGCGAGCTCACTCACCGAGGATGGAGGCTCAGGCATCGGCACCTTTCATCCACAATGTATCTGCCGGTTGCTGAGCTTCAAACTTCCAGCCAACACATCCCTTACCTGAGGCACAGAACACCAGGGATTGGAGTGTGGGTGGGAGGACACAGGGGTAGGGGTGGGAGGAGGAGAAGATCAACCCCTCTCTCCTCTCCTGTCCGTGTATGGGGATGGGGACCATGTGCACACCTATGCACTCTGCGGTTGTGGAACATGGTCTGAAACCCGGATTGTCCAGGCGAATCCCTAACTTCTAGTAGCTCCAGGCAGCAGCCAGATACCATTGCATGCAAGCTGTGATCAGACAGCAGTGAAGGGGGTTAATTTTTGTTAAAAATGTAAGGGGGGTGGCGCTAAAGGGGCTTTTATTAGTGACATCTGATTTTGGAGCTGCCTGTGTGCCTACATCTGCACCCTTGTCTACATCTGCACCATTGTCTACATCTGCACCGTTGTCTACATCTGCACCGTTGTCTACATCTGCACCGTTGTCTACATCTGCACCGTTGTCTACATCTGCACCGTTGTCTACATCTCTTCACCGTTGTCTACATCTTCACCGTTGTCTACATCTTCACCGTTGTCTACATCTTCCCCGTTGTCTACATCTGCACCGTTGTCTACATCTGCACCCTTGTCTACATCTGCACCGTTGTCTACATCTGCACCGTTTTCTACATCTGCACCGTTGTTTCCATCTGCACCGTTGTTTCCATCTGCACCGTTCTCTACATCTGCACCGTTGTCTACATCTGCACCGTTCTCTACATCTGCACCGTTCTCTACATCTTCACCGTTCTCTACATCTGCACCGCTGTCTACATCTTAACCGTTGTCTACATCTGCACCGTTGTGTACATCTGCACCGTTGTCTACATCTGCACCGTTGTCTACATCTTAACCGTTGTCTACATCTGCACCGTTCTCTGCACCGTTGTCTACATCTGCACCGTTGTCTACATCTTAACCGTTGTCTACATCTGCACCGTTCTCTGCACCGTTGTCTACATCTGCACCGTTGTCTACATCTGCACCGTTGTCTACATCTGCACCGTTGTCTACATCTGCACCGTTGTCTACATCTTCACCGTTGTCTACATCTTCACCGTTGTCTACATCTTCACCGTTGTCTACATCTTCACCGTTGTCTACATCTGCATCGTTGTCTACATCTGCACCGTTGTCTACATCTGCACCGTTGTCTACATCTGCACCGTTGTCTACATCTTCTCTGTTGTCTACATCTTCTCTGTTGTCTACATCTTCTCTGTTGTCTACATCTGCACCGTTGTCTACATCTGCACCGTTGTCTACATCTTCACCGTTGTCTACATCTGCACCGTTGTCTACATCTGCACCGTTGTCTACATCTGCACCGTTGTCTACATCTGCACCGTTGTCTACATCTTCACCGTTGTCTACATCTGCACCGTTGTCTACATCTGCACCGTTGTCTACATCTGCACCGTTGTCTACATCTTCTCTGTTGTCTACATCTTCTCTGTTGTCTACATCTTCTCTGTTGTCTACATCTGCACCGTTGTCTACATCTGCACCGTTGTCTACATCTGCACCGTTGTCTACATCTGCACCGTTGTCTACATCTTCTCTGTTGTCTACATCTTCTCTGTTGTCTACATCTTCTCTGTTGTCTACATCTGCACCGTTGTCTACATCTGCACCGTTGTCTACATCTTCACCGTTGTCTACATCTTCACCGTTGTCTACATCTTCACCGTTGTATACATCTGCACCATTGTCAGGGCCGTCTTTAATATTGATTGGGCCCTGGGCAAAAATTTTCTTAGGGCCCCCCCTCCCCCCATGCAATTTCACTCTCCACCTTCTCTGAGACATACAATAAATAGCAGCTAGACTTAAAATAATTTTACTGTATCAGATCAGGCAGCGATTGCGATTAGTTGCCAGAGGTTACAGCATATCATTACAGCTTACTAACTGGTTGCTAGAGGTTACTGTACAGTAATACTGTTCACCGGTTGCTATAGGTTACAGCACATCATCTCTTCACTGCAGAGGGGCATGATATACATATGAATGCTGCACTTATTTACATATCAATGCCGTTGGCCTCAGCTAATTACATATGCATGTCACTGCTATTTACATATGAATGCCGGTTATTTACATGTAAACACAGGGTCTGCAGGTGAGTCATCTGTACACAACAATAGGTCAGAGCTGGGCAGCAGCTATCAGGACACAGCACAGGACTAAAATCTCAAGAGACAAGGGAATATAAACTTGGATAGTTGGCAAGTATGAGGCAGCTGCTTTGGGCCCCACAACAATGACAGGGCCCAGGGCAGCTGCCCCTTTTGCCCTGCCTTAAAGACAGCCCTGACCATTGTCTACATCTTCACCGTTGTCTACATCTTCACCGTTGTCTACATCTTCTCCGTTGTCTACATCTTCTCCGTTGTCTACATCTTCTCCGTTGTCTACATCTTCTCCGTTGTCTACATCTTCTCCATTGTCTACATCTTCACCGTTGTCTACATCTTCACCGTTGTCTACATCTTCACCGTTGTCTACATCTTCACCGTTGCCACAGGGAGACTAGAGCAGCCCATGAGTATGGCATCAGTTTTCACCTTTATATTTTCATCAGTTTTCACCTTTATCTCAACACATTTCTCAGGTCTGCTTCCTCAGGAGATATATAGGGGTAAATGTATAGTGCTCTCATAAAAACAGCAATTTTACAATTTTACAAAGGCAGGACAGGATTATGCCAGCTCTCTGAGTTTTCCCACCAGGCTTCGGAAGGTATGTAAATGGCCTACACCTAGAGCAAAGGCAGTGCTTAACTTTGGTCAAAGCTGCACAGTTTGTTTTTATCTACTGGTGCCTCAAGTCGTTTTTTTTTTTTTGGTGAAGGTCTTGAATCTATTAAGAACAACCTGTATTCTGAGGACATCTTGAGCAGCAACATTTAACCTGAAAACTGAGGACATACTGTAAGTGCAGGGTGTCAGAGACCCAGCCCCTAGAGGGGGCATCACCAAAATGTCCTGCACTCACAGAGTAATGATCCATGGAGTGACGCTGAGGTCATCACATTGATGCCACTTTTTTCATTATCCGGGACTGCCCACTACTGGGATAGCTAAGATGAAGAAGACCTACCACGTCACATGACCTGCCTAAAGATTAATTCTCTGTGGGGCACTCTTTTAATTCTGCTTCCCTCTCTTCCAGGAGGCTCAAACTCTTAAGAAGCTGCAATACATAGAAAGACAAGCAAAGGACAGAGCCCAATACAAAAGAAGCCCAAAGCTGCAATACAAATAGAAGGGAGGAGGGTCCAATGGGGAGGGGTTGTTGGAATTTATTTACAAGATTTAGAGGTGATTTGATATGGGCACCTAGACTTGGGCAGAACAAGAATGTCCCCTTTAATTTCATAGAGAAGAGAGTTCCAGTTAATGATATTCCCATGGGCGTTTTTGTTCAGGGCTTGCAGCATTTCCTCTGGTGTCAAGACATAATCCCACATGTGGACATCACTTATTTCCCCAACAAATGGATATGTAGTAGACTTTTTCTCAAAAGAATCCTGCTTCTGTCCCAGGACCATGCTGGTTTCAGCCGGGATAGAAGACCCTTTCATGCAGACCCTCCTGGGGTAGAGCTTTCCATTGACCCAAAGTTTGACCACTCCAGTGTCGGAGTTCCAGGTCACACAAGCATGCTTCCACTCATAAGGCTCCATATTTGTCCTAAAAAGAGCGGAATCCTGGTTCATGTGTACAGTGTTGGTGGAAGAAGAATCAGCGAAATAAAACGTGTTGCCTGTTCCGGGAGAGGCTAGAGAGAAGAGATTGAGGTTACGAAGAAAATCTCTGAAAAAATATAGACAGACACTGAATTTCTCCAATGGCTTCGTAATATTTGGTGTTAAAGACACGTGGTCAGTGTGTTTGTCTTTGGGGAAGAGGAAGACTTTATCATCCATGTCTGAAAAAGAAAAAAAGATAACTGTAGACATGCTGTGAATATATTGCAATAGTATTTATGTATCTCATAGCCTCCCAGTATGCAATCTATCCTCCATACCTCCCTCTGTTCTCCTCCTAAGCCCCCACCCCAGAGCTCCAGCCATTCATTATACAAACTATCCTCCATACATCCCTCCAGTCTCCTCCTAAACCCCAGAGCTCCAGCCTCCCAGTATACAAACTGTCCTCCATACCTCCCTCTGTTCTCCTCCTAAACCCCCAACCTCAGAGCTCCAGCCTCCCAGTATACAAACTGTCCTCCATACCTCCCTCCAGTCTCCTCCTAGACCCCCAACCTCAGAGCTCCAGCCTCCAAGTATACAAACTGTCCTCCATACCTCCCTCTGTTCTCCTCCTAGACCCCCAACCTCAGAGCTCCAGCCTCATAGTGTACAAACTGTCCTCCATACCCCACCACTACACCCCAGAGCTCCAGCCACTCAGTATACAAACTGTCCTCCATACATCCCTCCAGTCTCCTCCTAAACCCCCAACCCCAGAGCTCCAGCCTCCCAGTATACAAACTGTCCTCCATACATCCCTCCAGTCTCCTCCTAAACCCCCAACCCCAGAGCTCCAGCCTCTCAGTATACAAACTGTCCTCCATACCTCCCTCTGTTCTCCTCCTAAACCCCCCACCCCCAATGCTTCAGTCTCACAGTATACTAAAGCCCCGTACACACGACCGGACTTTTCAGCATCAAAAGTCTGACGGAATGATTCCGGCAGACTATTCGATCGTGTGTGGGCTGCAACGGACTTTTGATTCACAAAAGTCTGACAGACTTTAGAAATGGAACATGCTTCAAATTTTTCCGCCAGAACTCCGCCGGACCCAGAAATCCGCTCGTGTGTGTGCTAGTCTGACGGACTAAAACCGACGCTAGGGCAGCTATTGGCTACTGGCTATGAACTTCCTTATTCTAGTCCAGTCATACGTCATCACGTTCGAATCCGTCGGACTTTGGTGTGATTGTGTGTGGCCAAGTCCGTTCATTCGGAAAGTCCGTCAGAACTTCCTCAGAACTCAGTCAAAAGTCTGCCGGACTTAAGTCCTGTCGTGTGTACGCGGCATAACTGTCCTCCATACCCCACCACTAGGTTCTAATCTCCTCCTAAACCTCCACCCTCACAGCTCCTGCCTCATAATATACAAACTGTCCTCCATACCCCCCTCTCTGCTATCTTCCTAAACCTCCACCCCAGTGCTCCAGCCTCACAGTATACAAACTGTCCTCCATATTCTCCTACGTTCTCCTCCTAAACCCCCAACCCCAGAGCTCCAGCCGCCCAGTATACAAACTGTCCTCCATACCTCCATCAGTTCCCTGCCTAAACCCCCACCCTCAGAGCTTCAGCCTCACAGTATAGTAACTGTCCTACATAACTCCCTCCCTTCTCCTCCTAAACCCCCACTCCCAAAGCTCCAGCCTCCCAGTATACAAACTGTCCTCCATACACCCCTCCAGTCTCCTCCTGCACCCCCAACCCCACAGCTCCAGCCTCCCAGTATACAAGCTGTCTTCCATACCCCTCTCTGTTCTCCTCCTAAACCCCCAACCCCACAGCTCCAGCCTCCCAGTATACAAGCTGTCTTCTCTACCTCTCTCTGTTCTCCTCCTAAACCCCCAACCCCAGAGCTCCAACCTCATATTATACAAACTGTCCTCCATACCTCCCTCCACTCTCCTCCTAAAAAAACAGCTCCAGCCTCACATTATACAAACTGTACTCCATACCTCCCTCTGTTCTCCTTCTAAACCTCCACCCCAGAGCTCCAGCCTCACAGTATGCAAACTGTCCTCCATACCCTCCTCCATTCTCCTCCTAAAACCCCAACCTCAGAGCTCCACCCCACATTATACAATCTGTCCTCCATACCTCCCTCCGTTCTCCTCCTAAACCCCCCACCCCCAGAGCTCCAGCCTCACAGTATACATATTGTCCTTCATACCCCTCTACGCTCTCCTCACAAACCTGTACTCATCCCCCAAAATCTCTCAGACCCATAGTTTTTCATATTCATTGAAATGATTATTAATTTCCAAAGCAAGGTCTTTGTAGAAATGGTTGTGTATGTGCAGGCATGGTTTATTTTATTTTTTTCAGATATAATGTTGCCAAACCACTACACATGCCCTTGGTGGAAACTACTGTATATAAAAAGGAATATGTCCTCTACAAAAGGGCAGCATATCCGGACATGCCCAGTAGGGATTGCACTGAGAATGTCCGCCATAACTGCCTAGTTTTGAAAAATGTATTTGCCATGGAGGACATGCGCAAAATAGGCCTTATCAATAGGCATATCCTCCACAGCCACCATTTTATGGAAGACCAGAACATCGTTCTCAACACACTTTACCACCGACCATCATGGTCATGGCAGATTTACACATTGACTGCCATTATTATGGCACACATCACCATTGACCTCCAATATAACATTGTGCTAAGGTGGCCACCTCTTTTACTAAAAATATCAATCTTGATGATTTTTTTTATTATGAATAACATTGGCGGCAAGTCCCAATTCTACTGGTCATGCCGATGAAATGCTCCAAAAAGCCTAATTGGCAGTTGGTGGAGAATTGTGGAGTTACATTGAAGGTCAATGTTGATGTGGGCCATAATAATGGCAGTCAATGTCTAAATCTGCCATGACCATGATGGTCGGTGGTAAAGTGACAACTGTAACTCAATTGTGCTTTTGTGTTGTCGTCATGTCACATGCACCACTGGTGGAAAGAACAAGCAGCTGTGCCAATATCCATTGCAAAGGGCATAATCCTATCTTCACCAGGTTTTATAATGAAATTAGTTTGTATCTGGATGATTAGTTCTTGGTGAGGTGACTCAATCTTACATCCAATTAGATATATCCAATTAGCCACCCAGATCAAATAATTCTCTGCAGCTATTACCTTTTGTTCCACCACCCCCTCCCTTTAGAATGTAAGCTCTACGAGCCGGGCCCTCGTGTACCTTTTGTATTGAACTGTACTGTAATTGTGTTGTCCCCCCTATACATTGTAAAGTACTGCGTAAACTGTTGGCGCTATATAAATAGTGAATAATAATAATATAGAGAAAAACCAGAAGACAGAAGATTGTGTGTCAGGTCACCTTGAGGCGAGGAGACAGATGCACACTGTAGGGATCAGGAGTGCACCGCAAGGTTGTGGACCCTACGGCTGACTGCTGCAGACAGGAGACAGATCCCACTGGGGTTAGAGCATAAGATTCCCTGGGGCGTGGAGTCTAAGGCCGCGTACACACGCGCGGACTGTTCGCCCAACTTTGTCCGTCCAACAGTTTCGGCAAACAGTCCGCTCAAAATTAGCATGGACGGACATGGCCACACACGACGAACGAACAGTTTGCTGAAACCGTGCGCGATGACGTGAACGGCACGTACGACGGGACGAAAAATACGACGTCCTATACACTGCATTATAACTTTCGGCGTGTAAATCCTTTCTGAGCATGCGCGGAACTTAGTTTGACGAACAAGCCTACACACGGGCGGACTGTTCGCTGAAACAAGGTTTCAGCGGACAGTTTTACGGAATTTCCGAAAAACCTTGTTCGTCAAACTGTCCGCTGAAACTGTCCGCTGAAAGCCCACACACGAGCGGACTGTCCGCCCAAACACTGTTCAGCGGACAAAGTTGGGCGAACAGTCCGCGCGTGTGTACGCGGCCTAAGAGCCAGCAGGTGTTCACCAACACCTCTAGTGGTGAGGATGGACTTGGCTGCAACTGGCTCCAGGTCGCGACCCCCAGGGTCCCCCAGCTCACACCCATAGTAGGCAACAGGAGGATAGGGATAGTGAGGGACCACAAGCAGACAGGAATAGTCAGGGACACGCCAAAAGGTCAGGATCACAGGCAAACAGGGATAGTCAAGGACACACCAAAGTCGGTAACGGAACAATAGAAGAGCACACGGCAGGTAACAGGAATCTAACACACAAAGGTTGATCAGCAGGGTTGGCCTGCAGTGCACAGGTTAATGTAGAGTTCTCTGTAGGAGCTAGGGTGGAGCCATGCCAGAGTATGGATTACAAAATCAGACAGGTGAGGGTCGGCTGGTCTCTAGATGAACGCATGGGAACAGGTAAGCAGACAAACTATTGCATAACCATGACATTGTGATTCACTGATTCGGTAAGTGTGTGCTGGCTCCATCACTTACCTTCCTGTGCCAGGGATGCCGGGATCACCAGCAGGAACATCATCACACACAGCGCCATCTCCCTGAATAACACAAACCAACCATTAGATGGAATGGCCCATATCTCAACTAAACAACACATTAGACTTGTAAGCAGGTGTAGTCTACTTTCTTCAGTGCAGGTGGCGCTCAACTGCAGCGCCATTGCAGGGGGAGAGGAAGTCAAGGAGAACATGGTTACTCTATGGTTCCCTGGGTCAATGAGGAAGCTATCTGATTGGAGGCTGGTGCCCCGTGTGACTTGGACAGCCATCTTGGGGCAGGCAGAGTCTATTTAAGATCCTGGCTCCCAGGATTTGTGAGCATTTTGATTGGACCCTGGGCAAAACTTTTCTTGAGGGCCCCCCCCCCATGCAGTTTCGATCTCCACCTGCTCTGAGACATACAATAAATAGCAGCTAGACTCAAAATCAGTTTACTGAATCAGATCAGGCAGCTATTGCAATTGGTTGCCAGAGGTTACAGTGTATCATTATCGCTCACTGACTGGTTGTTAGAGGTTACAGAACACATTACGGCTCACTGATTAGTTTCTAGAGGTCACAGCACATGATTTCTGCTTGTTGCCTGGTTGCTAAAGATTACTGTGGATATGACCTCAGGGGGGCAAGATATACATATCAATGCCGCTGGCGGCCGCTATTGACGTATGAATGCCATCTTTACATATGAATGCCACCGCTATTTACATATGAATGCCACCACTATTTACATATGAATGCCGATAATTTACATGTAAACACAGGATCTGCAGGTGAGTCATCCGTACACAACAATAGGGCAGATCTGGGCAGCATTAGTAGCAGCACTTCACACTGAGATATCGGGACACAGTACAGGACTAAAACCTCAAGGGACAAGGGAATTTAAACCAGGATAGTTGGCAAGTATGAGGCAGCTGCTTTGGGCCCCACAATGATGACAGGGCCCAGGGCAGCTGCCCCTTTTGCCCTGCCTTAAAAACGGTCCTGAGTGTGTGGGCAGTGTAGGGACAGGTCACCCGTTTGTCAGGAACAGTACTAGCGGCAGGAAGAGGTTCCAGATGAGTTAGGCAAGAGCTATCTTTCCTGGAAAACCTCCCTATTTGGGTACAGAGCAGCTAGGCCGCATTCCGCCCCTCAAGACAGATGCTGTTGGTGCACCCAAGACCCACTGTTGACCCTTTGTTATAACATTGTGTGAATGCACCTGGTGTTGTGTCTTACTGCACTTTAACTTTAATACAGTTCTGTTCCTGCAAATGGACTCTGAGTTTTTAGTGCCGCAGCGCTGCACTTCCACCACGGACTACACACAGAGGATGCAGAGAAACGTCATGTACATTGGTCCGGGGAATGGATTGCGCAAAGCTGAGGGTCTTAATTTCCAAGAATTTGTTCCATTTTGGCAAAATGTATTGAAACCAAAGAGTGTTTTTTAAGAGTGCAGAAGACGTTAATGGTTCCTGAGCTTAACGTGTGAAATCAGCAGATTCTGCTCTGCCAGAAGTAAAATGGATAAGGCCAGTAGAGTCCGGTGTATGAGTGAACTTGGGTTTTGGGAGGAGATGCTCCATTTCTGAGCTTCCATACTGTTCCTGCCTAGTGCTGATGTATATACAGGGTGTTATTGATGGTAGAACTGACCTCCCACCATGAGGCTACCATTCAGAAATGTCAGTTGATACTTATGTCTACACCTGCTCATAAAAACATATTTATAAATCTCATTTATATGTATCCCTGTGCTGAGTCGCCGGGTCTCTACATCTTCTGTGCCCATTATGAGGTGTTCCCACCATCCCTGTGCTGATTTCTAGTGATGGCCGAACGGTTCGCCCGGCGGTCGTTTCGCGGCGAATTTCCGACATTCGCGGTCCGCACGTTCGAACGCCTTTTTCCGTCGTTCGCCGCGGCGGACTTACGTGTTTAATGTATACAAGAACTTTAACCTTTGGTGACACGTTTATCATGTGATACAGGACAGCCAATTGAGACATGACAGCACATGGACACTTGTACATTCCCCCTAACCTATAAATACACCCGATCCGGTGGCCATTTTACATTCTTTCTTCTGTTAAGATAGGGACAGGTTCCTGTGTGGAGTAGGGAGAGATAAACCACTAGCTATTTGGTACACAAAAGTTCTTTTCAGGACTGGTATAGGTGTTAGGTGTTGATAGGTTTGCTGTGCTGCTGATTCTTGCAGCAGCCTGAGTGTCTTTTGTTAGTTTAGAGAAAGGGAAAGGACGGTGTATGCTACAGGGACAGCCAGATTAGTCTTTCATCATCATCATCATCATCATCATCATTAGCTGTTACTATCAAGGTCCACAAAAGAGCTGTTCCAGTAACCACTAATCGTTCTCTTTTTTTGCCAATTTGTATAGGGACAGGAAGGAAGCAGTGTTGTCAGGCAGTGAGGGTAATTTTAAAGACTTGCTGTTATTATTAGTTCCACAAAGGTTCTTTTCAGGACTGGTATCAGTGGTACAGTAATAGGCTTGTACATGTATAATATTCTTTCTTCCAAATATAGAAAGGATATTATACTTGACTGCTGCCCTTCTGCTGCAGTCTGCTAAACATTCACAACTCACTTGTTCCACAAAAGTTCTTATAAGGACTGGTAACTTGGTATAGGGTGCTACGGTACATAGGCTTGAGTGCGGTACAGTCTGCTGTTCTGTAAGGACCGCTATCGGTCCACAATAGATAGGGTTGACGTGCACCACTGCTGACCGCTGCCCTATACTGCAGCAGTCCTTCAGCGGTATAGGGACTGACGTACAGTCTGCTAATCACTAACACACAACCTGCTTGTTCCACAAAAGTTCTTATAAGGACTGGTAACTTGGTATAGGGTGCTACGGTACATAGGCTTGAGTGCGGTACAGTCTGCTGTTCTGTAAGGACCGCTATCGGTCCACAATAGATAGGGTTGACGTGCACCACTGCTGACCGCTGCCCTATACTGCAGCAGTCCTTCAGCGGTATAGGGACTGACGTACAGTCTGCTAAACACTAATACACAACCTGCTTGGTCCACAAAAGTTCTTATAAGGACTGGTAACTTGGTATAGGGTGCTACGGTACATAGGCTTGAGTGCGGTACAGTCTGCTGTTCTGTAAGGACCGCTATCGGTCCACAATAGATAGGGTTGACGTGCACCACTGCTGACCGCTCACCTATACTGCAGCAGTCCTTCAGCGGTATAGGGACTGACGTACAGTCTGCTAATCACTAACACACAACCTGCTTGTTCCACAAAAGTTCTTATAAGGACTGGTAACTTGGTATAGGGTGCTACGGTACATAGGCTTGAGTGCGGTACAGTCTGCTGTTCTGTAAGGACCGCTATCGGTCCACAATAGATAGGGTTGACGTGCACCACTGCTGACCGCTGCCCTATACTGCAGCAGTCCTTCAGCGGTATAGGGACTGACGTACAGTCTGCTAAACACTAACACACAACCTGCTTGGTCCACAAAAGTTCTTATAAGGACTGGTAACTTGGTATAGGGTGCTACGGTACATAGGCTTGAGTGCGGTACAGTCTGCTGTTCTGTAAGGACCGCTATCGGTCCACAATAGATAGGGTTGACGTGCACCACTGCTGACCGCTGCCCTATACTGCAGCAGTCCTTCAGCGGTATAGGGACTGACGTACAGTCTGCTAAACACTAATACACAACCTGCTTGGTCCACAAAAGTTCTTATAAGGACTGGTAACTTGGTATAGGGTGCTACGGTACATAGGCTTGAGTGCGGTACAGTCTGCTGTTCTGTAAGGACCGCTATCGGTCCACAATAGATAGGGTTGACGTGCACCACTGCTGACCGCTCACCTATACTGCAGCAGTCCTTCAGCGGTATAGGGACTGACGTACAGTCTGCTAATCACTAACACACAACCTGCTTGTTCCACAAAAGTTCTTATAAGGACTGGTAACTTGGTATAGGGTGCTACGGTACATAGGCTTGAGTGCGGTACAGTCTGCTGTTCTGTAAGGACCGCTATCGGTCCACAATAGATAGGGTTGACGTGCACCACTGCTGACCGCTGCCCTATACTGCAGCAGTCCTTCAGCGGTATAGGGACTGACGTACAGTCTGCTAAACACTAATACACAACCTGCTTGGTCCACAAAAGTTCTTATAAGGACTGGTAACTTGGTATAGGGTGCTACGGTACATAGGCTTGAGTGCGGTACAGTCTGCTGTTCTGTAAGGACCGCTATCGGTCCACAATAGATAGGGTTGACGTGCACCACTGCTGACCGCTGCCCTATACTGCAGCAGTCCTTCAGCGGTATAGGGACTGACGTACAGTCTGCTAAACACTAATACACAACCTGCTTGGTCCACAAAAGTTCTTATAAGGACTGGTAACTTGGTATAGGGTGCTACGGTACATAGGCTTGAGTGCGGTACAGTCTGCTGTTCTGTAAGGACCGCTATCGGTCCACAATAGATAGGGTTGACGTGCACCACTGCTGACCGCTGCCCTATACTGCAGCAGTCCTTCAGCGGTATAGGGACTGACGTACAGTCTGCTAAACACTAATACACAACCTGCTTGGTCCACAAAAGTTCTTATAAGGACTGGTAACTTGGTATAGGGTGCTACGGTACATAGGCTTGAGTGCGGTACAGTCTGCTGTTCTGTAAGGACCGCTATCGGTCCACAATAGATAGGGTTGACGTGCACCACTGCTGACCGCTCACCTATACTGCAGCAGTCCTTCAGCGGTATAGGGACTGACGTACAGTCTGCTAATCACTAACACACAACCTGCTTGTTCCACAAAAGTTCTTATAAGGACTGGTAACTTGGTATAGGGTGCTACGGTACATAGGCTTGAGTGCGGTACAGTCTGCTGTTCTGTAAGGACCGCTATCGGTCCACAATAGATAGGGTTGACGTGCACCACTGCTGACCGCTGCCCTATACTGCAGCAGTCCTTCAGCGGTATAGGGACTGACGTACAGTCTGCTAATCACTAACACACAACCTGCTTGTTCCACAAAAGTTCTTATAAGGACTGGTAACTTGGTATAGGGTGCTACGGTACATAGGCTTGAGTGCGGTACAGTCTGCTGTTCTGTAAGGACCGCTATCGGTCCACAATAGATAGGGTTGACGTGCACCACTGCTGACCGCTGCCCTATACTGCAGCAGTCCTTCAGCGGTATAGGGACTGACGTACAGTCTGCTAAACACTAATACACAACCTGCTTGGTCCACAAAAGTTCTTATAAGGACTGGTAACTTGGTATAGGGTGCTACGGTACATAGGCTTGAGTGCGGTACAGTCTGCTGTTCTGTAAGGACCGCTATCGGTCCACAATAGATAGGGTTGACGTGCACCACTGCTGACCGCTGCCCTATACTGCAGCAGTCCTTCAGCGGTATAGGGACTGACGTACAGTCTGCTAAACACTAATACACAACCTGCTTGGTCCACAAAAGTTCTTATAAGGACTGGTAACTTGGTATAGGGTGCTACGGTACATAGGCTTGAGTGCGGTACAGTCTGCTGTTCTGTAAGGACCGCTATCGGTCCACAATAGATAGGGTTGACGTGCACCACTGCTGACCGCTCACCTATACTGCAGCAGTCCTTCAGCGGTATAGGGACTGACGTACAGTCTGCTAATCACTAACACACAACCTGCTTGTTCCACAAAAGTTCTTATAAGGACTGGTAACTTGGTATAGGGTGCTACGGTACATAGGCTTGAGTGCGGTACAGTCTGCTGTTCTGTAAGGACCGCTATCGGTCCACAATAGATAGGGTTGACGTGCACCACTGCTGACCGCTGCCCTATACTGCAGCAGTCCTTCAGCGGTATAGGGACTGACGTACAGTCTGCTAAACACTAACACACAACCTGCTTGGTCCACAAAAGTTCTTATAAGGACTGGTAACTTGGTATAGGGTGCTACGGTACATAGGCTTGAGTGCGGTACAGTCTGCTGTTCTGTAAGGACCGCTATCGGTCCACAATAGATAGGGTTGACGTGCACCACTGCTGACCGCTGCCCTATACTGCAGCAGTCCTTCAGCGGTATAGGGACTGACGTACAGTCTGCTAAACACTAATACACAACCTGCTTGGTCCACAAAAGTTCTTATAAGGACTGGTAACTTGGTATAGGGTGCTACGGTACATAGGCTTGAGTGCGGTACAGTCTGCTGTTCTGTAAGGACCGCTATCGGTCCACAATAGATAGGGTTGACGTGCACCACTGCTGACCGCTCACCTATACTGCAGCAGTCCTTCAGCGGTATAGGGACTGACGTACAGTCTGCTAATCACTAACACACAACCTGCTTGTTCCACAAAAGTTCTTATAAGGACTGGTAACTTGGTATAGGGTGCTACGGTACATAGGCTTGAGTGCGGTACAGTCTGCTGTTCTGTAAGGACCGCTATCGGTCCACAATAGATAGGGTTGACGTGCACCACTGCTGACCGCTGCCCTATACTGCAGCAGTCCTTCAGCGGTATAGGGACTGACGTACAGTCTGCTAAACACTAATACACAACCTGCTTGGTCCACAAAAGTTCTTATAAGGACTGGTAACTTGGTATAGGGTGCTACGGTACATAGGCTTGAGTGCGGTACAGTCTGCTGTTCTGTAAGGACCGCTATCGGTCCACAATAGATAGGGTTGACGTGCACCACTGCTGACCGCTGCCCTATACTGCAGCAGTCCTTCAGCGGTATAGGGACTGACGTACAGTCTGCTAAACACTAATACACAACCTGCTTGGTCCACAAAAGTTCTTATAAGGACTGGTAACTTGGTATAGGGTGCTACGGTACATAGGCTTGAGTGCGGTACAGTCTGCTGTTCTGTAAGGACCGCTATAGGTCCACAATAGATAGGGTTGACGTGCACCACTGCTGACCGCTCACCTATACTGCAGCAGTCCTTCAGCGGTATAGGGACTAAGAGTTTTGTCACAGGGTCATTTAAAAAATGACATGCAGAGGAAGAGGCAGGCCCTTCCGCAGGGGTGGTAGGGGTAGGGCAGGAGCAACAGGCTTGAGCCAAAGTGGGAAGTTGCAGAAGGTGCGTTCAATTACTTTAAAGGATGCACCAGACTTGGTTGAGTGGCTCGCTCAGCCTTACTCTTCTGCACCCTCCTCATCCTCTCGATCTGCACCCTCTTCTTCACTCTCTGCTATGTGCACCCCCAAAGACACTACCACCAACAACACGACCACCACCACCACCACCACATACCTTCCGCTTGAGTCACTGGAATTATTTTCCGATCCATATCAAGAGGACATTTCTGATGCGCAGCCACTCTTGGTATTGGATCAGGAAGAGGAGGTAGCAACAAGCGCTACTCAGCAGTCTGACGCCAGTACCCAGATCAGCCCAAGGAGGAGGTTGGTCCCCGGTGTTGCTGCCTACTCTACTTATAGCGGTGGGGAAGGTGACGTTGATGATGACGTGTCTAGTGATGTCACGTGGGTGCCCACAAGAGAGGAAGAGGAGGGGAGTTCAGAGGGAGATATGGACCAGCAGATAGGGAGGAGAAGCAGCAATGACTTACATTGCACAGCAGGGACAAAGCAGACTGCAAATGTATCAGGAGCGAGTCATCGACCATGTACGGTCACATCTGGCGCTCCCAGGACACCGGCACATGGCTCCGCAGTGTGGGCTTTTTTTAACGTGTCCGCTGCTGACAATAGCGTTGCCATCTGCAATCTTTGCAGTCAACGCGTTAGTCGCGGTAAGCCCAATACTCACCTAGGGACGACCGCCTTAAGAAGGCACATGAGCAGCCATCACCGAGCCCAGTGGGAGCAACGGAACACACAAAGCCACACTGCAGGCTCTCACCGTCCAGCCTCGTCTTCTACTTCTCCTTCTCCTCTCTCCTCACAATTGTCCTCCACTCCACCTTCCATCACGCCAAGCTCACATTTTTCTGCAAAAAGGCAGGCTTCCGTGGGCCTAATGTTTGAGCGTAAAAAAATGATGACGCCGGATAACCCTCTTGCCCAACGGTTGGCGGCTGGCTTGTCAGAACTCATAGCCCGCCAACTACTGCCATATAAACTGGTGGACTCGGAGGCCTTTCGCAAATTTGTGGCCATTGGAACACCACAATGGAAGGTCCCAGGAAGGAAGTATTTCTCAGAGAAGGGCATCCCAGAGCTATATGGCCATGTTCAGCGGCAAGTGAATGTATCTCTGGCACACAGTGTCGGTGCCAAGATACATCTGACCACAGACACGTGGTCTAGCAAACACGGGCAGGGAAGGTATATCAGTTTTACTGCCCACTGGGTGAACCTTCTGACGGCCGTCAAGCATGTAACCCGTGGCACCCGTGTAGATTTGGTTTTACCGCCACGGATTGCATGCAGGCCTGACTCTTCTTCTCCTCCTCCTACTCCATCCTCCTCCCTCTCCTCCTCAGCTGCCTCCTCCTTTTCCGCTGCTAGCGTCTCTTCCACTGCACCGCCCAAGCTCCCCAGAACCTATTCCACATGCCAGGTGAGACGTTGCCATGCCGTGCTGCGTCTGTTGTGCCTGGAAGCAAAGAGCCACACTGGCCCGGCACTCCTTTCAGCTTTGCGTTCACAGGCAGATGAGTGGCTAACACCGCTCAATTTGACAGTTGGTAAAGTGGTGTGTGACAACGGTGCCAATCTGCTTAGCGCATTGAAACAGGGCAAAATCACGCACGTGCCGTGCATGGCACACGTCTTAAACTTGGTCGTGCAGCGATTCCTTGTCAAATACCCTGGGGTCCAGGACATCTTGCGGCAGGCAAGGAAAATCTCGGCCCATTTCAGAAGATCTTACACGGCCATGGCTCGCCTTGCTGACATTCAGCGGCGACACCATCTGCCGGTCAGACGTCTTATTTGCGATTGCCCGACGCGATGGAACTCAACCTTCTATATGCTTGATAGGCTGCTCCAGCAGAAACGTGCAGTTAACGTCTACCTGTATGAACTCTGCGAAAGAAACGGTTCTGGGGAGCTGGGTTTTTTTTCACCGCGCCAGTGGCTGCTCATGCGCGACACATGCAGACTTCTGCGGCCATTTGAGGAGATCACCAAACTGGTCAGTCGCAGCCATGGCGCCATCAGTGACATGGTACCTTATGCCTTCTTTCTGGAGCGTGCATTGCGTCGTGTCATTGATCAGGCTGTGGAGGAGCAGGAGCGGGAAGATGAGGAAGTCGCAATGCTGGATGAATTCCCAGGGGGGGCTACTCTATCTGAGACAAGTCAACAACAGGAGTCTGATGAGGAGTCAGAGGAGGATGGTGCCGGGGCGGATGAGCAGGAGCAAGAAGAGCATGCTTTAAACCTTTCTGGGATCCCTGTTGTGCGAGGATGGGGAGAGGAGAATGAAGAGGACGACATTATCCTGGATGATGAGCAGGAGCCAGGCCACCACACCGCTTCCACTTTAGTGCAAATGGGGGCCTTCATGCTCCAGTGTTTTAATAGGGACCCCCGTATAAAAAGCATGAGGGTCAAGGACCAGTACTGGGTGGCAACGTACTTAGACCCCCGGTACAAACACAAAATGGCGGAAATGTTACCGCCGTCGCAGAGGGCTGTCAGAATGCAGCACTTCCAGGCCTTGCTTCGAGAAATGCTGCATTCTGCTTTTGCGTGCGCTGGCAGAGGAGCAATTCCCACTCCCAGAGAAGGATTTGCGGGTACCAATCCAACAGCGCCTGCAAGAAGAGGCCGGTTTGAAGATGTGTTGGTGACTTCGGATATGAGGTCATTCTTTCAGCCGACCCATCGACAGGTGTCATCCGGATCCAGCATCAGGGAACGCCTAGACCGTCAGGTGTCCGACTACATTGGGTTAACGGCCGATGTGGACGCTCTGAGGAGTGATGAACCCCTAGACTACTGGGTGGGCAGGCTTGACCTCTGGCCAGAGCTTGCCCAATTTGCAATCGAACTGTTGGCTTGCCCCTCATCCAGTGTCCTGTCCGAAAGGACGTTCAGCGCAGCAGGGGGGATTGTGACCGATAAGCGTACTCGCCTAGCTCACCACAGTGTTAACTACCTCACATTTCTAAAAATGAATGAGGCATGGATCTCGGAGGAATTCAACACATGTGATCAGTAGACCATGTATATGTCTATAAACAATTTTTGGAATCAAGCACACAGACCTTCTTAATTCATTTGGCTCACTTCCCTGACCCAAAAAAGCACACCGTACTATATGCCCCTACCCTCCTCTTTGAAGAGGTTGAGCGGTGTCATATTTCTACTGGGGCTGCTTATTATGAGGGGTTCCCACCATCCCTGTGCTGTGCTGACTTCCTCCTGGGTGTTCTTATTATGAGGGGCTCCCACCATCCCTGTGCTGTGCTGACTTCCTCCTGGGGGTTCTTATTATGAGGGGATCACACCATCCCTGTGCTGTGCTGACTTCCTCCTGGGGCTGCTTACGGTGCTGCTGTCAGCGCTGTATGTCACGGAGCTGCTGTCAGCGCTGTATGTCACGGAGCTGCTGTCAGCGCTGTATGTCACGGAGCTGCTGTCAGCGCTGTATGTCACGGAGCTGCTGTCAGCGCTGTATGTCACGGAGCTGCTGTCAGCGCTGTATGTCACGGAGCTGCTGTCAGCGCTGTATGTCACGGAGCTGCTGTCAGCGCTGTATGTCACGGAGCTGCTGTCAGCGCTGTATGTCACGGAGCTGCTGTCAGCGCTGTATGTCACGGAGCTGCTGTCAGCGCTGTATGTCACGGAGCTGCTGTCAGCGCTGTATGTCACGGTGCTGCTGTCAGCGCTGTATGTCACGGAGCTGCTGTCAGCGCTGTATGTCACGGAGCTGCTGTCAGTGCTGTATGTCACGGAGCTGCTGTCAGCGCTGTATGTCACGGAGCTGCTGTCAGCGCTGTATGTCACGGAGCTGCTGTCAGCGCTGTATGTCACGGTGCTGCTGTCAGCGCTGTATGTCACGGAGCTGCTGTCAGCGCTGTATGTCACGGAGCTGCTGTCAGCGCTGTATGTCACGGAGCTGCTGTCAGCGCTGTATGTCACGGAGCTGCTGTCAGCGCTGTATGTCACGGAGCTGCTGTCAGCGCTGTATGTCACGGAGCTGCTGTCAGCGCTGTATGTCACGGAGCTGCTGTCAGCGCTGTATGTCACGGAGCTGCTGTCAGCGCTGTATGTCACGGTGCTGATGTCAGTGCTCTGTATTACGGTGCTGCTGTCAGTGCTCTGTATCTCCTGCACCCTCTTGTTTGCCTACCCTGGTCCCTGACCTTCCCTCTCCTCCATTGCCTTCATTAGCTCCATAGTCCTGAATTGTCAGAACAATTTCCCAAATAAAAAAAAAATGCTTGTAGTTATCGATCCCAAATTCACCTCATACATGTATTATGCTATTGTCCAGGTGGTGGGACTACGTGCTACCCCCTAATAATTACCCCGTGGCCGCAAATTCGACCTAAAGGTTTGCGAAATTCGCCTCCCATTGAAGTCAATGGAGCCCGCGGCGAACGGTCGTTTTCGCGAACGTTTGTGTCCGTTCGCGTTTCGCGTTCGCGAAACGTCCCGTCGGAAGTTCGTCCATCACTACTGATTTCAGGGTCTGTACACCTGCTGTGCCCAGTATGGGGGGTTCCCATTATCCCTGTGCTTAGTTCCCAGGTCTGTACACCTGCTGTGCCCATTATGAGATGTTCCTGCCAATCCTGTGCTGAGTTCCTGGGTTTCTACACCTGCTGTGCCCATTATGAGGGGTTCCTACCATCTCTGTGCTGAATTCTTAGGTCTTAACACATGATGTGCCCATTATGAGGGGTTCCTACCTACCTGATATGAGTTCCTGGGTCTGTACTCCTGCTGTGCCCATTAGGGGGTTCCCATCATCCCTCTGCTGATTTCCTGGGACTAAACAACTGCTGTGCCAATTATGAGATGTTCCTGCCGATCCTATACTGAGTTCCTGGGTCTGTACACCTGCTGCTTCCATTATAAGGGGCTCCAACCCTCCCTGTGCTGAATTCCCATGTCTTAACACCTGCTGTGCCCATTATGAGGGGTTCCTACCTACCTGCTATGAGTTCCTGGATCTGTACACCTGCTGTTCCCATTATGAGGGGTTCCCACCATCTCTTTGCCAAATTCTTGTCTGTACCTCCGCTGTGCCCATTATAAGAGGTCCTACCTTCCTGAAATGGGTTCCTAGGTCTGTACACCTGCTGTGCCCCCATTATAAGGGGTCCTACCTTCCTGCAATGAGTTCCTGGGTCTGTACCTCTGCTGTACCCATTATAAGGGGTCCTACCTTCCTGCAATGGGTTCCGGGGTCTGTACACCTGCTGTGCCCATAATGAGGGATTCCCACCATCTCTTTGCCAAATTCTCGTCTGTACCTCTGCTGTACCCATTATAAGGGGTCCTACCTTCCTGCAATGGGTTCCTAGGTCTGTACACCTGCTGTGCCCATTATGAGGGGTTCCCACCATCCCTGTGCTGAATTCCCAGGTCAGTAACTCTGCTGTGCCCATTATAAGGGGTCCTACCTTCCTGCAATGGGTTCCTGGGTCTGTACCTCTGCTGTGCCCATTATAAGGGATCCTACCTTCCTGCAATGGGTTCCTGGGTCTGTACCTCTGCTGTGCCCATTATAAGGGGTCCTACCTTCCTGCAATGGGTTCCTGGGTCTGTACCTCTGCTGTACCCATTATAAGGGGTCCTACCTTCCTGCAATGGGTTCTGGGGTCTGTACCTCTGCTGTGCCCATTATGAGGGGTCCTACCTTCCTGCAATGGGTTCCTGGGTCTGTACCTGTGCTGTGCCCATTATAAGGGGTCCTACCTTCCTGCAATGGGTTTCTGGGTCTGTACCTGTGCTGTGCCCATTATAAGGGGTCCTACCTTCCTACAATGGGTTCCGGGGTTGGCACACCTGCTGTGCCCATTATGAGGGGTTCCCACCATCCCTGTACTGAGTTTTCGGATCTTTGCACCCGCTGTGCCCATTATGAGGGGTCCCAATCCCCCCTTGCTGGATTTTTCTTTATTTTATTATGGAAATTGTAACAGGAAGAACTTGAACACAGAAATATAGGCAAGAACACCCAACGTTCCTAAGTGGAACAGAGCTGGTTCAGAATTTACAGCAGAGGGATCTTTCTTATGGAGTATGTGAACCATGTAGTATTAGGGGATGAATCAGTTCACTAGACTCCATCTACCACTAATATGGCACTAATGAGAGAACTGACCCTTCAATCATAGTAGACTGCAACTAAGAATGCAGTATAATCATAGTTAACAAAACATTTTAGAAGATAAAAAAATTATACATTGATATAATAATAATAATAGACAATAAAATACATATCAATGGATACAATGTCAATATAACATGAAAAATGAGCGTAAAGTAAATTCTTACCCAGAGTATTCCACCTGGAACTCAGAGCAGCCAGAAGTGAAGGAGTGCCGGGAGAAGATCCAATACACGTCTACTTCTAAAGGGTTACAATGGAAGGCTCCTCCTGGGAAGGAACGCCCCATCTATGGAATACAGTCCTGGCCATAACTGTCGGAGGGAGGAGGCCTGTAAGGTCACTGTGCACATTTCCTGATGAAATGATTGATTCCCACTAATCAATAACAGGATATATGAACAATGACCTACCCAACCCCTGAGGAAGGAATCCCCCTAGTGGAGGGGCTCACACACTGCCAAAACATTCCTCACAGTGACACAGCACAATCCTAGCAATTGTACAGTATGTGAAAGATGGCC
This sequence comes from Lithobates pipiens, assembly GCF_037356315.1. Classification (NCBI taxonomy): domain Eukaryota; kingdom Metazoa; phylum Chordata; class Amphibia; order Anura; family Ranidae; genus Lithobates; species Lithobates pipiens. The sequence continues at coordinate 681,828,964 of NW_027507903.1, forward strand.
GAGGTTCTATAGAGAAGTGTTGGGGAGAGGAGTGTAATATGTGGACAGGCAGCAAAAGGTCTATAGAGAGGTGTAGGGGAGAGGAGTGCAATGTGTGGACAGGCAGCAGAAAGTCTATAGAGAGGTGTTGGGGAGAGGAGTGCAATGTGTGGACAGGCAGCAGAAGGTCTATAGAGAGGTGTTGGGGAGAGGAGTGCAATGTGTGGACAGGCAGCAGAAGGTCTATAGAGAGGTGTAGGGGAGAGGAGTGCAATGTGTGGACAGGCAGCAGAAAGTCTATAGAGAGGTGTTGGGGAGAGGAGTGCAATGTGTGGACAGGCAGCAGAAGGTCTATAGAGAGGTGTTGGGGAGAGGAGTGCAATGTGTGGACAGGCAGCAGAAGGTCTATAGAGAGGTGTTGGGGAGAGGAGTGCAATATGTGGACAGGCAGCAGAAGGTCTACAGAGAGGTGTTGGGGAGAGGAGTGCAATGTGTGGACAGGCAGCAGAAGGTCTATAGAGAGGTGTTGGGGAGAGGAGTGCAATATGTGGACAGGCAGCAGAAGGTCTACAGAGAGGTGTTCGGGAGAGGAGTGCAATGTGTGGACAGGCAACAGCAGATTTATGGAGAGACGTTGGGGGAGGTGATAGACCAGCTGACTCAGGGCCATCATTCCTACACACAGTGATGTTCAACAAAGAGTGTCCAATGTTGCTTGGAAGCTCCTCAAATGGGAGTTTGCTACTTCTATACATCATGCTTACTATGGCAACGCATTTCAGGGGTGAAAAGCTTTATCAAGCCCGGGTCCATGCTACTCATTGAGTATGGCTGCATGGAGTGAGTGCTGGCCTACGTTCCGAGGCCTACAGAAATCTGGTCTTTTGATCTCTTCTTCCTCTGTGTCTGATGACGGATAGAGGTTTCAGCTGCTGATTCCTGACTCTAACTCCCCCGCCCCCCCATTGTTGTGTGATTGCAATACTGGCATGATACAACCATCAGGGCTGCGGGTGAAAGGAGAACACGGGGGATCGAGGCAGCAGGGGGAAAAGGATCATGGACTGGGGATGATCGGTACAGCTTCTCCTCCTCTTCTTCCTTCCAAATTTCAGTTGCTGTAGGGAGAGCTGCACAGGGATTGATTTCTGTAATTGCCCCCCCTCCCCGCTGCATAAATCACCCCCCCATCTATGACCCCATTACACCTGCTTCCTGGCCCCCCCTCCCCCCCCCGATAAGCCCCGTACAGGAGGCCAAGCTGTGCCCCCTTATCGACAGCCCTGCTCATGTCCCATATGATCACTAGACTCGCTAGCACCTCCATAAGACTAAAGCCTTGTACACACGATCAGATTGTTGGCCAACAAAGCGTCAGACTTTGGTCCGAAGAACGTGTGCCAAGAACTTGTCTTGCATATAAACAGTACACAATCGTCGGCCAACAAACACAAACGTAGTGACATACTAAGTGGAATTTCAGCTCTTGAGCGCCACCCTTTGGGCACCTTCTGCTAATGTTGTGTTTGGTGAGCATTGATTCCCACTTTTGTGTGATTGACTCGTGTACACACGATCAGAAAATCCGACAACAGACCGCTGTCCGACAAAAATTTTTCTAGCCTGCCATCCAACATTTGTTGGCGTAAAGTTGGACAACAATTGTCTGAAGGAGCGTACTAATGGTTGGATTTTTTGTAATTTCATAATTCCCCTGCCGAAAATCCTTTAGACATTGGGGGTTGAATTTCTAAAACTGGAGAGTGCAAAATCTGGTGCAGCTGTGTATTACAGCCAGCTGCTGACTTGTTCAGTGTGTTCAGTCAAGCTTTGATAAAAAAAAATCCTGGAATCTGATTGGTTACTATATAGAGCTGCGCCAGATTTTGCACGCTCCAGTTTTAGTAAATCAACTTCAATGTGTGTGAGTACATAGCTTCAGAACATCTGGAAATTGGTATTTTTCCGTAACACCCATCCCCTGCTGCAGCGCACAATCATAAGGACGTAAAAGCTTGGTGGTGCAAAGATACGTTTGTACACCAAACACGGTAGTTTAACCACTTGCTTACTGGGCACTTAAACCCCCCTCCTGCCCAGACCAATTTTCAGCTTTCAGCGCTGATGCACTTTGAATGACAATTGCGCGGTCATACAACACTGTACCCAAATGAAATTTTTATCATTTTTCTCCTTCATTGAAATGCGCTGATGAGGCGGCACTGGTGGGCACTGATGGGCGGCACTGGTGGGCACTGATAGGCGGCACTGGTGGGCACTGATGGGTGGCACTGGTGGGCACTGATGGGCGGCACTGGTGGGCACTGATAGGCTGCACTGGTGGACACTGATAGGCACAGTTAAGGCGACACTAATAGGCACAGATAAGGTGACACCGATAGGCACAGATAAGGCAGTACTGATGGGCACAGATAAGGCAGCACTGATGGACACTGATAGGTGGCACTGATAGATGGGACTGATGGGCACTGATAGGTGGCACTGATAGGTGGCTCTCATAGGTGGCACTGCTGGGCACTGATGGGCGGCACTGATGGGCACTGATGGGCACTGGTAGATGATAATGATGGGCACGGATATGTGGCACTGAGGTGCAGCAATGTTGTTGAGGCAGATTGTGGGCACTGATAGGTGGCACTGTGGGCACTGATAGGTGGCACTGTGGGTACTGATGTATGGCACTGTGGGCACTGATGTATGGCACTGTGGGCACTGATGTATGTCACTGCTGGGTGGCATTAAGGGCACTGATGGGTAGCACTGCTGGGTGGCACTTTTTTAATTCTCTGGGGGTTACTGGCAGGGGGCAGGTGGGCACTGATACACTGGCCGTGATCGGGACTGATGTCCCGATCATGGCCGCCGGTAATCGGCTATTTTTCCTCCTCGCGCTGACAGTGTGAGGAGGAAAAATAGCCGATTACCGGCTCTGTTTTGTCACATGATCAGCTGTCATTGACTGACAGCTGATCACGTGGTAAGGGGTCGGGATCAACCCCTTGCTCGGATCGGTGATCAGGTGAGTCTCATTGACTTGCCGATCACAGAGCGTGCCGTGCGCGCCCTTCAGGGGACGCGCAGGCCACTCGTGCACGGGATGACGTCAATAGACGTAGTCCCGGCAAAGGAGGTCCACGCTGTAGCCGTCATTCGGCTATAGTGCGGATCTCAAGAGGTTAATGATGAAGTCTGGAGGAGTTATTAATATCTGGGTCCTTTTATTGTGCCACTGGTTCTGCTATGTGTTGAGTAGAAGAGTTTGAATTCTATGATGAAAAAACAGCTGAGACCTTTAATCTTCTTGACCGGTCCATGACTCGTGGTTATGAGGTTCCTCAATGAATGAATTACTTGTATAGCGCTACATATGCCAACTAAATCGCCTCAAGGCGCATTTGCCACCAGTGTCCATCTGGGTCTTCAGAAGAGATGGGTCTTGAGCTTCTTCCTGAAGGCCAGATGGGTTTCTTCTTCCTAAGATTGTTGTTAGAGAAACCCAACCTGAGGTTAATGAAATAATAGGCAACATCCAGTCCCTTCCATCCAATTGGATGGTTTGAATGGGCAATAACTCACTTTTGATCTGTAAGCTATAACAATGGAGATCGGAAACCAACTCTTGGCCATACATGAGGGGGTCTCATTGATTTTAGGAGGGTGCGGTCAACGTTTTATACCCAGCCGTGAAGGCAGGAGAAGTCATTCTTTCTGTAAGCTTGTAGGTGGCCCAATTTTCCATTGCTAAAAAGGCTGAATGTGCAGATTAATGGTCTGCTATGGATTTTTAGGGGGACCCCCATGTCATATGTTTTCCTGTGTGAGGTCTACCTTAAAATCCGTATCAAATCAGAAGGGTCTGCTATGGATTTTCTGGGGGGGGGGGGGCTCATACTTTTGTTTTTGTTTTGGGTTTTTGTGTGTGAGGTACCCTGCTTAAAATCCATACCGGACTCAAAGGGTCTGGAATGTGTTTTCTGTGAGGGAAGGGAGAAAAAGAAACGTAATCAGTTTAAAATGTTGGCAAATGACATTTTTATTGATGGCTTTTTTACCTGCTTGAGCTTGGGAGGATTTTACCCCCTTCATGTGCTGATGTTTTTCTCGATCGGCCTCAGCATACGTTATTACTTTTATTAGTCTACTATGGAGACAGTGTTCTTTAAGTCTGCTATGGAGAGGGGTCCCACAAGTCCCTTGAGGTGATTCAGTTCGCATTGTGCGCTATACAAGTATTTCATTCATTCATTCAAGTCTACTATAGAGAGGGGTCCTTCAAGCCAGCTGTGGAGGTCTTTTAAGATAGCTGTTGTGTGTGTGTGTGTGTGTGTGTGTGTGGGGGGGGGTTCTTCATAACTATTATATAAATGGGCCCTTCAAGATGTGGAGAAGGGGTCTTCCAAGCTGGCCATAGAGAGAAGTCCTTTAATACTGTTATAAAAAGGAACTCTATTAAGCCAGTTGTGGAAAAGAGGTCCTCCAAGCTTGCTATGGAATTGGTGGTCTTTTATGCTGCTTAGGCAAGAGGTCTTTTGGAGCCACTATGAAAAGGCTGTGCTACATGGCTCGGATGGAGATGAGGTCCTTCTTGCCACCTCTGGATCTTGGGGCCCTTTGAGCCAACTATGTAGAGCATAGCCTTCTGACCAGCTATGGAGAGGGGCTCCTTTCGGGGGGCAATGAACCAAGGTGGTACAAAAAAGCAGGGTATCCAAACAAAAACACAACCACCATGCATCTCAATACTCTCATCACACCCCTCCATCCGTCTCAATACCCTCATCACACCCCACCATACATCTCAATACCCTCAGCACACCCCACCATACATCTCAATACCCTCATCACACCCCATCATACATCTCAATATTCTCATCACACCCCTCCATCCGTCTCAATATTCTCATCACACCCCATCATGCATCTCAATATTCTCATCACACCACATCATACATCTCAATATTCTCATCACACCCCTCCATCCATCTCAATACTCTCAGCACACCCCATCATACACCTTAATACTCACAGCATATCCCCACTATATACCTCATACTCTCATCAGAGTCCATCATACACCTCAATACTCTCATCACACCACATCATACACCTCATACTCTCATCACACCACATCATACACCTCAATACTCTCATCACACCACATCATACACCTCAATACCCTTAGTACACCCCGTAATACACCTCAATATTTTTAGAACACCACATCATACACCTCAGTACTCTCAGCACATCCCATCATATACCTTGTTACACTCAGCACATCCCATCATACACCTCAATGCTCTCAGCATTCCATCATACACCTCATTAGCCTCAGCACATCTCTTTAAACACCACAATACCCTCAGTACATCGCACCATACACCTCAATGCTCTCAGCACATCCCACATCGTACACCTCAATACCCTCAGCACATCCCCCTATACATCTCATTACCCTCAGTACATCCCATCATACACCTCAATACTCTTAGCACATCCCCCCATAGACCTCAATGCTCTCATCACACCCCATCATTCACCTTAATACTCTCATAACACCTCATCATACACCTCAATACTCTCGTCACATCCCATCATACACCTCAATGCTCTCAGCATATTCCATCATACACCTCAATACTCTCAGCACATCCCCCCATACATCTCATTACCCTCAGTACATCCCATCATACACCTCAATACTCTCAGCACATCCCCTCATAGACCTCAATGCTCTCATCACACCCCATCATTCACCTTAATACTCTCATAACACCTCACCATACACCTCAATACTCTCGTCACACCCCTCCATCCGTCTCAATACCCTCAGCACACCCCATCACACATCTCAATACCCTCATCCGGCCCCATCATACATCTCAATACCCTCAGCACAGCCCATCATACACCTTAATACTCACAGCATATCCCCACTATACACCTCATACTCTCATCAGAGTCCATCATACACCTCAATACTCTCATCACACCACATCATACACCTCAATACCCTCAGCACATCTCATCATACACCTCATTATCCTGGGCACATCCCCCCATACACATCAATACCCTCAGCACATCCCATCATACAACTCATTATCCTGGGCACATCCCCCCATACACCTCAATACCCTCAGCACATCCCATCATACACCTCATTATCCTGGGCACATCCCCCCATAGACCTCAATGCTCTCATCACACCCCATCATTCACCTTAATACTCTCATAATACCCCATCATACACATCAGTACTCTCATCACACCTCATAATACACCTCAGTACTCTAATCACACCCCATCATACACCTCAGTACTCTCATCACACCCCATCATACACCTCAATACCCTCAGCACATCCCCCCATACACCTCAATGCTCTCAGTACATCTCTTCATACACCTCATTACCCTCAGCACATCCCATCATATACCTCAATACCCTCAGCACATCCCATCATATACCTCAATACCCTCAGCACATCCCCCATGCACCTCAATGCTCTTATCACACCCCTCCATCCATCTCAATACTCTCATCATGCCCCATCATTCACCTCAATACTCTCAGCACACTCCATCATACACCTTAATACCGTCAGCATATCCCCATCATACATCTCAGTACTCTCATAACACCCCATTATACACCTCAGTACTCTCATCACACCCCATCATACACCTCAGTACTCTCATCACACCCCATCATACACCTCAGTACTCTCATCACACCCCATCATACACCTCAGTACTCTCATCACACCCCATCATACACCTCAGTACTCTCATCACACCCCATCATACACCTCAGTACTCTCATCACACCCCATCATACACCTCAGTACTCTCATCACACCCCATCATACACCTCAGTACTCTCATAACACCCCATTATACACCTCAGTACTCTCATAACACCCCATTATACACCTCAGTACTCTCATAAAACCCCATTATACACCTCAATACTCTCATAACACCCCATCATACACCTCAGTACTCTAATCACACCCCATCATACACCTCAATGTTCTCAACATGTCTCCACCATACACGCCAAATCTACTGCTGTGATGCACTCACTTCACCACCTCTGTATTAAGAGGCCACCATTGGCCTTCTCACTCCCTGACTGAAGATCCTTTAATCATTACTCTCTATAATATTGAGGCCTAAATGTATGACCATGTAGGCTGTGATTCCAAATGCAGTGCAATTTTCTCCCCCCTATGATGGCTTCCATTGGTCTCTCTTTCCTTCCACCCATTTCACCCCCTTATCCTCCCTCAGCTTCACTCTTATGTATTTTTTTTTTATAATAAAACCTGTATTGACTAAGTATCACCTTACAAGCATGTTATAAACAAGAACAGGATTGCATATCTGAAATGCAGATCATACCAAAGACATTCTATGTTATTTTAACTGGAAATACTGCAAGTCAATATATACTGTGTACTTTGTAAAAAGCTTAATGGTAGTTGCATAACTGCATTATAAAACAAAAATGCAGCGCTAACCCAAAGATGGCCATGTAATTATTTGGTTTGTAAACTGATGTGTCATATATTTGTAAAAAAAATTTGCAATTAAAAAAAATTCAATTTTTAATGCAAGGTGTCCAAGGATATAAATGATTTGTGCTGCCTGCATGCTTTGAGGCATCCTGTGTATAACTGACTGCTAGGAGAGTAGAAGAAGGCTTCCTCAGGGAATCACATTGCATGTGTGTGTAATCTGAATGCTCATCACATATTATATACCAAAATAATTTACTGACTTTATTAGATAAGGCTCACACATACACTATATTGTCAAAAGTATTGGGACACCGGCCTTTACACACACATGAAATTTAAAAGCATCCCGGTCTTAGTCCGGAGGGTTCAATATTGAGTTGTTCCACCCTTTGCAGCCATAACAGCTTCAACTCTTCTGAGAAGGCCGTCCACAAGGTTTAGGAGTGTGTCTGTTGGAATGTTTGACCATTCTTCCAGAAGAGCATTTGTGAGGTCAGGGCACTGACGTTGGACGAGAAGTCTCCACTCTAATTGATCTTAAAGGTGTTCTAACGGGTTGAGGTCAGGACTCCATGCAGGACAGTCAAGTTCCTCCACCCTAAACCCGCTCATTCATGTCTTTATGGACCTTGCTTTGTTGCACTGGTGGGCAGTCATGTTGGAACAGGAAGGGGCCATCCCCAAACTCTTCCCACAAAGTTGGGACCATGAAATTGTCCAAAATGTCTTGGTATGCTGATGCCTTAAGAGTTCCCTTCACTGGAACTAAGGGGCCAAACCCAACCCCTGAAAAACAACCCCCCACACCATAATCCCCCCTCCACCAAATGATTTGGATCACTTTTGGGATGAATTAGAGTGGAGACTGCGAGCCAGGCCTTCACATCCACCATCAGTGCCTGACCTCACAAATGCACCTCTGGAAGAATGGTCAAACACTCCCATAGACACACTGGCCTACCGATTATGGGCCCTGGCATTTGGGGGAACGGAGCGCTTTGTGAACTGTATGCCTGGGGACCCTTGACGTGGTATTACTTTGGATTTGGGTCCTTGTCCCCCAGGAAACACAGACTCTGGGGACCCTGTGTATGCCATATTGGAAATGGTGACTGGGAGGGTATGTCTTGGATTGCTTAAAATGGGACAATAATATTTATCCACAATATCTCCCAGGATATATGTAAAGGCTATTCTTGGTTTGTTTGATTCTGAACTCAACATGTTAGCTGAGAGAGCTGATCACATTGGCCTCTAGAACTGGGTAGGAGCCGGACAGTCTACTCCTACTATAGTTTGTTGGCTACTAGGATGAGGAGGGGGGGATCACGTTTTGTATTGTTAATTGTAATTAGCTTCTGCTATTGTGAGAAGGTGTCCTGTGTTTATACTACTGTGTGAAGCTCGGTGACCACAAGTCTGTCCTAAAGGTCAAGTCTCTGAGTCACCTAGTCTGGGTTAGTGATTTAGTAAACAAGCTCATGTTAATTAGGTTTCTGGTTGCAGTTGTGTTGTTAGAGTAATATGAGCAGGAGAGGAAACCTATATAAATACTTGTAATTTTGGTTATAATAAAGAGTCCATGTTGAGCAGCTAAACAAGTCTTGTCTTGTTTTGTGCTTGTGACCGGTTGGAATATCTGATATCTATATTCAGACTGGGAGGAAGCGGTATATGACGAAAGCACTCAAGCGGATTGCGGGACGTTCCGTTACACTGACCATTCATAAAATGTATGCCAATCAAAGGGGGAGAGTGCCCCACAGAGGTCAGCTGGGCAAGAAGAAAGAAATGGCTGCACATCCAGAACTTCCGATTGCCTTTTATTTCGCTTCACAAAGATAACACCAAAGACACCAAACTGTGGTCAGATAGATGCGTTTCACACATACATCTTGTGCTTAAAGCGGGAGTTCCGCCATTTTTTTTTTTTTAAAAGCCAGCAGCTACAAATACTGCAGCTGCTGACTTTTAAAATAAGGACACTTACCCGCCCAGCGCGCCCACGATGTCGGCACCCGAAGCCGATCTCTCAATCGTCTCTCGGGTGCTGCTGCCGCCATCTTGGGTATGGGAATCAGGAAGTGGAGCCTTGTGGCTTCATTTCCCGGTTCCCTACTGCGCATGCGCGAGTCACGCTGCGCAATAAGGATGGTCCCCGCTGTCTCTGGGATCCGTGTGTTTCCCAGCAGACAGCGTGGGACCTTCGGAAAGGGGCGTAGATTCTGCGGAAAGGGGCGTATATTCTGCAGATATCTATGCCGGAAGTGGGTGCAGATACCTGAACTGTACAGGTACCTGCACCCCCCTCCCCCCCTGAAAGGTGCCAATTGTGGCGCTGGAGGGGGGGGGGAGGGTTCCAATGAGCGGAAGCTCCACTTTAGGGTGGACCTCCGCTTTAATCATTAACCAGCTGGACAGCAGCATCCAATCAGACAGCTACCACCCCCCCCCCCCCCCCCAAAGAGCCCTCAGAGAAACATGGGCTCCCTTGAATTCTGCTTTACTCTTTGCGAGAAAAATCTCATTCTTAAAGAGGAGCTGCACCTAAAAAAAAATATTAAAAGCCAGCAGCTACTAATATTGCAGCTGCTGACTTTTAATAATATCACACTTACCTGTCCCAGGTTCCAGCGATGTCGGCGGCAGATGACGAGCGATCGCTCGTCTCGCTGCAGCCACCGCCGCCATCCTCTGTCAGGGAATCGGGAAGTGAAGCATGAGGGCTTCACTGCCCGGTTCCCTACTGCGCATGCGCGAGTCGCGCTGCGCTGGTTCCCCGCTGTGTCTCTGGGAACTGTGTGTTTCCCAGAACACAACGGGGGGGGGGGGGGCGGAGCGATGCGGGGGTCTGCGGCGGTCTGGCCGGAAGTGGGTGCAGTTACCTGGATTATCCAGGTAACTGCACCCCCCTCCCCCCCGAAAGGTGCCGATTGTGGCACCGGAGGGGGGGAGGGATAATACTAGCGGAACTTCCCCTTTAGGGTGAAGAACCGCTTTAAGAAGCAGCAATATGTAGAAATACAAGCAAGGGACAGAGGCCACCTCAAATGAAGCCAAACGCAATAATATGAAGGGGGCTCAAAAGGGTGTGTGGATTTAATTACAAGGTTTATAGTGGTTGAGATATGTGCACTGAAATTTTGGCTGGACAAGAATATCCCCTTTAATTTCATAACGAAGAGAATTCCAGTTAATGATATTTCCTTGGGCATTGCTATGTAGGGCTTGCAGCATTTCATCTGGTGTCAAGACATAATCCCACATGTGGACATCGCTTATTTCTCCAACAAATGGCCACAAAGAGAAAGACTGGCCCTCAAAAGTGTTCTGTCTCTGGCCGAGGACAATGCTGGTTTCAGCCGCGATAGAAGACCCTTTTGTGGAGACCGTTCTGAGGTAGAGCTTTCCATTGATCCAAAGTAGGACCACTCCAGTGTCCGAGTCCCAGGTCACACAGATGTGCCTCCAGACCAATGACTCGGAGGCTGTAATAAATCTAGTGGAGTTCCCGTTTATGTATATAGAGGTGGAGAGTGAATAATCGGCGATATAAAAAGCTTCTTCCATGCCAGGAGTAGCTAGAGAGAAGAGACTGCAGGTGCCCGGGAGATCGGTGTAAGAACGTAGACAGACGCTGACTTTCTCCAATGGCTTTGTAATATTGGGTGTTAAAGACACGTAATCTGTGTTGGTTTCTTTGGGGAAGAGGAAGACTTTACCGTTCATGTCTAGAAGAAAAGAAACTCAAATCACTTATTGCTACAGGTATGCTGTATATATATAGTGCAAAGACACATCTACCCCCAAGGTATATAAGAGGGAATATATATATAGGAAGTGTGTGGATTTAGGGGGGGGGGGGTGCAGCGTGGTGCAACAACACACATTCAGTCCAGATGAAAGAACTTGTATGCAGGGGCGGACTGACAACTCATGGGGCCCCCGAGCAATAGGAAATTATGCGTCCCCCAGGCAATCAGAGATTATGGGGCCACACAGTATACACAAACACACACACAGTATACACACACGTTTCTATTGGCTGAGAAGGTACTGGAGAGGTGGGGCAGCTATAATCTCAGGATTTTTAGACCAAAAGTATGTCGGTAAGGGACATTTCAGAGACAGATGTAAAAAAAACCACACATTTTTACATACTGTCCCTGGTTTTACTGAGGCTGGCAACCCTCATTGGGCCCCCTAGGGGCAGTGCCCGAGTGGCCCAATGGTCAGTCTGCCCCTGTTTGTATGGTAGTCAGAGTATAACAGTTCACAACAAGCCCAGCGGGAAGGCAGCCCAACCAGGAACACTCAAGGATGAACAGATGATCGGTAGAGGAGCAGATCTCAGCTGAACTAACAGCATCTGTTTTGAGGGGCGGAATGTGGCCTGGCCAGTCCAAGCCCAAGCATGGAGGGTTTCCAGGAAGAGTCGCAGATTCCTAAGCTTTCTCTACTAATCTGAAACATTTTCCTACCGCTATCACTGCCCCTGACAGGCGGGTGACCTGTCCTTACATTACCCACAATCTTAAATAGATTCTGCCTACCCAAGATGGCCACCAGAATCACATGGGCTGTCATCATCCAACCAGATTGCTGCTCCGGTGACCCAGGAAACCATAGAGGAAGGAACCATGTTCCTCTTGACTTCCTCTCTCTTCCTCTCTCTTTGCACTGCTGCTACATTAGCCCTTGTACACACGATCGGAGATTCCGACAGAATGTGTCCGATCGGAGCGTTTTGTCGGACATTCCGACTGTGTGTGGTCTGCATCGGACTGTTTCCGTCGGAATATCCGTCGGACCAAATTTTCCAACTTGCCGGATATATTTTCCGACAAAATGCTCCGATCGGACATACTCCGATCATGTGTGAAGAATTCCGATCGGACAAAGTGCCACGCATGCTCAGATCAAATTCCTACATCAAAGCTATTGGCTACTAGCCTGAACGTAGTCCAGTCGTAACGAAATAACGTCATCACGTTCTGAACGATTGGATTTTCCGACAACTTCATCCGACCGTGTGTATACAACAGTTTCGGACAAAATCCGACGGACAAAATCCGATGGATTTGGTTGTCGGAAACTCCGACTGTGTGTACAAGGGCTTAGAGCACCACCTGCATTAGAGAAAGTGGACCGTGCCTGCCCCTCTCTTTGACAAATGCTGTCTTCAGCATGAAAACTATTCCGAATCCTAGGTGGTGCTGTGGTTGAGCACCACCTGCAATGGAAAAAAATAGACTGCACCTGCCTACGAGTGTAGCTCTGCTATCAGATGGATGGGGAACAATCCCCATCCATCTGTTTTTAGTGCACCAGATCAGATCGGATGTTCGTGGTTGTCAGCAGACGCATGACCACTGATATCTGCCGCTCCATAGAGAGCAATGGATGGTCCAATCGGATCTGCCTGAAAAACTGTCAGGTGGACCCAATCAGTCCATGCAATCAAAAGGGTCCTAATCTTTTTGTTCTATCTACTGGAGAGCAGTCCCAAGCAACAGGCAGAAGTAGACAATGCCCTAGGCCAGGGGTGGGCAACCTTAAAGTGGTGGAGATCTACCTGAACAACATGGAAGAACATGGAAGAAGTCAAAGATCACCGGGCACTGTGCTGCCTCCTCACACCTGGTTTAAACCTCTAATTGCTGTATTACCGTGTCACATTTTTATCACATGGCAATCATGGGAAAATGGTTTGTTTTTTCCAAAAATTTCCAACATGTCATGATTATTAAAATTCGATGGCCGCACGGAAATTAGCCGTTGCTGCTGCCCACTAATGGTGCGAAATTCGTACGAAAATTCGTAAATAAGATTTTCGAAAGAAAGTTCTTTCGAAATTCGACCCATGTATTGTTGTGGGTTTGTAAATCCCTGTAGTTGATTTATGGTTTTAACGCCCCAATCCCTTCTTCCTTTTGGTGTACACATGGAGGAGCAGGAATTAAGGCTTCTGTTGCTTTTAGTGGGTGCTACCGCCTGCCAATCACGACCCATTCATGTAAATGGGGCCACTCTGGAAGTGCCTCGCACCTGCATGCTTCTGTAGGGTCCAAAGCAGGTGGTGAGAAAGCAACGCAATACTGCTATTATGCCCAGTGTATTGATTCACACCTGACCTGAAGATCTCTTCTTTCCTGCTTCTGGCACCATTCTGGAGACCGCTAGCAGGGATAAGAGATGGAGTGCAGTTGGTATCACTCTGCATGGGACAGGAGGTGGCACTACAGAGGAGGCATCGGCTTATGTGGCTCTTGCTCCCTACTACAGCTCCAACTTTACATGCAGTCCCTCTGTATAGTGAGGCCCGGAACGAACAAAAGAGAAACAAAATAGTGCAGGGCCGGGCATGACTATGTGGAATAGTGAGACAACAAAGGGTTAAAAAGTGTGAGGAGTCTTAAGGGGGAGGATTTAAGAAATAAAGGAATCTGAGGGGGAGGAGAGTTTATTTAAAGGGGAGGCGGGGACTTCCGGGCACAGTCAGTGAGAGAGACAGAAGGAGGCCGTTTTACACGTGCTGCTCCTCTGTCAGTGCTACCAGGAGGTTGCTTTTATCACGGCGCGATGGCGGGCTGCAGCGTCCAGTGGGGGGACGGAGTGGCGTCTAGGCGGTGGTGCGGTATGGGGATTGTGCGGAGGGGTCAGCGCCACGGAGGGAGGGTCGTTTCTGCGCTCGGAGGCCCGGTACACTAGGCGTTTCTCGCCCCTGCTCCTCTCCCCAGCGGCGAGCAGCGCCACATCGGTGCCCCCCCCCCCTTTTTTAGCGGTCCGCCAACCCCACCGGCGGGGAGCACACGGGGGTTTAGCCCCCATGAGGTGCAGAACGATACTTGTCACTGGGGGAGCGAGGGGGGTGGGGCTGTGGGCTGTAATGGCGCCCGTTCCCTGGCAGCATGCGCAGGCCGGTGGAGATTGCGTCCCCCCCCCTTCAACAGTGCCAGCCGGGGGGGAGAGCCAGCGGGGGAGGTGCTGGGTTACCCTGCGGCTCCACGGGGCCTGTGGGAAGCGCGGAATGGAGGAGGACAGCGGGGCGGCCCACCTGGCGATAGGCAAGCGTGGGGCTGGTGCTGCGGTGGACGGATCCGCCGAAGGGGTGAGGCCCACTGTGCAGCTGGGAATCTACGGCCCCCAGGCCTGCTGCACTTGGGAGGCTGCTTCCACCTATGGGCCCAGCTCATGAGGTGAGGTCGGGGGAGGAATGGTCCAGTTTGGAGGAAGAGGAGCAGCCTTGGGATCTCGCATCGTTGGAGTGGCAGGAGCAGCGGCTGTGGGGCCCTACCCGTCAGCTAGGTAAGATGGTCCATTGTCTCACGTCGAGTTTATTGATGCTCTTTGTCTGTTGCTGGAAGTGGGGAAATGGGGGTGCTATGCTGCGGGCACGTACGGATGCGGCAGTTGTCCCCGGGGCGTCGGGCATTTTCGCCTGGCACTGGTGGGACGGTGGGGAAACTGGGCAGTTGTTGGGGGGTTGGGAGGACCTGTTTGGGGGCCCCCGCGGGTAACCCCAGGGGTTGACGGGGGGAAAAAGAGCAGATAGCCCCCCCCCCTCGGCCTTGACAGGGCCCCCTGCCCAGCGTCCGGGTGGGCAGGCTGGTGCAACGTGCGGGGTGCAGGGGGGGCCCGGGCGGGTTGTGTTTGCAGAGGCCACGTAGGGGGTTTTCCATGTGTTCCGAGGGGCTGTTGGGAGCCCATTTACGGCTGGGATTCGGATCCAGCACGGCGGGGTGAGTATGGGTAGTTCTTCTCTTGCTGCACCTTGGAGATTGTGGGTCGTTGTGCCTTGGCTGCAGGCGTTGGCTTTGTTGCCGAGCGAGCGGTCAAGGGACAACAGGCACGTTGCTCGGCTCTTGCCGGTTACACTGCGGCCAATGGGGGGGGCACATTAGGTTTCGGAGGGGGTCCGCTGGGCTGCAGTATGGTACTTCCTTTAAACAGGGAGGGGGTGGTTCGTCGATCTCTCTGGTGGGATGGCGGGATATCGGCCTATGTGGGCGCTTGGGGTTTTAGACGTGGGGCCCCCCGAGGCAGTTTTTCTTCAAGGGGGTGGGGGGCTGGGGAGACACCCGCCTCGGTGTTTATATGGGAGCTACGGTGGACTGGGGGGTTACGGCTGTCCTGGGCAGGAGGGCATCTGCTGTGGGGGGTTCTTATCCCCTGTCCCTGTGTTTTCAGGGAAGTTGCCTGTGTCGAGGAGTTTGCGAACAAGGGGGATGGTGACGGTGGGGAGAGGGGGAAGTATGCAACCTTTTTCCAAAATAGGTACCCTGATTGGGGGGGCGGCTAGGCTGATGGGTGTGTAGAAGATTTCTTGGGCTGCCGTGTTCCCTGGCGGGGGTGCCGTTTATGGTGCAGTATTTACGGTCTGCTCCGAAACAAAATCTGGGGGGGGGGGTTTCGGTATAAATGGAGAGGGTGGGGCATGGGGGAGGGCCCTGGTTATGATAATAAAAAAAAAAAAAAAAAAAAAAAAAAAAAAAGGAAATAATATGGTGGGAGTTGGTTTGTTCACCAATGGGAGTGGTCCCTGAGGAGGAATCAAAGGAGGTTCGTCTTATGCCCCAATTCTCGTTTCCCAGCTGGGATTCGGTTGCTGTGGGGAGGGACCCCGAAGCTGGTATGGCGTCTGATTCTTCCTTGACGTTGCTGACAGATGGGTTAGCGCTATGTGAAAGGAACATTCGGGGCTTAGCCTGACATCGAGGTAGCTTTTCATTGTTCTTCGGGGATGCTGGGGCAAGGGACCGTTGCAGGAATGGAGGTCTGGCCAGGGGTTGCTCCAGGCCTTGCAAGCAGTTTCATATGTTAGTCACGGGGGAGTGGGTGGTTGAGAATATGTTGGGCCTGTTTCCGTCGTCCGCTATTGGATGCCTTTCTGGGTGTGGGGATACCGACCTCGAAAGGGGGGTGCGATTCTCCTGTCTATGTTACGGCACTTTGCAGGTGGGTTCGGCATGCCATGGGTGGCGGTTATAAATACTGAGGGCTCGTGGGCGGATATTAATTTTCTGGGGCATCAGGGTTGCCCCGGATCCTCGAGTGTAGGTGGTCGGGATTGAGATTCGGGTATGTCGGGTCAGCGGGGTTTGATTGGGGTTATTAGTCTTTACTGGGCGTGTTTTACGTTTGCAGGTCGCAGCAGTCCGCGTGCAGGGATTTCTGCCGACGGCTGTCGGTGGCAACAGCTAGGGTGCAGACCAGGCCCGATTTATAAGGTTTTCTACGGAATACGAAGGGGACCGGACTGTTGGGCGCGCGTGTTGGAGGAGTATCAGGGGTGGTCGATTTGGGCTGGACCGGGGAGTAAGCTGACATTGATTGGTTGGCAGGGGCCTGGCTATGGAGTTGTGGGGGAGCCGTGTAGGAACTTGAAGAGTGGGTGGCAGTTTGACACTGTGTGCGGTACGGGTTGTCTACCGCATACCCACGTCCTAACAGATGGTGGTACGGTTGCTGCACCATTTTCGTATGGGCATTGCATACAGTTGACCACTGTTATGTATGCTGCACGCCTCCTAGGAAGTGTCCATACTCTGTGGGATTTCCTGTCTCGGTTTTTCGTGGGCCGAGTTCGGGAGGTAGCTCCATCTGCAGAGAAGGAGGGGTCCCCGGGGGTGAGTGGGTCGGCCGGGTGGCTTGCAACACGGTAAGGAGTGCATGGATGGTTTTTTGTATGGCTTGCTGGGGGCTGTGTTGGTTGGGTCGGAAGTCAGAAGGTGGGTGCGGTATTTCCTTCCATGCACATGTGGGTATGGGGGGGCGGTGTCCGCCGTTAGGCGGCAAATGGCTGGTTTGGCTTTGTTCATCCACTCTCGGGGGCCAGATGGACGTCGCGGAGGGAGTGTTGGGAGCCACACGCGTTTACAGGGCTTCGGAGGGGTCACATGCATGCGGACCCTTGATTGCCAATTGTTTTGCGTTCTTTGGGACATGGGGGCCATTGGGGTTCCATGTGTTCCTTGACTTAAGGGATACAATTTATACAGCTGTTTTACATAGCGTTTTTGGCGCCATTCGAGTGGGGGGGGGGTGTTGGTGGGCCCCTACAGGCGGAATAAAGGGGGGTTTTTTACGGCTCTAGATGTGGATTTCAGGGGAGGGTAGTGTGGTTACGTTTGTGCGGGTCTAGGTCAGACCGGAGGGAAAAGGGGAGTGTGCAGCTGTGTACATTGCCTGGTTCCCAGGTCTGCCCTGGGAGGGTGGTGATGGACTCTTTGAGTGTTCAGTTTTTAGGGGGGCGGGCCATTTTAGTTGCACAAGGGGGGTTCCGGAGTATCCACGTTCCAGTCGTGGTGGTTTATCGGTAAAGCCTTAGGGCAGTGGGGTTGGACTGTATGGGCGACCACAGGGGTGCCAGGGGTGGGGCTGACTGAGGTGGCGGTAATGAGGATTGCACGGTGAGAAGGTAGGTATTTTCGCACTGGCGTTTGCCTACATATGGTTACACACTTGGGAGTGGGCATGGTACGGGGTTGGAGGTAGCTATCTAATAGTTGGCTTTGCTTTAGTTGTGGAATGTGTTCTAGGTTGGTGTTACCCTGGTTTTGTCCATTCTGTCCTTTCAGGTGAAGTGCAAATCTGCCTTGTCTGGATATAGGGGCATCTCTATGTCTGTGGGTGTTACCTTTGTTTGTCGTGCTGTCCTTTCAGATGAAGTGCACATACGCCTTGTCTGGATGTGGGGGCATCCCTATGTCTGTTGGTACTACCCTTGTTTGTCATACTGCCCTTTCAGATGCAGTGCACATACGCCTGGTCTGGTTATGGCGGCGTCCCTATGTCTGTTGGTGCTTCCCCTTTGTGTGTCGCTCTGTCCTTTCAGATGAAGTGCGCATACGCCTTGTCTGGATATGGCGGCATCCCTATGTCTGTTGGTACTACCCTTGTTTGTCATACTGCCCTTTCAGATGCAGTGCACATACGCCTGGTCTGGTTATGGCGGCGTCCCTATGTCTGTTGGTGCTACCCCTTTGTGTGTCGCTCTGTCCTTTTCAGATGAAGTGCGCATACGCCTTGTCTGGATATGGCGGCATCCCTAGGTCTGTTGGGGCTACCCCTTTGTTTGTCGTTCTGTCCTTTCAGATGAAGTGCACATACGCCTTGTCTGGTCATGGGGGCATCCCTGTGTCTTTGGTGATACCCTTGTTTGTTGTTCTGTCCTTTCGGATGAAGTGCGCATACGCCTTGTCTGGATATTGAGGCATCCCTAGGTTGTTGGGGGGCCAGGTAGGCGGAGGATAGATCAGATAACAGGCGGCTGGGCGTTTCTCGGGAGGAGGTGTGTATCCACTGGATGGGGACCCCTGGGATGGTGTGGAACAGGGTGGTACCGGAGGTGCAACATTAAGCTTGGCTCGGTCAGGCAACTGGACGTTCTGGTTCTCCGGGTGGGAGAGGATGTTTAGGGGTCAGTCTCATCGGGGGGGTACGCTCGGCTGTTTAAGTCAGAAGGTGGCACTCCGCTCAACCTTTCCCTGCCGGGTTCATGGGTGGTCCGACATTGTTGCCCGGACTACAAGATTTGGGCATTATCAGTGGCAAAGTATAATAAAGCCTGTATGTGGTGTAAAAGGTTGTGGGTGAGTGGTTTCATGTAAGGGGGTTTGGGCTGTTATACACATGGAGTTGGAGCCTAAGGTGGGTATGTTTTCCGGGGGGCGAGGGGATTCACCTCTCGGCTGGGGGTATTGACCGGTGGGCGCTGGGTCTTTAGGAGGAGATTCAGCGGGCCCTGCGGGTGTGGAGGGGCCCTCAAGGGTAAGGGGTTATCCTTGCGGGCTGTGGCGGTGTCTTTGGTCTTTGATGGTGGCAAAATCATACGTGATGGAAGTGGTGGGGGGCTCATCGGTAGTATGTGCCCCTCTGGTTTATTCCAGTGGAACGGTGTCTGCTGGAATACGGTAATGGTTGCACTGCGGGAAGGGGGTTGTCTCCAAACTGATCATTCGGCTGGAGGCCTGTTATGGTGAAAAAGGTCCCGCAGTGTAGTGGTGGAAAGTGTTAAGTTTCGGGTACCATCATAGACCAATAGACTGTTATTTAAAAAGTTGTCGTTACAAAGGTTATATGATAAAATTGGAAAATATTTAATAGTTGGTTAATAATAAAAGGCTGCTATGGCCATTTTTATACTCCAAACTCCTGTGTGGTCTCATTATTTTATGGGGGGGTAAAAGAAAAGGGGTTGGGGTAGTATGTGTGGTCCAAGGACAGTAAAAGAAGGTTGGGGATATCTAGACTACACTAGTCAAGTGAGGCCCGGAACGAACAAAAGAGAAACAAAATAGTGCAGGGCCGGGCATGACTATGTGGAATAGTGAGACAACAAAGGGTTAAAAAGTGTGAGGAGTCTTAAGGGGGAGGATTTAAGAAATAAAGGAATCTGAGGGGGAGGAGAGTTTATTTAAAGGGGAGGCGGGGACTTCCGGGCACAGTCAGTGAGAGAGACAGAAGGAGGCCGTTTTCCCACCCACCCTCCCTGTGTTTCTGTTGTGTGTTGTCTGTTTGTTTCCTTTTATTTCAGGAACCGTGGACTTGGGTCGTCATAGCAGCTGTGTAACGGCGGTGTCTTTGGTCTTTGATGGTGGCAAAATCATACGTGATGGAAGTGGTGGGGGGCTCATCGGTAGTATGTGCCCCTCTGGTTTATTCCAGTGGAACAGTGTCTGCTGGAATACGGTAATGGTTGCACTGCGGGAAGGGGGTTGTCTCCAAACTGATCATTCGGCTGGAGGCCTGTTATGGTGAAAAAGGTCCCGCAGTGTAGTGGTGGAAAGTGTTAAGTTTCGGGTACCATCAGAGACCAATAGACTGTTATTTAAAAAGTTGTCGTTACAAAGGTTATATGATAAAATTGGAAAATATTTAATAGTTGGTTAATAATAAAAGGCTGCTATGGCCATTTTTATACTCCAAACTCCTGTGTGGTCTCATTATTTTATGGGGGGGTAAAAGAAAAGGGGTTGGGGTAGTATGTGTGGTCCAAGGACAGTAAAAGAAGGTTGGGGATATCTAGACTACACTAGTCATGAACTCTGATGCTCTGGAATGGCAGGGTCAGCAAGCCCAGACTGCGATCTACCAGTCACCTGTCCGAGATCTACTGGTAGATTGCGATCTACAGGTTGCTGACCCCCCGCCCTAGGCACAAGGGAAACACAACAAATACTGAAAATGATCAGAAAAAATAGAGGAAGACAGAAGATTGTGATTCACTCATTGGGTAAGTGTGCCCAGGCTCCATCACTTACCTTCTTGTGCCAGAGACGGCGGGATCACCAGCAGGATCATCATCACACACAGAGCCATCTCCCTGAATAACACAAACCAACTGTTAGCTGAAATCCTTCATATTTCTACTAATCAGACTACACACTGAGGATGCAGAGAACTGTCATGTACATTGGTCCGGGAAGGATGAGAAGGGGAAGGGATGAGCAAAGCTCAGAGTCTTTATTTCCAAGAAATGTTTCCATTTTCGGCAAAATGCATGGAAACCAATTGGGAAGGCGAAATGAAGATTGTTATGTTGTAAGTTTACAATGGTCTTTAAATGTCAACTGAGGGTTACATATAACACTTTCCTGAATCCCATCTTGGGCAAAAATAACCCTTAACATACTCTCCAGAAAAACAATCACACCCTCTAAATGAAAAACATATATATTTATATCGGGCTGATGCTGTGCCCATTATGAGGAGTTTTATACCTTCCTTGCATTGAGGTTTGAGCTCTCCACTTTTGCTGTGCCCATTATAAGGGGTTTGCATCATTCCAGCATTGTGTACCAGGCTTTGCAAACCTTCTATGTCCATTGTGAGAGTTCCCTCCATACCTGCACTGAGTTCCCCATTCTGTACACCTGCTGTGCTCGATATGACGGGTTCCCTCCATTCCTCCACCATTCCTGCACTGAGTTCCCCAATCTATACACCTGCAGTGCTCAATATGATGGGTTCCCACCATTCCTGCACCATTCCTGCACTGAGTTCCCCATTCTGTACACCTGCTGTGCTCAATATGACGGGTTCCCACCATTCCTGCCCTGAGTTCCCCAGTCTATACACCTGCTGTGCTTGATATGACAGGTTCCCACCATTCCTGTATTGAATTCTCCAGTCTATACACCTGCTTTGCTTGATATGATGGGTTCCCACCATTCCTGCACCATTCCTGTATCGAGTTCCCCAGTCTGTACACCTGCAGTGCTCGATATGATGGGTTCCCACCATTCCTGCACCATTCCTGTATTGAGTTCCCCAGTCTATACACCTGTAATGCTTGATATGATGGGCTACCACCATTCCTGCACTGAGTTCCCAGTAATGTACACCTGCTTTGCGCGATATGATGGGTTCCCACCATTCCTGCACCATTCCTGTATTGAGTTCCCCAGTCTATATCCCAGGTTCCCACCATCCCTGTTCCAAGTTCCATTGTGTGTACACCTTCTGTGCCCATGATGAGGACCTTTGATCTCCTTTGTTGAGCTCCTGGCTCTGCACACCTGCTTTACCCATTAGGAGGGGTTACCACCATCCTTGCAGAATTCTTATTATATATTATGGAATTTGTTACAGGAAGAACTGGACCACACAAAGGTAGGTGGGAACACCCAACATTCCCAGGAGGAATAAAGATGGTTCAGAAATTATGGAAGGGAGGGGGGGGGGCTTGCTGCTGGTGTATCCAAGACAAGAGAGTCCTGCAGCCATACCCCCCCCCCCCGAAGGGGAGGGGGTCGGCGTAAGGACGGCATGACAGGTGCAGGACAGCCCTGTTGCCACTTTAATTAGCTGCCCAGGGGGAGGCCGCTTTAAGGCGAGGGGTCAGGCGGAGGTAAGGGGCGGAGCTACGGCATGGTACGTGATAGCGGCGTACCATGCTTTCACTCGGAGAGCGGAGGAGGAAGCGATTGCACGCACCCTCCCGCTCGGATCTGGGGGACAGCATGGCGGCAGGTACGGAGGCGTTCCTAGCTCAGTTGCGGGCGGCGGTACACGGCCAGGGCGCTGCGTGGCTCCGGGAGCAAATTGCGGCCATGGCAGCAGAGGGGGGGGGCACAGACACCAGGGGAGCAGGGGCTACACCTCGGGCTCGGCGTTCCCGGCCGCCCGAGCGGTACAGCCCGGATGCCGGCCCGGGTGGGCCTCAACGTGCGCTGGCGGGCACTCCCAGGAGGGAGGTGGGCTCAGGGTCCGATGGGCAGCGTCAGGATCTTTCGGCTTCCACCCCGGGGACTTCTGAGCAGAGTGCAGTGCCACGGAGAGGTGTGCGGAGGAGGGGTCAGGACACGCCTGCGCGGGTGACGGACATGGCGCAGGGTTCGGCGCCCCCTGCGCGGCGCCGATGCACGGGGAGGCCGTCGGGCACCGGGGGAGAGGAAGACAGCGGCAGCCAGCCAGGACGGCGGGGTCAGGACCTGCAGCGGGTGGGGGCCCCTCCAGTTGCCGCGGCCCCCAGTCCCAGGCGCAGGGGTAGCGGAGACCGTGAGAGTCCGGAGGCCAGGGCGATCACTGCCGGGACGAGAGCAGGGAAGAGTCGGCGGGCCGGGAGGCGCAGGTCCCCTTCACCGAGGCGAGAGAGCGGGGCTGGTGGTCGGGAGCAGAGGGCATCTCGCGTGCAGCACCGCAGACCCTTGGCCATGGAAGCTGGTCCATCAGTGAGTCGCACGCCACGCCAGGAACCGCCGGCTGTCAGCGAAAGATCCGAGGGCGAGCTGTCGGAGTCGGATGACCATGGCGAGGACGGTCGGTCGTCGACGGTGGGTCCGCAGGAGGCGGCTGCGAGGTCCGGTCCTGGGCAGCCCGGTGAGTGTGTTTCTTCTTCTTTTTCTTCTTTGTTGCATGACTTGATGGCACGGGGTAGTTGTCCGGGTTCCAGCGGGGTAGGGGGGAATGTCGAGGCTGCAGTCAGCCCCCCGAAGGATAGGGCGCAGGAATCCAGGGTGGGGCGGGAAGGCCTGGGGGGTTTGTGGTTGGGCTTGAAGGAGCTGGTTCAGCGGTTTGAGCCTGGGGCTGTGGGGGGACCGGCACAGGCTTGGCCGCAGGTGCCTGGGCCGCTCGTGGCCCAGGCTGGGGGGGTGGCCGGGGTGCAGGCTTCTGCACCTACGGTTGAGGTGGGTTCGGCTGCGGTGCCGTTGGCATCGCCGGCGGCCAGCTCGGCCGACGGGGGGGGTAGTAAACCCGCGGAGAAGGGTGCGGACTCGGTGCGGTTGGCGGATGCGGCGAGGAGCGAAGTGTACGTATGCTTCGAGGGCCCGTTAGGTGCGCATCTTAAACCGGAGGTGAAAGAGAAAATATGGAAGGGTGAGTATGTCGAGCTTTTCACCCTGTTGCCGCTGGAGAAGTTCAACCTGGACAGGTTGAAGCCCGAGGAGCGGAAGAAGGAGGATGAGGAAAAACGGCGCTATAGGTTGATTCCGCGTACCTTTGCTAATTGGCTTCAGGCATTTGCGATCCTGGCAAGCGTCGTGGGAGAGAAGACGCCGGAGCACTGTTCGGCGCTCTTTGTGTACTTGGAGTCCATCAGCGAGGCGCACAGGACCTACGGAGGGACGGCGTGGCTCCGTTACGATGAACAATTTCGACAGAGGATGGCAGTCCGACCGTCTCTTCACTGGGATCATAAGGATATCAGCTTATGGATGAAGCTCATGACGGCTGCGCGGGCCCCAAGCCAGTTTTTTCCGTCGGGGGTCGGAGGTTCGACAGCCTCGGGACAGCCGACCGAAAAGCGTTGGGGTTTCTGTTGGCAATTTAATGAGGGGACGTGTAAGTTTGGGGCCACCTGCCGGTTCAAACATGCGTGCTCCGGATGCGCGGGATCTCACGCATTTGCCAAATGCTTTAAAAGAGGAAAGGGGCGTCCCGGAGATTCTGCGCACAAGAGGGACGACGCCGGTGCGGGTGGAAAGGATGGTGCCTTTCCTCAATAGGTACCCCGATCGGGTGGGGGCCCGCTCGCTGGAGGATGGGTTTCGTTTTGGTTTTAGGATACCTTGTTCACTGTCTTCGGTGCCCCCTCTGGCAAAAAATTTGAAATCCGCGCTGCAGTATGCAACTGTCGTTTCGGCGAAATTGGAGAAGGAGGTGGCTTTGGGTCGAATGGCGGGTCCCTTTCGGGAGATGCCTCTCCCGGACCTGGTGGTTTCCCCGCTGGGGGTGGTTCCTAAGAAAGAACCGAATAAGTTCAGATTGATTCATCACCTGTCCTTCCCTAAGGGGGGTTCGGTCAACGATGCCATTGCTCCGGAGGAGTGTGCGGTGACGTACACTTCCTTTGACGCGGCCATTGCCTGGGTTCGGCGTTATGGCAAGGGGGCGCTGATGGCGAAGTCGGACATCAAATCGGCTTTCCGGCTCCTGCCGGTGCATCCAGAGAGTTTTCGACTGCTGGGTTGTTCCTGGGAGGGGGGGTTTTACGTGGACCGGTGCCTTCCGATGGGATGTTCGATTTCGTGCGCCTTCTTTGAACAGTTCAGTTCCTTCTTGGAATGGGCCGTCCGTGATGTGTCGGGTCTCAACTCGGTTATCCATTACCTGGACGACTTCCTGTGTGTAGGGCCGGCTGGGTCCAACGTCTGTTCGGTCCTGTTGGGTACGCTTCAACATCTCGCAGAGCGGTTCGGGGTCCCGTTGGCCCCCGAGAAGACGGAGGGTCCTACGGATTGTATCACGTTCTTAGGGATTGTGATCGATTCTGGGAAGATGGAGTGTAGGTTGCCGCTGGACAAGCTAACGGGGCTTCAGGCGGAAATACGCGGGATGGCTGGATTGCGGAAGTTGCAACTTCGTCGGTTGCAATCGTTGCTAGGGAAGCTGAACTTCGCCTGCCGGATCATGCCGATGGGGCGTGTGTTTTGCCGCCGGCTGGCGGCCGCTACGGCGGGCATTTGTGTCCCGACCCATTTTGTAACGCTCAGTCGGGACCTCCAGGAGGACCTGAGGGTGTGGCTGGGGTTCTTGGAGTCCTTTAACGGACGGGCCCTTTGGATGTCTGGGCCCATCAGTAACTGCGATCTGGAACTCTTCACGGATGCGGCGGGGTCCACGGGGTTCGGGGCCTTTTTTAAGGGCCAATGGTGTGCAGCTCGCTGGCCATCGGAGTGGGCGGAGGCGGGACTGCTGAAGAACCTGGTTCTTTTGGAGCTGTTTCCTATTGTGGTGGCTGTTGAGATTTGGGGGGAGTCATTCCGTAACATGAAGGTGAGATTTAATTGCGACAACCTGGGTGTGGTGCAGGTGGTTAATCGGCTGACGGCGGCCTCTGGGCCGGTTGTCAAGCTGTTGCGGCATCTGGTGCTACGGTGTTTGCAGGTTAATTCTTTCCTGTATGCTGTTCATTTACCGGGGGTGGACAACACGGTTGCTGACGCTCTGTCTCGTTTTCAGTGGGACAGATTCCGGGGACTGGCACCGGAGGCGGAGCGTCATGGGATCGAATGCCCCGAGGGCCTGTGGGCCTTAGCGCTGGAATAGCGGCTCATTGGATCAGGCAATCTGTGAGTAAGGCTACGTGGAGCGCCTACTCGAGGGTTTGGCAGGACTGGTCGGCTTGCCTGGATGCGATCGGCATGGCCCCGGGCGCTGCGGGCATGGCTCAGGCGGTGTTCTATTTTCTTAGTGGAGCTATGGCTAAAGGGGTTTCGGCAGCTTCAATTGACCGCAAACTGGCTGGGCTAGCATTTTTGTTTAAATGGCAAGGGCAGAGGGATCATACCAAGGAATTCTGGGTGAGACAGGCCATCAAGGGATACCGTCGGGCGCACAAACAGAGGGACGGGAGGCGTCCAGTCTCTTTTGACCTCCTTCGCGGTTTGTGCCGGGTGGTGGGGAAGGTTTGCGGCTCGGATTACGAAACAGCGCTGTTCCGGGCGGCATTCACTCTGGCCTTTTTTGGGGCGTTTCGGATCAGTGAGCTGGTCAGCCCGTCGAAACGGGTGGCTGGGGGGTTGGCCAGGGACGACGTTGAGATCGACGGTGACTCGGTTGGTATCCGGGTACGGCGGTCAAAGACTGATCAGATGGGTCGGGGGCTGCGGGTGGAGGTGTTGAGGATAGGTGACTCCGATATCTGTCCGTTAGGGGCGGTGGAGAGGTTTTGGCACAGGCGACCTCGGGGCGAGGGCCCCTTTTTGTTGCACTTGGATGGCTCTTATCTTTCCAAATTTCAGTTTATCGCTGTTTTTAAAAAATGCGTGGCGGAGGCGGGTTTCGACCCGAGGAATTTTTCCTCTCACTCCTTTAGGATTGGGGCGGCTACGGAGGCATCCAGGGCGGGTTTGAGTGACGAGGCTGTGAGGAGAATCGGACGGTGGGAGTCAGACAGGTTTAAGTTGTATGTCCGTCCGCAATGGGTGGTGTAATGCGGGTAGGGGCACACCCCTTTTTTTTGGGGGGAGGCGGGGTGTTTGTCGTGTGGTTGTGGTATGTTAATCCAATTTTTATCTACAGGTTTTGGTGTGGGCCTGGTGTGGATCCTGGGCCATTCCTATGTTTTTTGGGGTGCGAAGAGAGCTGACATTCGGCCGAACGGCAGACAACTTCGCATACCCAGGCAGGAAGCACAGGTTCGCTGGATCGGGGTCCCTGGCATGAGATGGAACAGAGTCCTGGGCGAAGTTCACAGGTTTTCTCGCCTAGACAGGTCTCCAGATGTGTTGCTCTTGCATGTGGGGGGAAATGACATGGGGGTCAGGTCCATGAGAGATCTCATCAGGGACATCAAATGCGATTTCTTACGTTTAAAAGCTGCATATCCTAACATGGTGCTGGTCTGGTCCGACATGGTGGGCAGGATGTCCTGGCGGTGGGCTTTGTCTGATAAGAAGGTGGATCGGGCAAGGGTGAAGGTGAACAAGGAGGTCAGCAGATTCTTCATTAGAAACGGGGGCCTTGCCGTTAGGCACAGGGAGCTGGAAATAGACACCTGGCGTTATTTGAGGAGTGATGGTGTGCACTTGAATGAGGTGGGGACGGATCTGTGGGCCTTGGGTCTCCAGGAGGGCATCCAGCGAGGGCTGCGCGTGTGGAGGTGCCTGCAAGGGTAAGGTTTTACCCCTTTCAGGCTGTGGCGGCGCTTGGGGATTTTTGGGTAGGAAAGGGGAGGTTTTTACAGGTAAAAAGACTGTTGTACCCATCCATGGGATGGGGGTGGTTAATGTACTTTCAGGTTAAGAGTTGTTAACCTGGAAGGGTTAAAAGGGGTAGTGATGGCCGAACGGTTCGCCCGGCGGTCGTTTCGCGGCGAATTTCCGACATTCGCGGTCCGCACGTTCGAACGCCTTTTTCCGTCGTTCGCCGCGGCGGACTTACGTGTTTAATGTATACAAGAACTTTAACCTTTGGTGACACGTTTATCATGTGATACAGGACAGCCAATTGAGACATGACAGCACATGGACACTTGTACATTCCCCCTAACCTATAAATACACCCGATCCGGTGGCCATTTTACATTCTTTCTTCTGTTAAGATAGGGACAGGTTCCTGTGTGGAGTAGGGAGAGATAAACCACTAGCTATTTGGTACACAAAAGTTCTTTTCAGGACTGGTATAGGTGTTAGGTGTTGATAGGTTTGCTGTGCTGCTGATTCTTGCAGCAGCCTGAGTGTCTTTTGTTAGTTTAGAGAAAGGGAAAGGACGGTGTATGCTACAGGGACAGCCAGATTAGTCTTTCATCATCATCATCATCATCATCATCATTAGCTGTTACTATCAAGGTCCACAAAAGAGCTGTTCCAGTAACCACTAATCGTTCTCTTTTTTTGCCAATTTGTATAGGGACAGGAAGGAAGCAGTGTTGTCAGGCAGTGAGGGTAATTTTAAAGACTTGCTGTTATTATTAGTTCCACAAAGGTTCTTTTCAGGACTGGTATCAGTGGTACAGTAATAGGCTTGTACATGTATAATATTCTTTCTTCCAAATATAGAAAGGATATTATACTTGACTGCTGCCCTTCTGCTGCAGTCTGCTAAACATTCACAACTCACTTGTTCCACAAAAGTTCTTATAAGGACTGGTAACTTGGTATAGGGTGCTACGGTACATAGGCTTGAGTGCGGTACAGTCTGCTGTTCTGTAAGGACCGCTATCGGTCCACAATAGATAGGGTTGACGTGCACCACTGCTGACCGCTGCCCTATACTGCAGCAGTCCTTCAGCGGTATAGGGACTGACGTACAGTCTGCTAATCACTAACACACAACCTGCTTGTTCCACAAAAGTTCTTATAAGGACTGGTAACTTGGTATAGGGTGCTACGGTACATAGGCTTGAGTGCGGTACAGTCTGCTGTTCTGTAAGGACCGCTATCGGTCCACAATAGATAGGGTTGACGTGCACCACTGCTGACCGCTGCCCTATACTGCAGCAGTCCTTCAGCGGTATAGGGACTGACGTACAGTCTGCTAAACACTAATACACAACCTGCTTGTTCCACAAAAGTTCTTATAAGGACTGGTAACTTGGTATAGGGTGCTACGGTACATAGGCTTGAGTGCGGTACAGTCTGCTGTTCTGTAAGGACCGCTATCGGTCCACAATAGATAGGGTTGACGTGCACCACTGCTGACCGCTGCCCTATACTGCAGCAGTCCTTCAGCGGTATAGGGACTGACGTACAGTCTGCTAAACACTAATACACAACCTGCTTGGTCCACAAAAGTTCTTATAAGGACTGGTAACTTGGTATAGGGTGCTACGGTACATAGGCTTGAGTGCGGTACAGTCTGCTGTTCTGTAAGGACCGCTATCGGTCCACAATAGATAGGGTTGACGTGCACCACTGCTGACCGCTCACCTATACTGCAGCAGTCCTTCAGCGGTATAGGGACTGACGTACAGTCTGCTAAACACTAATACACAACCTGCTTGGTCCACAAAAGTTCTTATAAGGACTGGTAACTTGGTATAGGGTGCTACGGTACATAGGCTTGAGTGCGGTACAGTCTGCTGTTCTGTAAGGACCGCTATCGGTCCACAATAGATAGGGTTGACGTGCACCACTGCTGACCGCTGCCCTATACTGCAGCAGTCCTTCAGCGGTATAGGGACTGACGTACAGTCTGCTAATCACTAACACACAACCTGCTTGTTCCACAAAAGTTCTTATAAGGACTGGTAACTTGGTATAGGGTGCTACGGTACATAGGCTTGAGTGCGGTACAGTCTGCTGTTCTGTAAGGACCGCTATCGGTCCACAATAGATAGGGTTGACGTGCACCACTGCTGACCGCTGCCCTATACTGCAGCAGTCCTTCAGCGGTATAGGGACTGACGTACAGTCTGCTAAACACTAATACACAACCTGCTTGTTCCACAAAAGTTCTTATAAGGACTGGTAACTTGGTATAGGGTGCTACGGTACATAGGCTTGAGTGCGGTACAGTCTGCTGTTCTGTAAGGACCGCTATCGGTCCACAATAGATAGGGTTGACGTGCACCACTGCTGACCGCTGCCCTATACTGCAGCAGTCCTTCAGCGGTATAGGGACTGACGTACAGTCTGCTAAACACTAATACACAACCTGCTTGGTCCACAAAAGTTCTTATAAGGACTGGTAACTTGGTATAGGGTGCTACGGTACATAGGCTTGAGTGCGGTACAGTCTGCTGTTCTGTAAGGACCGCTATCGGTCCACAATAGATAGGGTTGACGTGCACCACTGCTGACCGCTCACCTATACTGCAGCAGTCCTTCAGCGGTATAGGGACTGACGTACAGTCTGCTAAACACTAATACACAACCTGCTTGGTCCACAAAAGTTCTTATAAGGACTGGTAACTTGGTATAGGGTGCTACGGTACATAGGCTTGAGTGCGGTACAGTCTGCTGTTCTGTAAGGACCGCTATCGGTCCACAATAGATAGGGTTGACGTGCACCACTGCTGACCGCTGCCCTATACTGCAGCAGTCCTTCAGCGGTATAGGGACTGACGTACAGTCTGCTAATCACTAACACACAACCTGCTTGTTCCACAAAAGTTCTTATAAGGACTGGTAACTTGGTATAGGGTGCTACGGTACATAGGCTTGAGTGCGGTACAGTCTGCTGTTCTGTAAGGACCGCTATCGGTCCACAATAGATAGGGTTGACGTGCACCACTGCTGACCGCTGCCCTATACTGCAGCAGTCCTTCAGCGGTATAGGGACTGACGTACAGTCTGCTAAACACTAATACACAACCTGCTTGGTCCACAAAAGTTCTTATAAGGACTGGTAACTTGGTATAGGGTGCTACGGTACATAGGCTTGAGTGCGGTACAGTCTGCTGTTCTGTAAGGACCGCTATCGGTCCACAATAGATAGGGTTGACGTGCACCACTGCTGACCGCTCACCTATACTGCAGCAGTCCTTCAGCGGTATAGGGACTGACGTACAGTCTGCTAAACACTAATACACAACCTGCTTGGTCCACAAAAGTTCTTATAAGGACTGGTAACTTGGTATAGGGTGCTACGGTACATAGGCTTGAGTGCGGTACAGTCTGCTGTTCTGTAAGGACCGCTATCGGTCCACAATAGATAGGGTTGACGTGCACCACTGCTGACCGCTGCCCTATACTGCAGCAGTCCTTCAGCGGTATAGGGACTGACGTACAGTCTGCTAATCACTAACACACAACCTGCTTGTTCCACAAAAGTTCTTATAAGGACTGGTAACTTGGTATAGGGTGCTACGGTACATAGGCTTGAGTGCGGTACAGTCTGCTGTTCTGTAAGGACCGCTATCGGTCCACAATAGATAGGGTTGACGTGCACCACTGCTGACCGCTGCCCTATACTGCAGCAGTCCTTCAGCGGTATAGGGACTGACGTACAGTCTGCTAATCACTAACACACAACCTGCTTGTTCCACAAAAGTTCTTATAAGGACTGGTAACTTGGTATAGGGTGCTACGGTACATAGGCTTGAGTGCGGTACAGTCTGCTGTTCTGTAAGGACCGCTATCGGTCCACAATAGATAGGGTTGACGTGCACCACTGCTGACCGCTGCCCTATACTGCAGCAGTCCTTCAGCGGTATAGGGACTGACGTACAGTCTGCTAATCACTAACACACAACCTGCTTGTTCCACAAAAGTTCTTATAAGGACTGGTAACTTGGTATAGGGTGCTACGGTACATAGGCTTGAGTGCGGTACAGTCTGCTGTTCTGTAAGGACCGCTATCGGTCCACAATAGATAGGGTTGACGTGCACCACTGCTGACCGCTGCCCTATACTGCAGCAGTCCTTCAGCGGTATAGGGACTGACGTACAGTCTGCTAAACACTAATACACAACCTGCTTGGTCCACAAAAGTTCTTATAAGGACTGGTAACTTGGTATAGGGTGCTACGGTACATAGGCTTGAGTGCGGTACAGTCTGCTGTTCTGTAAGGACCGCTATAGGTCCACAATAGATAGGGTTGACGTGCACCACTGCTGACCGCTCACCTATACTGCAGCAGTCCTTCAGCGGTATAGGGACTAAGAGTTTTGTCACAGGGTCATTTAAAAAATGACATGCAGAGGAAGAGGCAGGCCCTTCCGCAGGGGTGGTAGGGGTAGGGCAGGAGCAACAGGCTTGAGCCAAAGTGGGAAGTTGCAGAAGGTGCGTTCAATTACTTTAAAGGATGCACCAGACTTGGTTGAGTGGCTCGCTCAGCCTTACTCTTCTGCACCCTCCTCATCCTCTCGATCTGCACCCTCTTCTTCACTCTCTGCTATGTGCACCCCCAAAGACACTACCACCAACAACACGACCACCACCACCACCACCACATACCTTCCGCTTGAGTCACTGGAATTATTTTCCGATCCATATCAAGAGGACATTTCTGATGCGCAGCCACTCTTGGTATTGGATCAGGAAGAGGAGGTAGCAACAAGCGCTACTCAGCAGTCTGACGCCAGTACCCAGATCAGCCCAAGGAGGAGGTTGGTCCCCGGTGTTGCTGCCTACTCCGAGATCTCTACTTATAGCGGTGGGGAAGGTGACGTTGATGATGACGTGTCTAGTGATGTCACGTGGGTGCCCACAAGAGAGGAAGAGGAGGGGAGTTCAGAGGGAGATATGGACCAGCAGATAGGGAGGAGAAGCAGCAATGACTTACATTGCACAGCAGGGACAAAGCAGACTGCAAATGTATCAGGAGCGAGTCATCGACCATGTACGGTCACATCTGGCGCTCCCAGGACACCGGCACATGGCTCCGCAGTGTGGGCTTTTTTTAACGTGTCCGCTGCTGACAATAGCGTTGCCATCTGCAATCTTTGCAGTCAACGCGTTAGTCGCGGTAAGCCCAATACTCACCTAGGGACGACCGCCTTAAGAAGGCACATGAGCAGCCATCACCGAGCCCAGTGGGAGCAACGGAACACACAAAGCCACACTGCAGGCTCTCACCGTCCAGCCTCGTCTTCTACTTCTCCTTCTCCTCTCTCCTCACAATTGTCCTCCACTCCACCTTCCATCACGCCAAGCTCACATTTTTCTGCAAAAAGGCAGGCTTCCGTGGGCCTAATGTTTGAGCGTAAAAAAATGATGATGCCGGATAACCCTCTTGCCCAACGGTTGGCGGCTGGCTTGTCAGAACTCATAGCCCGCCAACTACTGCCATATAAACTGGTGGACTCGGAGGCCTTTCGCAAATTTGTGGCCATTGGAACATCACAATGGAAGGTCCCAGGAAGGAAGTATTTCTCAGAGAAGGGCATCCCAGAGCTATATGGCCATGTTCAGCGGCAAGTGAATGTATCTCTGGCACACAGTGTCGGTGCCAAGATACATCTGACCACAGACACGTGGTCTAGCAAACACGGGCAGGGAAGGTATATCAGTTTTACTGCCCACTGGGTGAACCTTCTGACGGCCGTCAAGCATGTAACCCGTGGCACCCGTGTAGATTTGGTTTTACCGCCACGGATTGCATGCAGGCCTGACTCTTCTTCTCCTCCTCCTACTCCATCCTCCTCCCTCTCCTCCTCAGCTGCCTCCTCCTTTTCCGCTGCTAGCGTCTCTTCCACTGCACCGCCCAAGCTCCCCAGAACCTATTCCACATGCCAGGTGAGACGTTGCCATGCCGTGCTGCGTCTGTTGTGCCTGGAAGCAAAGAGCCACACTGGCCCGGCACTCCTTTCAGCTTTGCGTTCACAGGCAGATGAGTGGCTAACACCGCTCAATTTGACAGTTGGTAAAGTGGTGTGTGACAACGGTGCCAATCTGCTTAGCGCATTGAAACAGGGCAAAATCACGCACGTGCCGTGCATGGCACACGTCTTAAACTTGGTCGTGCAGCGATTCCTTGTCAAATACCCTGGGGTCCAGGACATCTTGCGGCAGGCAAGGAAAATCTCGGCCCATTTCAGAAGATCTTACACGGCCATGGCTCGCCTTGCTGACATTCAGCGGCGACACCATCTGCCGGTCAGACGTCTTATTTGCGATTGCCCGACGCGATGGAACTCAACCTTCTATATGCTTGATAGGCTGCTCCAGCAGAAACGTGCAGTTAACGTCTACCTGTATGAACTCTGCGAAAGAAACGGTTCTGGGGAGCTGGGTTTTTTTTCACCGCGCCAGTGGCTGCTCATGCGCGACACATGCAGACTTCTGCGGCCATTTGAGGAGATCACCAAACTGGTCAGTCGCAGCCATGGCGCCATCAGTGACATGGTACCTTATGCCTTCTTTCTGGAGCGTGCATTGCGTCGTGTCATTGATCAGGCTGTGGAGGAGCAGGAGCGGGAAGATGAGGAAGTCGCAATGCTGGATGAATTCCCAGGGGGGGCTACTCTATCTGAGACAAGTCAACAACAGGAGTCTGATGAGGAGTCAGAGGAGGATGGTGCCGGGGCGGATGAGCAGGAGCAAGAAGAGCATGCTTTAAACCTTTCTGGGATCCCTGTTGTGCGAGGATGGGGAGAGGAGAATGAAGAGGACGACATTATCCTGGATGATGAGCAGGAGCCAGGCCACCACACCGCTTCCACTTTAGTGCAAATGGGGGCCTTCATGCTCCAGTGTTTTAATAGGGACCCCCGTATAAAAAGCATGAGGGTCAAGGACCAGTACTGGGTGGCAACGTACTTAGACCCCCGGTACAAACACAAAATGGCGGAAATGTTACCGCCGTCGCAGAGGGCTGTCAGAATGCAGCACTTCCAGGCCTTGCTTCGAGAAATGCTGCATTCTGCTTTTGCGTGCGCTGGCAGAGGAGCAATTCCCACTCCCAGAGAAGGATTTGCGGGTACCAATCCAACAGCGCCTGCAAGAAGAGGCCGGTTTGAAGATGTGTTGGTGACTTCGGATATGAGGTCATTCTTTCAGCCGACCCATCGACAGGTGTCATCCGGATCCAGCATCAGGGAACGCCTAGACCGTCAGGTGTCCGACTACATTGGGTTAACGGCCGATGTGGACGCTCTGAGGAGTGATGAACCCCTAGACTACTGGGTGGGCAGGCTTGACCTCTGGCCAGAGCTTGCCCAATTTGCAATCGAACTGTTGGCTTGCCCCTCATCCAGTGTCCTGTCCGAAAGGACGTTCAGCGCAGCAGGGGGGATTGTGACCGATAAGCGTACTCGCCTAGCTCACCACAGTGTTAACTACCTCACATTTCTAAAAATGAATGAGGCATGGATCTCGGAGGAATTCAACACATGTGACCAGTAGACCATGTATATGTCTATAAACTATTTTTTTAATCAAGCACACAGACCTTCTTAATTCATTTGGCTCACTTCCTTGACCCAAAAAAGCACACCGTACTATATGCCCCTACCCTCCTCTTTGAAGAGGTTGAGCGGTGTCATATTTCTACTGGGGCTGCTTATGATATCCCTGTGCTGTGCTGACTTCCTCCTGGGGGTTCTTATTATGAGGGGATCACACCATCCCTGTGCTGTGCTGACTTCCTCCTGGGGCTGCTTACGGTGCTGCTGTCAGTGCTGTATGTCACGGTGCTGCTGTCAGCGCTGTATGTCACGGTGCTGCTGTCAGCGCTGTATGTCACGGTGCTGCTGTCAGCGCTGTATGTCACGGTGCTGCTGTCAGCGCTGTATGTCACGGTGCTGCTGTCAGCGCTGTATGTCACGGTGCTGCTGTCAGCGCTGTATGTCACGGTGCTGCTGTCAGCGCTGTATGTCACGGTGCTGCTGTCAGCGCTGTATGTCACGGTGCTGCTGTCAGCGCTGTATGTCACGGTGCTGCTGTCAGCGCTGTATGTCACGGTGCTGCTGTCAGCGCTGTATGTCACGGTGCTGCTGTCAGCGCTGTATGTCACGGTGCTGCTGTCAGCGCTGTATGTCACGGTGCTGCTGTCAGCGCTGTATGTCACGGTGCTGCTGTCAGTGCTCTGTATTACGGTGCTGCTGTCAGATGCCTCTATCACGGTGCATGTGTCATTCCGGTATGTCACGCTGCTGGTGATCATCTCCTGCACCCTCTTCTTTGCCTACCCTGGTCCCTGACCTTCCCTCTCCTCCATTGCCTTCATTAGCTCCATAGTCCTGAATTGTTAGAACAATTTCCCAAATAAAATAAAAATGCTTGTAGTTATCGATCCCAAATTCACCTCATACATGTATTATGTCATTGTCCAGATGGTGGGACTACGTTTTACCCCCTAATAATTACCACGTGGCCGCAAATTCGACATGAAGGTTTGCAAAGTTCGCCTCCCATTGAAGTCAATGGGGCCCGCGGCGAACGGTCGGTTTCGCGAACGTTTGGGTCCGTTCGCATTTCGCGTTCGCGAAACGTCCCGTCGGAAGTTCGTCCATCACTAAAAAGGGGTAGGTCACTGTGATGGTTTGGGTATAGCCTCCGAGACAGGGGATACCGTCTGGAGGTCAAGAGGTCAAAAGTGGGAAGTCGTTCGCAGTGACCAGTGTGTTGTTATGATGGTACCCATGACCCGTTTAAAGGCTGGGAATGTTTACATTTTGAAAGTTATTTATAGTATTTTATTAAACTATATATATTTTTGTTAATAAATTAAGGCCAGTTGGCCATTTACTCCATACCTTGTCCGTGGTTTTTTAAAGGTGGGGATCAGGTTTTGGAGGCGGGTGTCGGCCATGGGTGGGAGGTTATGGATACGCATCTAGGGGGGGCTTAAGTCCTTACAAATGTCATGTAAAAAGAAGGAATGAATAAGCTCACTAGGCTGCACCTATGGCTAAAATACCACTAATCAGTGAACTGACCTCTAATCATAGCAGACTGCGCCTACTAAAACCGATATAATAATTAGAGCCATGATTAAGGCATTACAGACGCTAAAATTTGTAATTATAAAATGTTGGACAGCAGTAAGAATAATGGCAAAAAGTCACATACAAATAAATATATGAAGATACAGGGCACCCCCAAACCAATGAATACATATCCATGGATACAATAGCATTACAACCTTAATGGGGTACCCCCAAACCAATGAATACATATCCATGGATACAATGTCAACACAACATTAATGGGGTACCCACAAACCAATGAATACATATCCATGGATACAATAGCATTACAACCTTAATGGGGTACCCCCAAACCAATGAATACATATCCATGGATACAATGTCAACACAACATTAATGGGGTACCCACAAACCAATGAATACATATCCATAGATACAATGTCATTACAACCTTAATGGGTCACCTCCAAACCAATGAATACATATCCATGGATACAATATCAGTACAACATTAATGGGGTACCCCACACCAATGAATACATGTCTATGGATACAATGTCATTACAACCTTAATGGGGTACCACTAAACCAATGAATACATATCCATGGATACAATGTCAGTGCAACCTTAATGGGGTACCTACAAACCAATGAATACATATCCATAGATACAATATCAGTACAACATTAATGGGGTATACCCCCAAACCAATGGAAGCATATCTATGGATACAATGTCCTTACAACATTAATGGGGTACCTACAAACCAATGAATACATATCCATAGATACAATATCAGTACAACATTAATGGGGTACCCCCAAACCAATGAATACATATCCATAGATACAATATCAGTACAAAATTAATGGGGTGCCTACAAACCAATGAATACCTATCCATAGATACAATGTCATTACAACCTTAATGGGGTACCCCAAACCAATGAATACATTTCTATGGATACAATGTCATTACAACCTTAATGGGGTACCACCAAACCAATGAATACATATCCATAGATACAATATCAGTACAACATTAATAGGGTACCCCCAAACCAATGAATACAAATACATGGACATAATGTCATTACAACCTTTAGCAAGACATTACAGAAGCTACAAAGAGCAGTTAAAAATGTGGGGAAGTGGTAAGGATAATAACAAACAATTGCCTAAAAATTAATATATGAATAGATACAGGGCACCCCCAAAACAATGAATACATATCCATGGATAAATGTCATTACAACGTGAATAGGGCACCCCCAAACCAATGAATATATATCTACAGATACAATGTCAGCACAACTAATAGGGCACTGCCACACCAATAAATACATATCCATGGATACAATGCCAACAAAACATTAATGGTGCACCCCAAACCTATGAATACAATGGGGCACCCCCAATCCAATGACTACATATCTATGGATACAATGTCAACACAACATTAATAGGGCACCTCCGCACAGGTGAATACATATCTATGGATACAATGTCATTACAACCTCAGTGGGGCACCCCCAAACTAATGAATACATATGGATGGATGCAATGTTAATATAGTTTAATAATGTACATAAAGACAACAAGTGTAAAGTAAATTCTTACCCAGAGTTTTCCACCTGGAACTCAGAGCAGCCAGAAGTGAAGGAGTGCCGGGAGAAGATCCAATACACGTCTACTTCTAAAGGGTTACAATGAAAGGCTCCTCCTGGGAAGGAACGCCCCCATCTATGGAATACAGTCCTGGCCATAACTGTCGGAGGGAGGAGGCCTGTAAGGTCACTGTGCACATTTCCTGATGAAATGATTGATTACCTCTAATCAATAACAGGATATATGAACAATGACCTACCCAACCCCAGGTGAAGGAATCCCCTTAGTGGGGGGGCTCACACACTGCCAAAACATTCCTCACCTCAAGAGCACGGTTTGTGAATGATAGCAGAAGGTCTATGGAGAGGGGTTAGAGAGCCAGAAGCAGAGCATTGCTAGAGAGGTGTCGGGGAAAGGAGTGCAGTATGGGGCAGGCAGAAGATGGTTTATGGAGAGGGCACAATATGGGGCAGGCAGAAGATGGTTTATGGAGAGGGGCACAATATGGAGCAGGCAGAAGATGGTTTATGGAGAGGGGCACAATATGGGGCAGGCAGAAGATGGTTTATGGAGAGGGGCAAAATATGGGACAGGCAGAAGAAGGTTTATAGAGAGGGGTGCAATATGGGGCAGGCAGAAGATGGTTTATGGAGAGGGGCACAATATGGGGCAGGCAGAAGATGGTTTATGGAGAGGGGCACAATATGGGGCAGGCAGAAGATGGTTTATGGAGAGGGGCACAATATGGGGCAGGCAGAAGATGGTTTATGGAGAGGGGTGCAATATGGGGCAGGCAGAAGATGGTTTATGGAGAGGGGTGCAATATGGGGCAGGCAGAAGAAGGTTTATGGAGAGGGGCGCAATATGGGGCAGGCAGAAGATGGTTTATGGAGAGGGGTGCAATATGGGGCAGGCAGAAGATGGTTTATGGAGAGGGTTGCAATATGGGGCAGGCAGAAGATGGTTTATGGAGAGGGGCACAATATGGGGCAGGCAGAAGATATTTTATGGAGAGGGGTGCAATATGGGGCAGGCAGAAGAAGGTTTATGGAGAGGGGGACAATATGGGGCAGGCAGAAGAAGTTTTATGGAGAGGGGGACAATATGGGGCAGGCAGAAGAAGTTTTATGGAGAGGGGCACAATATGGGGCAGGCAGAAGATGGTTTATGGAGAGGGCACAATATGGGACAGGCAGAAGAAGGTTTATGGAGAGGGGCGCAATATGGGGCAGGCAGAAGAAGTTTTATGGAGAGGGGCACAATATGGGGCAGGCAGAAGAAGGTTTATGGAGAGGGGTGCAATATGGGGCAGGCAGAAGATGGTTTATGGAGAGGGGTGCAATATGGGGCAGGCAGAAGATGGTTTATGGAGAGAGGTGCAATATGGGGCAGGCAGAAGATGGTTTATGGAGAGGGGCACAATATGGGGCAGGCAGAAGATATTTTATGGAGAGGGGTGCAATATGGGGCAGGCAGAAGAAGGTTTATGGAGAGGGGGACAATATGGGGCAGGCAGCAGAGAATGACATTTTCCAAACCGAATTTGGGGGGCCCCCGTATGTCGGGCCACTTGGTGCTAGGAGCCCCAAATTTGGCATGCAAACCCAGTGGAACCAGCACTCAGGGACGGACTGACCATTGGGCCATTTGGGCACTGCCCGAGGGCCCCATGCCACTAGGGGGCCCCATCAGGGTTGCCAGCTTCAGTAAAACAAGGGACAGTATGTAAAAATCTGTGTTTTTTTTACATCTGTCTCTGAAGTGCCCCTTACCAACATCCCTTTGGTCTAAAAATCCTGAGATTATAGCTGCCCCACCTCTCCAGTACCTTCTTAGCCAATAGAAACATGTCTGTGTATACTGTGTGATTGCATACTGTGTGTGTGTGTTTGTGTCTACTGTGTGGCCCCATAATCTCTGATTGCCTGGCGGCCCCATAATCTCCTATTGCTCGGGGGCCCCATGAGTTGTAAGTCCACCCCTGGAAGGAATACAACATATCCATAGCTGGAGTTCCTAGCACCAAGTGTCCCCAAAGTCGGTTCGGAAAATGTCATTCTCTGCTGCATAATCTTTAGAAGAGGCTTCCTTCTGGGACGACAGCCATGCAGACCAATTTGATGCAGTGTGCGGCGTATGGTCTGAGCACTGACAGGCCGACCCCCCCCACCCCTACAACCTCTGCAGCAATGCTGGCAGCACTCATACATCTATTTCCCAAAGACAACCTCTGGATATGACGCTGAGCGCGTGACCTCAACTTCTTTGGTGGACCATGGCGAGGCCTGTTCTGAGTGGAACCTATCCTGTTATACCGCTGTATGGTCTTGGCCACCGTGCTGCAGCCCAGTTTCAGGGTCTTGGCAATCATCTTATAGCCTAGGCCATCTTTATGTAGAGCAAAAATTCTTTTTTTTCAGATCCTCAGAGAGTTCTT
This sequence comes from Lithobates pipiens, assembly GCF_037356315.1. Taxonomy (NCBI): domain Eukaryota; kingdom Metazoa; phylum Chordata; class Amphibia; order Anura; family Ranidae; genus Lithobates; species Lithobates pipiens. The sequence continues at coordinate 681,869,738 of NW_027507903.1, forward strand.
TGCTATGAGGTGCCATGTTGAACTTCCAGTGACCGGTATGAGAGAGTGAGAGCGATAACACTAAATTTAACACACCTGCTCCCCCATTCACACCTGAGACCTTGTAACACTAACGACTCACGTGACACCGGGGAGGGAAAATGGCTAATTGGGCTCAATTTGGACATTTTCACTTAGGGGTGTACTCACTTTTGTTGCCAGCGGTTTAGACATTAATGGCTGTGTGTCACTATTCAAGGAGGAAGCGGACTCACTATTCAAGGAGGAAGCGGACTCACTATTCAAGGAGGAAGCTGACTCACTATTCAAGGAGGAAGCTGACTCACTATTCAAGGAGGAAGCGGACTCACTATTCAAGGAGGAAGCGGACTCACTATTCAAGGAGGAAGCTGACTCACTATTCAAGGAGGAAGCGGACTCACTATTCAAGGAGGAAGCGGACTCACTATTCAAGGAGGAAGCTGACTCACTATTCAAGGAGGAAGCGAACTCACTATTCAAGGAGGAAGCTGACTCACTATTCAAGGAGGAAGCGGACTCACTATTCAAGGAGGAAGCTGACTCGCTATTCAAGGAGGAAGCAGACTCACTATTCAAGGAGGAAGCGGACTCACTATTCAAGGAGGAAGCGGACTCACCATTCAAGGAGGAAGCTGACTCACTATTCAAGGAGGAAGCTGACTCACTATTCAAGGAGGAAGCGGACTCACTATTCAAGGAGGAAGCGGACTCACTATTCAAGGAGGAAGCTGACTCACTATTCAAGGAGGAAGCGAACTCACTATTCAAGGAGGAAGCGGACTCACTATTCAAGGAGGAAGCGGACTCACTATTCAAGGAGGAAGCTGACTCACTATTCAAGGAGAAAGCGGACTCACTATTCAAGGAGGAAGCAGACTCACTATTCAAGGAGGAAGCGGACTCACCATTCAAGGAGGAAGCTGACTCACTATTCAAGGAGGAAGCGGACTCACTATTCAAGGAGGAAGCGGACTCACCATTCAAGGAGGAAGCTGACTCACTATTCAAGGAGGAAGCGGACTCACTATTCAAGGAGGAAGCGGACTCACTATTCAAGGAGGAAGCTGACTCACTATTCAAGGAGGAAGCGGACTCACTATTCAAGGAGGAAGCGGACTCACTATTCAAGGAGGAACTTCAGTGTTGTCACATGAAAAGATAGAAGAAAAGATAAAAGATACAAAATAATGTGAGGGGTGTACTTACTTTTGTCAGATACTGCATGTTTGAAATTTCGTGTTCTCGAATCGTTCTTTCGAGTGGGCAATGTATTAGTGAGTAATGTATCTTACTTAATACCTTTAGCCAATCAGGTTATCCCTTTTGTGTCTGAGTCGCACGTCATTCCTGGATCTTTTTCGATTGAGTTGAGGAGACGGAGTCCGGTCTGGTGACTGAGGGAGTGGACTGGAGTACAAGTACAGGAGGACTTATTGGAAAAGCAAGCCTAGGATTATTATTCTTTATTTCCTACGAAAGTACGAATCAACGAAAAAAAAAGGCAATCTCACAAAAAGTAACAATTAGTAAATTTACGAGTAGTGTACCGAATAAACGAAAATTATTATCTAACAAAATGACAAATTTCGAATCAAAGAAAATTAAACGAACTGAATTACGAATCACTTCGTACCAACGAAAATATAACTGTTGCGTAAATACACACGAGCCCGAATACGAAAACTCGCGTCTTACGAAAATCACGAATCGTTACGAATCAACGGAAACGTAAAGAAACAAAACTGAAATGGCGGTCGTTGCAATACATTCTGTCACACCGTATTTGCGCAGCCGTCTTACAAACGCAATTTTTTTGGGAGGAGAAAATGCTTTTTGATACTTTTTGAACTAAAAAAAAAATAAGAAAACAGTAAAGTTAGCCCATTCTTTTTTATTGTGAAAGGCGATGGTACGCCGAGTAAATTGATACCCAACATGTCACGCTTCAAAATTGCACCCGACAAACTTTGACCCTAAAAAATCTCCGTAGGCGACGTTTAAAAAATTCTACAGGTTACCAGTTTTGAGTTACAGAGGAGGTCTAGGGCTAGGGTTTATGGACCATTTTCATATTACTGAGTTTAGTAACACTTTCAATGCAATAATAAAAAAAAAAAATGTTTTCAACAAAAAAAAAAAAGTCCTTTTAAGGCCGTTGGCGGAATTGACGTTTGACGTCGCTTCTGTCATCCAATGACATTGAATGGAGTGGGGGGCCATAATTCCCTCATTCGACTTCCGGCCTCTGAGGGGAAAGGATCGGATCATCTCCGCTGCTTGCAACGGCTCCGGTAAGAGACATCCGGGAACATGGCGGGAGGGGAGTGGGCACCTCCTCCGCCGGTGGAAAAAAAATATTTCATGGCGAATCCGCCGCGAAGACCACTTTTATCCCAAAGTGAACCCTCCGTCGTTTTCAGAAAATACCGGGGGGGGGGGGTATGGCAGCTATCTGCTGCCATAACAGCGGTATTCAACGTCAAATTGCCGACATATAACGACAGCGGGCGGTCCGGAAGTGGCTAAGTAGTAGACAGTATTATTAAAAAAGTGGTATGGAGTCAAACTTTATGAGACAAGTGCAGCATATATAGGAAATGATAAACCAGCTATGCAGAGAATACTGTAGATGACATACACAATCAAGTGATATGTAGAAGAGCAATCCTACTCCAAAACTTTGGAAGAAAACAAAGCCAAGGTAGCATCACATAAAGGTTCAAAAGGGGGATGTGGCCTGCTGCCGACCAGGATGGAAGCCCAAGTCCCTAGCTCTGTCCCAAGGCCCGGGTCTCTGGCAAACCCGACGCAGCCCTTCTCCCCATGGCGGGAAAAATGGGGGACACTCCCGGGCATGTCCCGTAAATGATACAAGTCGCCTGCTCCATGCCGCCTTACACACACTACTACAACACAGCAATGGCCTTGCAGTCGACCCAAGATGGCGCCAGACCAGGGAACAGTCACCAAAAGCTAGCAAGCCCAGCCTACCTGCTTGTTCTGCACCAACGCTTCCACAGTCAGGTGACCACTCTACAACGTGGCCTGCTGCCGACCAGGATGGAAGCCCAAGTCCCGAACTCTGTCCCAAGGCCCGAATCTCTGGCAAACCCAACGCAACCCTTCTCCCCATGGCGGGAAAGATCGGGGACACTCCCGGGCATGTCCCGGAAATGATACAAGTCGCCTGATCCATGCTGCCTTACACACACTACTACAACACCGAAATGGCCATGCAGTCGACCCAAGATGGTGCCGGACCAGGGAACAGTCACCAAAAGCTAGCAAGCCCAGCCTACCTGCTTGTTCTGCACCAACGCTCCCACAGCCAGGTGACCACTCTACAATGTGGCCTGCTGCTGACCTGGATGGAAGCCCAACTCCCTAGCTCTGTCCCAAGGCCCGGGTCTCTGGCAAACCCGATGCAGCCCTTCTCCTCATGGTGGGAAAGATCGGGGACACTCCCGGGCATGTCCCGTAAATGATACAAGTCCCCTGCTCCATGCTTCCTTACACACACTACTACAACACCGCAATGGCCATGCAGTCGACCCAAGATGGCGCCGGACCAGGGAACAGTCACCAAAAGCTAGCAAGCCCAGCCTACCTGCTTGTTCTGCACCAACGCTCCCACAGCCAGGAGACCACTCTACAACGGCGGCTAGAGAAGATATGGCCTTCTCCTGATACAGCCTCAGACTTGCAACCAGCAGACAGAGGTAAGAGGCTGACAACCTCTCCCGCCAATCCAACCTGCAAGGAGCCTCAGGCCAAAAACATCTGTGGGCTGCTTTACACAGCAAAAAAATCAATAATAGAAAGTGAACTTGCACATTGGTGATAAATTAAACCTAAATAATATTGTGATAATGAATATATATATATATATAGTGATAAAAAAATGGTCCAAGAGACAAGATATACGGTGGGTATCAAATGATGTAAAAATGTATTGATTAACGCTCCAATTTGTCCGATTCCATATATAAATATATGCTCATATAAAGTCCACTTCTCCAATAATATAGTAACAAGACCCAACTTCCTTCTATGCTGGATATCCAATAGGGACTGAGCTCCCAGAACTCTCCCCTCAATTCTGCAAGCAACAAGCATCAACACCAGGCCTCTATCCTTCTATCCATTCATCCTTCAATATGGCATTCTTGTCCAGGAATAGTACACCAGGTTAATTCCAATATTGGACAAGCCGTGTTCTGCCCCGCTCTGAATATCCGTATGTTGCTGCTCCCTCCCCCACACTCGCCGTGATCCCCGCAACAAGTCAGTGTTGTCGCTGCTTTTCGCTGCTCTGGCTGTCTCGGCTAAGGTTGATGACGCTGTGACAGTGATCTGTGGGCTGCTGCTGCAGCAGCTAATGGAGCACCCCACATAGAACACACACCATCCTTGGTTGCTGTCCCTGTGATACCCAACCCTGTATCTGAGGCAACGCTTAAGTCTATGCTGCTCACTCTGCAGAAAGACTTGCATCGAGAATTACGAATATCTTTGTCTCAAATGTATGACAGAGTGGGTTGCCTGGAAGGGAGCATGGCGGTATTGGAGGAAAATATGCGTGATTATTCTAAAGCTCATAATGAGTTATTAGATGCTCATGATCCTCACACTGAGGAGATCCACCGCATTAAGATGAAATTGGTGGATTTAGAGGATCGTTCTAGGCGAAATAACATTAAATTCAGGGGCATCCTTGAATCAGTTAAAGCGAATGCGCTCACTCCCCACATGCAGCAACTTATCTCAACACAGGATTGCCAAAACCTCACACTTACCAGCTGACATCCCAAGGGATGTACTGGCTCGGATTCACTTTTTCCATATTAAGGAGCAAATCCTCTCAACCATCAGAGACAGTAGTGTATTTAGGTTTTGTGCTGCCCTAGGCCTGACTAAACTCGTGCACCCCCTAATTTAAATATGACACACCCCTTCCTGTCAAGGTCACACCCCTTGCTGTTTAAGACCCACCCTGAAATTTTTGCGTGGGGACACTAGTTCTGAGGGCCGGGGGGGGTGGATTCCCTTAATTTGCATAGATTTCCTTACTTCCTGTTTGGCGATGGGGCAGGAAGTGAAGGGAAATCTCTGCAATTGGGACAGGCATGATAAAAAAGAAACTGACAGGGGCTATAATCCTCCCTTATTCTATCCAAAATGAAAAAAAAAAAAAAGTGTTGGCTATAGTTCTACTCTAAGCACAAATTTCTGATAATTTTATGGAGAGGACTAAGACGATATAACCATGCCAATGGTGCAGCAGAAACATATAGCACAGTGAGGAAGGTTTGTGGTCCAGAATGGTAGGACAGTCAAAATTAGAAGCAGTGCCCCCCTCCCCCCCCCAGTTGTGGAATGCCGGCCACCCACCTGCTGGAAGCAGTGTGGTCCCTTTATGGGGGCACTAGACTAATTTGCCTCTCAGCCCAGTCCGCCCCATAAGACTGCCGCTACACTAACAGTGTAGCGCAAGCCGGCGGGGACACTTTCTGTAAAAAATAAAATAGTCTACAGGTGGGGCTTCCCAACTAAATTGCTGGTCACCTATCAGCAACAAAATATCCTCATCCTCACCCCCCAAATATGGGTACAAAAAACTGACCAATTGGGGCAAGCTCCCTCTTACTCCCCATGACACGGGGCTAAGGGGCCCACCCCCCACATTCATTGACTCCTGGAATCCGGTGCCTAGAAGGGACTGAGTTTGAAGGTTTATAGTTATGTTCAGTCCCCGCATTCATTCATTCAGATCCAGTCTGGGCGATGTCCATATTTTTGTTTCCCACCCTTCAGGTTATAGTGTGCTGCGCACACTATCTTGTTCAGCTTGTTGCCTGTATTGAGTAAATACTTATCTGCATACCGTTCCATTAAGTGCAGTTTTGACACTCCTTTTTTTTTCTTCTGTAAACTGCTGTATACATTCTTGTAACCTGTGAGCTATCTTGACACTCCTAGAAACTTTAACTGATACGTGTAAGGGATATAGTATCTCTACATCCGTTTACTCCTTCAGGCACTCCTTTTTTAACACGGTCCTCACACCCACCTCAATAAATGCTAAAGGTCTAAACTCCCCCTTCAAACATAACTTTCTCTGGAAAGAGGCATTGGCGCAACATGTTCTGCAATTAAGAGACCCACTTTTCTAAACTTATGCAACCTTCATGCACACATGGACGATACCCACACTGCTTCTTCGCAAATGCGAGTCATGGTCACCATAAGCGCATCAGTAAACTTTTCTCTCCACCACAGTGAAATAGACAAAGATGGCAGATATATAATACTCTCAGTTACAATTGACAGTTGCCCTCACACTATTGTTAACCTCTATACAACCAACACAGCCCATAAAAGTTCTACGCTACCCTGCTCTCAAAATTACACCCATATATATCCACACATTTAATGCTGTGCAGAGACTTTAATGATATTATAGACCCCGTGCTTGATGCCACCAGTCCAACAAAACGCAGACCCTCGACACATCATTCCCTAGATTATCCACCTAGACCAAGTGGGGTGCGTGCCAGGTAGGCAGGCAGGCATCAGATGGTACCAGGCGCTTCATCAACCTTATTCAATGGATGGAGCATGGTCAAACGCTTTCTCTCTTCCTTTCTTTAGACACGGAGAAGGCGTCCGACAGATTCCACAACGCCGGGCGCAGTTCAATCATGTCACACGGCTCCAGCCATGCCCCCATCTGGGTTATGCCCAGGGGAATCGATTCGATCACAGCCTGTGGCTGTATGGACACCCAAGGGCTGAATGTCATTTTACACGAGGCCCGCCCTCCCCCGGCCCCCATTTCGCCCCATATCCCCTCCTTAAACATCTGCCACTTTTGCTATCCTCCCATATAAGTGCGGATGGATTTTTTCTGTCCTCCCTATTGGAGGGCCCACTGCTTGCCGCGCCTACATCTGTCTGTGCTGCACGGCTGGAGCTGTGTGACGTGATTGACGCTGCGCACGGCGTTGCGGGAACTGTAGGCTGCTGGATATCGATACTGCGCAGGCGCAGTGGCCATAATCTGCCCGCTCCTGGTTGGTGACGTCACACGCCAACTGGGTGGGGGGCTATAAAGGCAGACCCTGCCAGCCTAAGATCACTGGCTTCAAGGGGCGCTGTTACAGTGAACTTCTCCACTGAAGGTAGTCTCCAGGATGGGGGGGGTTTCTCATTTCTTTTTTCCATTGATACTTATTATTGTACTGCTGATATGCTTTCGATTGCAATTCTATTTACAACGCTCTTTTCACTCTATTACTTTCCTGACTAGGCCTTTTTATGCTGTGACCTTTGGATAGTGCTTTTCATTCAACTCAGGTACCACTCTACATCAATTTTGTTTTTTCAAACATCATTTTGAACCCCTTGATTGTAACTAGCACACAGTGAGGCTTTAACAGTTAGATGGTGTTTTTTTTTTTTTGTTATTTCTACGTTAGTATCTATTTTTATTATTAATTTTTATTTTATTTAGTTATTTCATCTTTAATACTCCAGCCTAATCGTCCTTCCTTGATCAACCTTATATCCTCGATTACCACAGAGCCCCTTTCATCACAATATTCTTTACTTGTTTGTATTGAGGCTTTTTAGCCCTATCTATGAAACAGACATGAGCTCTATTTGAGCCATTTGCCCTTATTTTTCTAGTATTTATTGGTCTCCCATTTTCCCTCTGCAGCGTGGGCTTGCCATCCCTGGGATTTGGACCGCACTGGCCTTGCCCCGTTGAGCTATTAGGGTAGGCTGGGTGAATGTTTTTGTGGTGTTGGGATGTTTCATTCCCATCATATGGTATGTGGGGAGGTGTTCGATGGATTTGGGAGGGGGGTGGGACATTAAGTACCACATCGCCCAATTATTCAGTAATGCGCACCATGTCTGACACTATATTCGTGTTTATTGATTTTTTTTTCTAAATAATCTTTTTTTCTTTTTATAGAGCTACAGTTCCTTTTGTCACGTCCTATTCCCCTGATGAAGCCAATGTCTTGGCGAAAATAGTAGGGAAGACTTGACCTGCTACTGTAAATAGCCATTATCTTTTTTGGCGAACATTATATTGTATATGCTCCTTTTTATACTTATGTGAATTAGTATTTTGAATTGATTTTTAACGCAATGTAATAAAATCTGTCTTTTAATCCTACTTTGTATTGAGTTGTGTTGGCACCGTAATAATCCCCTTCCCTCTGTCCCTTTCTGGTGTCCATATATGATTCTTCCATCTACATTGTGTAAGATATACTCATATTTTCAATGTTTGATGCACATATTTCAACATGATTTTGCAGAACATGTCTCTCTGATTGACATTTGTCTTTTAGTGTCGATTCAATGAACTCCTCAACAAAGAACTCCCTGAGGAAGACTGTTTTAGTTGAAACGCGTAGGGGTATTGTTGCGTTGCAGTAGTATTTTGAGGAATGATATCATGTGCAATTCTTTAATTTGAAATGTATTGCTTACTTTGTCGTATGCATCATGCTTCAATTTTATAGGAATTTTAAAATGTTTGTATCAATGAAATTATTTTAATAAACTACCATTGTCCAAATTCAAAGTGTCTTTTGGTGCCTCCAAAGTCCCGTCTCGTTTTTCTTTTTTGTTTCAATATCCATTGGGATGTGGCACTTCTTTGACACTTGGACAGTCTGATAGAATATTTCTCACCCCCTGAATCACTTGCCTCCTCCATCAAGTTCTGGCCCACTCACACAGACATATCACCTCCAACTAAACAGTGGCACCAGTCCCTCATAATTCCTCTCCGCCTATCCCACTGCATAACCCACTGGGAATTCTTGCAAAAGCTATTCCATACGTGGTATTATACCCTCGGACAGGTTAGCTACTATATACCCCACAATTTCACCGAAATGCTGGAGAGGTGGCGGCAACATTGATCATTAAAACACAACCGGTGGGACTGTCCAGCCATCAAAATCTACTGGAAGGAGATATCTGACTTTATTTCCGCTTTATGTGCCATCTCCTTCCCTATGACACCATTGGATCTACTCCTGGGATTATCACTTGCCACTTGGCCTGGACACCTCAATGTGCTGGTAACACACATCCTGATTGCTGCCCGGCTAGCTGTGGCAAAACAATGGAAATCACCTCACCCTCCCGCCCTGAAGGACACCGTAAATTTACCTCTACGTCTAATAAGAGAGAATTTAATATTGACTTCTTTTTACAATTGCAAATACGAGTTTTGTGATCTACCTTATTTCATGTAGTGCCTGCTGTGTCCAATATGTGGGGAGGACACGATAGGTTTTATGAACATGTCTACAGCATTGCTAAAAAATAAACAATCCACAAATATAGCAAAACATTTTACATCATGTCATGGAGGTAATAAATCCACTGTGCAGGTCCAAGTCATAGACAAGATTAGGGTCCCAAAGAGAGGTGGAGATGCCTTTCGCCTGCTGCGCCGCAGAGAGGTGTTTTGGATTTTCCATCTTCAGACTCGCATTCCCATGGGTTTGAATGGGATGTTAGTCCTATTTATGAATACATCCCAGCACCTCTCTGCGGCTCAAAAGTATACTTTTTCTATAGAGGTAGTTCACAATATATTTCACTTTACTTTATTTTTATTTTTTTTATTTTTTGCTCCATGTCTGTTCATCAGTTCACTCTTTCATTTCCTCTAGTATAGACATTTTTTGTTTTATTTTATTATGATATAATCTGATGGAGATCATTTAGATATTTAAATATTATTCTTGGTACAATGATCTGGAGGTTGGGAGTTGATATGTATGGTACACACAGTTCCACACAGGGTATGGTGGTTAGTTACCGCCATGTCTGGGTCAGTGTAAGATTATCATATTTAGAATTTGTTATTTACAAATTGGTCTCTCTATTGGTTATCATATAACCTTAACCCCTTGTACACACGGTCGGAGATTCCGACAACCAAATCCGCTGGAAAATCCGACGTGATGACATTATTTCGTTACGACGGTACTACGTTCACGCTAGTAGCCAATAGCTTTGGTGTAGGAATTTGATCTGAGCATGCGTGGCACTTTGTCCGATCGGAATTCTCTACACATGATCGGAGTATGTCCGATCTGAGCATTTTGTTGGAAAATTTTACCAACAAGTTGGAAAACTTGGTCCGTCGGAGTATATCCGACGGAAACAGTCTGATGTAGACCACACACAGTCTGAATATCCGACAAAACAGTCCGATCGGACACATTCCGTCTGAATCTCCGACCGTGTGTACAAGGGCTAAGACATATGCACAAACTTTAGGTTGATTTTTTATATGATGTTTATATGTGCATTTATGATTGTTCATTATATTTTGGAGATCATTCATGATTTTATATGCATTTTTTTGGTCTTATTTTCTTTTCCCTTTGTTCTGTGTTTTTCTTATATGATTTGTCTACTTATTATATACATATACAATAGTTTTTCTTTTCGTTTAAATTTTATATGTATGTATTCATATATGATAAATTTTTTATAGTTTTACACGTACTTGTTATGGTCAATTGCAGCGGCGGCTGGTGCTCAACATTTTTTTGGGGGGGATACAAACAAGCTGTAAAAAAACAAAAAAACAACAAAAAAAAACATCAATTGCTGCCTCACTGTACACATCAAATGCAGCCACTGTGCCATCAGATGCAGCCACTGTACACATGAAATGCAGCCACTGTGCCATCAAATGCAGCCATTTGTGTCCATCATATGCAGCCACTTGTGCTCATCAAATGCAGCCACTTGTGCCCATCATATGCAGCCACTTGTGCCCATCATATGCAGCCACTTGTGCCCATCATATGCAGCCACTTGTGCCATCAAATGCAGCCATTTGTGTCCATCATATGCAGCCACTTGTGCTCATCAAATGCAGCCACTTGTGCTCATCAAATGCAGCCACTTGTGCTCATCAAATGCAGCCACTTGTGCCCTTTAAATGCAGCCACTTGTGCCCATCATATGAACATATTTTTTTGGGGGGATACAAACAAGCTGTAAAAAACTAAAAAACAAAAAAAAAACATCAATTGCTGCCTCTCTGTACACATCAAACGCAGCCACTGTGCCGTCAGATGCAGCCACTGTACACATGAAATGCAGCCTCTGTGCCATCAAATGCAGCCATTTGTGTCCATCATATGCAGCCACTTGTGCCCCATCAAATGCAGCCACTTGTGCCCATCATATGCAGCCACTTGTGCCCATCATATGCAGCCACTTGTGCCCATCATATGCAGCCACTTGTGCCCATCATATGCAGCCACTTGTGCCCATCATACGCAGCCACTTGTGCTCATCAAATGCAGCCACTTGTGCCCATCATATGCAGCCACTTGTGCCCATCATATGCAGCCACTTGTGCCCATCATACGCAGCCACTTGTGCTCATCAAATGCAGCCACTTGTGCCCATCATATGCAGCCACTTGTGCCCATCATATGCAGCCACTTGTGCCCATCATATGCAGCCACTTGTGCCCATCATACGCAGCCACTTGTGCTCACCAAATGTAGCCACTTGTGCCCATCATATGCTGCCACTTGTGCCCATCATATGCAGCCAATTGTGCCCATCATATGCAGCCACTTGTGCCCATCATACGCAGCCACTTGTGCTCACCAAATGCAGCCACTTGTGCCCATCATATGCAGCCACTTGTGCCCATCATATGCAGCCACTTGTGCCCATCATACGCAGCCACTTGTGCTCATCAAATGCAGCCACTTGTGCCCATCATATGCAGCCACTTGTGCCCATCATATGCAGCCACTTGTGCCCATCATACGCAGCCACTTGTGCTCACCAAATGTAGCCACTTGTGCCCATCATATGCTGCCACTTGTGCCCATCATATGCAGCCAATTGTGCCCATCATACGCAGCCACTTGTGCCCATCATACGCAGCCACTTGTGCCTATCATACGCAGCCACTTGTGCTCATCAAATGCAGCCACTTGTGCCCATCAAATGCAGCCACTTGTGCCCATCAAATGCAGCCACTTGTGCCCATCAAATGCAGCCACTTGTGCACATCAAATGCAGCCCCTCTGACCCCTGCCTTCCCACTGTCTGCCCGATGCTGTGGAATGGCTCCTGTGTCCTCCATGTTTCCCCCTTCTCTCTTCAGTAGGGGCACATGTGCCTTCAGCCAATCAGGTGACCAGTATTAGATCCGCTCATCCTGATTGGCAGAGAGGCGGTTTAGTGTTAGAAAAATGCAAATATTAATTTGCTTTTCTAACACATCTGGGTGGACTCTGGGTGAGGCTCTGCGCCCCGAGTCCACACTTTTTGAAGCCTATTAGAGCCTATGGCTCTAATCAGGTGCTTAAATAATAACACCCCCGCCGATGTAATTCAGGCGCCCGACACCCGAAAAGGGGCTGGACGCCTGAATAGGGGCTGCCCATCGGGCAGCCACGGATAGAGTCATGCAATGCATGACTCTATCCATTAGTCATATAGAGGGGTGACACGATGGAGGGGGCGGCGTCCGCGCTCCCTTAATGGATGGGCCGCCCCTGGTCAATTGTTTGTTAGTATTCATTTGCATATGCGCTGTTGGCAGATTGGCAGGGGGTGATTGGCTTTTATTGATGTGTATTTGATACTTTGCGTCAACGTTTTCTTCTTACTATGTAACAAAATGAGATAAGGTGTATCCTTTTCTTTCCCTCCTGTCTGGTTCTAATTATGCAGCTCTCTATGTAATTGGGACAGGTAGGGTGTCCACTGATACCCACCCACACCTGTGGACATGGGTGTGGGCGGCTATTTAAGGAATGTCAGTAACACATTTCAAGGTGATGAGTAAGCAAAATGTAGCTGTGCGAAACTAGTCCACCTCTGTTCCTGCTATGGCAACCATGGTGTGTGTTATTATTTGTATGGTTCAATGAATGGACTTCAATCAGGTCGGTGTGCAGCCAGCAATTTCTTCCTTCATTCAGAAGGCAGAAGTGAGTCCTGTATGAGTAAGGTGGAGAGGGGCTCTTTCCAGTTTAGAGTTAGAGAGATGCACCTCTCGCACCCCGAACTGAGCTCCTTCAGCAGGCCGAAGCTGTAAATACCTAAAATACCAGGGTGCTGGGATCTCCAGCTCTTGCCGTAATATCAAAAAGGATTTAAATGAGACTCGTGAGTAGAGCTGATGCAAAAATTGCATTTGAAAAAACGCTGCACAAATACTGTGTGACATAAAAAATTGCAAAACCCAGCATTTTATTTTCTGGGGCCTCTGCTTAAAAATATATATAATGTTTGAGAGTTCTAAGTAATTTTCTAGCAAAACAAAGTCGATTTCTACATGTAGGAGTGAAGTGTCAGAATTGGCCCAGATGGTAAGTGGTTAAAATAGAGGCATACACTTCTGGTTCTGACGCCGTATGGCGTAGCTGTACTCCACCTTAGCTCCCGCAGCACGGCCAGAAAAATGACGTCCAATATCTGCCCTAACACCCGCTACTGCCTGCACAGCCTCCGGAAAGACCCCTTGCAACAATGGACCACTTTTTGGACAAAAGTGGTCCGTGAGTCCCACTGGCCTAGCAGCAAATCGAGGCCGGGGATGCCTTGTCATCCATCATAGCACACGCACCTGCTATGGAAGTGAGTGGCGGTCTCACACCACAGTCAGTGTCAGACAACACAGAGAGATCGCCCAAGCTGTTACTGCGATTCTGGCCCCTACAATAGAAGCCTCTATGGAAAAGGCTGTCAATGCAGGCATGCTCCTCATAAGAAAAAGAGCTGGGGGAACATGCCTCCCGCCTCAATGAAGCTGAGCATAGAATGTCTAATATTTGGGAGGAGCTGTACCAGGCACAGTGAATGGAGCAGGCACAGGATAAAACAAATCAGTACATCGTACAAAAACTGGAAGATCTGGAAAATAGATTGCGTCGGAACAACCAACGCTTCATAGGTGTCTATGCAATCATCTGCAATAACAGAATTTTGCACCAGGCGCATACCAGAAGCGCTAGGCCTACATTTTGTTCACGAAACGCACTTCCCCTCATCCGATTATTGCCAAGTGTCTGAACTATGCTGATAATGCTGCCATCTTGCAAAAGTACAGACAGGTCAGGTCTTTACAAATCAATGGGATCAAAATCCTGGTATTTGCCAACTACTACATCGAAGTTTCAAAGAAAAGGAAAGCTTTCCAGCAGATATGCATGGGGGTTATACCAGCAACAGATAAAATTCACTTTGGCTTTCTCCGCAGTACTTTGCCTCAAAGCTCCCTTCCATAACCCCTCGGAGGCAGAGGTGTTTCTACGCTCCCTCCACAAAGATCCACAAAGATCCACAATCAAACCCCCCTTCCAGGGCATCCTCATCACTCCGTCCTATGGAACAATGCAGCCCACGTAAGGGTTCTCCTAAACGCCTCAAGTCCTCTGGATCCAGCAATCACTCCAATCATCACTGACTCTTACTCCTTGGTTATCTCTCTTTCATTCACTTGGGTAATTGGAACACTGCTTAGACTTTGAATATGGAAAATGTCCCTATTGTCGTTCACTTTTGCATATACCGCCGCGGTCCTTTCTAGTCAAGCGGCCTATACAAATCCAATAACTATTAGTTTTTCTTTTTCTGCAAATCCCTTTAACTATTAGTTTTTCTTTTTCTGCAAATCCCTTTTCGGTAAAACGCTCATCTTTCACTAAAGCCAAGTCTCACATTACCTACTTGGGTATTAGGATAGGGGTATCTCCTTCTTCCTTGTACACCTTAAACTATCCTCCCTTGATTACCAAAATCATTCAAGAATTGGAAAACTGGATGGATCTGCCTCTTTCGTATCTGGGAAGATGTCATCTTTTCAAAATGGTCAGCTTCGACCAACTACTCTACCCACTGCAATCTCCAAATCGCCTAGGGAACACCCACTGCAAACCTCCAGAGCAATAGTCCCCCTATCCCTGGTATTCACCCTTTCATATACAATACCAGCTAATTTCTTTCCTCCGAACCCCCCCCCCCCCCATGAGAGTTACCTTAATGGAATATAAAGGGACTTTGATCCCCTATCAAGAGACTCAAGATACTAAGAAATCTCAAGAGACTGAAAACTGACATAGCCCTACTCCAGGAAACCCATTTGACATGCCCTGACATTCACCGCATGAAAAAATTGTGGGCAGGCACTGTGTTAGGAACTGATGCAGTTGGCCGAAAGGCTGGGGTACTCATCCTGATACACAAAAACCTTACATGTGAAGTAGTAAAAATAGACTCCGACACTCAGGGATGCCTTCTCACCACCCACATCCGTTCGGCGACAGAGATCTTTTGATCTCTAACATCTATGCACCCAAAAACCCTGGAAAGAAATTCTTTGGAGACCTATATACCAAACTGTTGAAGTTCCCACATTTTCTACATGTAGTAAGTGGGCATTTCAACTCCACAATGCACATGACAGATGATTGATCCACTCCCAAAAAAACGCACAAAGCAACTCATGACTCAGAACAAACCCTCTTCACTTCCACTATGGAATCCCTCCATTTCATTGAAGCGTGGTGCCTCTCCCACCCGGTGGACAGAGAATTCACTTTTTATTCTACACCCCACAATGTTTTCACCAGAATTGACTACCTTTTCTGCACTAATCACATAATCCCGACGA
This sequence comes from Lithobates pipiens, assembly GCF_037356315.1. NCBI lineage: Eukaryota > Metazoa > Chordata > Amphibia > Anura > Ranidae > Lithobates > Lithobates pipiens. The sequence continues at coordinate 681,885,459 of NW_027507903.1, forward strand.
TTGCTAGGACAGATATCCATGAAATAGCCATTTCGGACCATTCCCCAATCTCGAACACACTTGACATAGCAGACTCCAAATCAAACCCTCGCCTATGGCGTTTCCCATCATATTTGTATAGCAATGCCGACTTCCACTCATACATAGACCATGCTTGGAAAGAGTACACTACCGCCAATTCTCCCCATGCTGACAACTCTAACCTCTATTGGGAAACAGGGAAGGTTTATCTTCATGGTCGGATCATATCCTTTGCAGCCTCTTACAAGAAAAAGGCCCTATCTAGCTATAAGACAGCAAGCTCTCATCTTAGAGAGAGGCTCAGCAATCTCTCTCTGCCCCAAACTCCCCCGAAAACAGAGACATTTGGCAAAAAGCCAAAAACTACTTTGACACATGGACAGATGGCGTTAATGGCCTTAGAACATGATAAAAATCACCCAGGGGGGTATTTTGCGATCATCACTCTGGATGCGGAAAAAGCCTTTTAAAATATCAGCTTTGATTGGCTCTCATTGATCTTGACCAAGGGTGACTTCACAGGCTCTTTCAACCATCTCGTCAAGTCCATGTACACTTATCCTATGGCCAGACTTGGTGGTGGCAGGTCTCCTCACCAACAAATTCCGCCTATACAAAGGTACAAGAAAAGGATGCTCCCTAGCACTTCTACTTTTCAACCTGGCACTAGAACCCCTTTGTAGGTACCTAAATAATCATGCCCCTCCACACGGAATCCATATAGGGAAACACGAACTGCATAGAGCCCTTTTTGCAGACAACATACTCATCTTTTCTGCTTATCCCTTCCTTGATACGATCTCAATTAAGAAGTCCTCTGATGATTTCAGAGATTGTTCGGGCCTCTGCATCAACTACACTAAGAGCTAAATTCTTCCCTTAGGCTCCTCTGCAAATCCCCTTTCGGTGACATCTTTCACTAAAGCCAAGTCTCACATTACCTACTTGGGTATTAGGATAGGGGTATCTCCTTCTTCCTTGTACACATTTAACTATCCTCCCTTGATTACCAAAATCATTCAAGAATTGGAAAACTGGATGGATCTGCCTCTTTCGCTTCTGGGAAGATGTCATCTTTTCAAAATGGTCTGCTTCGACCAACTACTCTACCCACTTCAAACCATACCTTTACTACTAAAACAAAGATATACAGCTTTTTTAATAAAGCCATTTCCAAATTTATTTGGCAAAAAGAAAAGACTGTGCATAGCGCGGGTGCCCCCTCACCTTCCCAGGGGTGAGGGGGCATTAGTCTCCCAAATATTAGAACGTATAATCTAGCCTGCCTACTGAGAACAGGCCTAGACTTTACCACTACTCAAACTTTTCCTCTGAATCTGAAATGGCCCACCCATATTTGTTGATGGTCCTACTACACTGCAAATGGAAACTACTCCTATCAGATCTTCAACATAACCTTCTTCTACATGATACAGCCAGTGCCGGGACAAGATCATTCAGTGCCCAGGGCAAAGATGTCAAACTGCGCCCCCCTTTCCTTTAGAGTTAGGGTCAGGGTGCCCCCTACCCCTGCAATAAACCATTGCGCCAGGAGCAGCCGCCCCTCCTGCCCACCCCTTGTCCCGCCCCTTGATACAGCCATAGCATGGATGGAAGTACACAAGAGCTTAAACCTCTCCCCCTCTTCATCTCCAGACACCTAACAATTCAAGGAAACCCCAGCTTCCCTCCAAGGTTAGAACACCAAACATACACCCTGTGGCAACGAAATGGCCTTACAGAGTTTGCCTCCCTCTGTGACATGGAAACAGGTGTACCCTATACCTTCTCACTTCTTAAGTATAGCTGAAAAATTCTCTTTGCCAAATTCCCATGCCTTCTACTTCTGGCAATGTGTCAACTTCATCCGTACCTAATGCAGTAAAAGTGGTAAGAGATCCAAGACTACAATAACAGACCATCTACTCAAAGAAGGATCTTACGCTATTTCAAACATATACAGTACAAATTGCTGATCAGCAAAATAACCCCCATCCCCGCCCCCTCAAACTGGGGAAAGGACCTTCCAGTCCCAGAGCTTACGGAAAATTTTTTGCTGGGATTCAACAAAGTCCTCCAGTTGACACTGTACGAACAATAGCAGGAAACACAAATTAAAATAATCCATCGTGCACATATACCATTCCTGCTGGATAAAGACAACCCTTAATCGTCCTCCTACCCACTCTGCCACCAACAAAGACCTACTTCATCCCACCGCTTTTGGACGTGCAAATAAATCTCCACTTTTGGGACGAAACCATATCTTTCATTCAAGGATTTACCCTGCTTCACCTTCCTAAAGACCCTCTTCTTCTCATCTTTGGGTATTGTAACCAGCTGCTTCTGACATGGCCATCCAAGGGCAAGAACCAACACTAAATTGTATCCTACTCTGCCTCCTGGTGGCGTAGAGAGCAGGTCTAAAAAATTGGACATCTTCCACACATGCAAAAATTTTGCAGATAAAACAGGAACTACTATTGTTGCTTCACAAAGAAAAAAAAAATCAACACAGACCTCAACCACTCGGTTGCCAGACAACGTTTCCTCCTAAGCTGACATGCCTTCATACACTCAACAATATCACCAAACGCATTTAAGAACTTTCACAGTCCTTTCATCTATTATGTACAAGTAACGGACTACCTATTACAATTGTGAAGTACCAATGGTTTATATGATATATATTAGGAATGTATTGTTACATCATCAATGAGTTCTTTTGAAAAAAATAAATAAATAAAGGGATACAATACCAACAATTGGGGTATCATATATTCCTTATGTGCCACCCAGTCTGGTCTCCGCTATGGTAACCCAGATGAGATGACCTGACTTCACTTCCGGTTTACCTGAAGGTCAGCGGCTCAGTTTTTTGAAAAAAAAAAGTACTCAAAAATGCTTTCAAGTGCAAAAGAGGGATTTGGGGTCTTATTGACCCCTGATCCCTCCATAAAGAGACCTGTCAAAAGGATGTTTATATTCCTTGTGGCAGCAATAAAGTGATCAATGAAAATAAAGAAAGAAACAGTGTATTATTTTTTTTTGTATAAGCTAATAATAATAAAAAAATAATTAAAGTGCCCCCGTCCCATCGTGCTAGCGGGCAAAGGCAAATGCATGCGTCGATCCCGCGGGCACACACACAGCGATTGTCCCACACTTATGGGGTATCACCGTTAACATTGGATCATGGGCAGTAATTCTAGCACCAGACCTCCTCTGTAGATATAAAGTGGTAAAGGCTTTTAACCGCTTCGGCCCCAGAAGATTGTACCCCCTTCCTGACCAGAGCACTTTTTGCGATACGGCACTGCGTTGCTTTAACTGACAATTGCACGGTCGTGCGACGTGACACCCAAACTAAATTGACGTCCTTTTTTCCCCACAAATAGAGCTTTCTTTTGGTGGCAGTTGATCACCTCTGCAGTTTTTCTTTTTTGCGCTATAAACGAAAAAAAGAGTGACAATTTTGAAAAAAAATACATTTTTTAACTTTTTGCTATAATAAATATCCCCCAAAAAAATACTACTTTTTTCTCAGTTTTATTCTACATATTTTTTGTAAAAAAAAAATGGAAAAAGCGTATATTGATTGGTTTGTGCAAAAGTTGTAGCGTCTACAAAATAGGGGAGAGTTTTATGGCATTTTTATTATTCATTTTGTTTTATAAGTAATGGCGGCGATCTGCGAATTTTATCGTGACTGCGACATTATGGCGGACACATCGCACACTTTTGACCCTTTTTTGGGATCATTGTCATTTATACAGCGATCAATGCTATAAAAATGCACTGATTACAGTGTAAATGACACTGGCAGGGAAGGGGTTAACCACTAGGGGGCGATCAAAGGGTTAACTGTGTTCCCTGGGCATGTTCTAACTGTGGGGGGGTGGGCTCACCAAAACATGACAGTGATCACTGCTCTCCATGACAGGGAGTGGTGATCTCTATCATGCCACAACCCAGAATGGGGAAATGCCTTGTTTACATATCAGTGGCTCCGTGACACGATTGCCGGGAGACCGGCGGACATCGAGTCCACCGGTCCCGCGGGCACGGTCGCGATATCCCCACCTCTTGAAGGGGACGTACAGGTATGCCCATTTGCCGACCGCTGCCATTGTGCCGACGTATATCGGCATGCGGCAGTCGGCAAGTGGTTAAAACGTCACCTATGGATTGTAAAATGTAGGTAGCTCCCCCCCCCCCCCAATTTTCAGCTTTCAGTGCTGTCACACTTTGAATGACAATTGTGCGGTCATACTACACTGTACCCAAACTACATTTTTATAATTTTGTTATCACAAATAGAACTTTCTTTTGGTTGTATTTGATCAAAACTGTGTTTTTTGTTTTTTTTGCTAAAGAAATAAAAATAAAACCGAAAATTTTGAAAAAATATTTTTTTCTTTGTTTCTGTTATAAAATTTTGTAAATAAGTAATTTTTCTCCTTCACTGATAAGGTAGCACTGATGGGCACTGGTGAGGTGGCACTGATGAAGTGACACTGATGATGAGGCACTAATATGCAGCACGGCTAGGTGGCACTGATATGCAGCACTGATGGGCATTGATAGGCGGCACTGATGGGCACTGATAGGTGACACTGATGGGGACTGCTAGGCAGCACTGATAGGTGGCACTGATAGGCCGCACTGATAGATGGCTCTGATAAGCAGCACTGATGAGGAGGCACTGGCAGGCATTACTGCTGGGCACTGATTGTCACCTCTAATGGGCACTGATTGACGAACCTGGTTGTCATGGGTGGGCTTACCTGGTGGTCCTGGGTGGGCATCCTCTCCCCTTCAGGAAAGCAGCCAATCAGCTCTCCTCTACTCGCCTCTGTCAGCACGAGAGGAGGAAAAGTTGATAAACATATTTTCCTGTTTATGCTGTGATTGGACACAGCTGTTTCATTGACCCACCACACTCAAGATCGTAGGCACAGGCGTGCGATCGTGACTTATCTTGCAGAACATCATATGACATCCAGTCAGGGTAACTTAACCACTTTGCACACATAATTCTGTTATATGGCGGGCGGGAAGTGGTTTTTATATTATATATATTATGATGGGGCAGTTTTGATGGTGGCAGTATGATGAGGCAGTTTTAATGGGGGTATCTTGATGGGGCAATTTGATTGGGGCAATAGGATGAAGCAATTTTGAGTATTGCAATTTTGATGGTGGCAGTATGATGGGGCAATATGATGGGGCAATTTTGATTGTGGCAGTATGATGGGGCAATTATGATGGAGCAATATAATGGGGCCATTTTTTATGGTGGCAGTATGATTGATCAATTTTAAAGGGGCAATAGGATGGGGCAGTTTTGATGGGGCAATTTGACGGGGGCTAAATGATGGAGCAAAATTATTTTAGGAACAAGTGCAGTCTGAGGGTTCTGAATTGCTGAGCTAAGACTCCTCTTGTGGTGTCTCAGTGACATGTTGTCTCATGACAGTTGTCTGCCTCCTCCCGGTCCCCTACAGAGGTGACTTCTCTGGGCATGTTAGTGGGAGCGGATCCCGTGATAGAAGAGGAATGGTGGGCGTCTGAGAAATGTTCCTTTATGGAGTTGGGGGGGGATGTGACTTCAGTAAAGAGAACAGGAAGAGATGATTCACTAACCACAGAATCCTTGTGTTCATCACGCAATGGGAAAGAACATGAGGCTGAGGAATTTCTGCAATCTTTGGAGCTCCTCCAGGGAGGATTTGGAGAGCCGCTCTCCCGAAGTCTTGACTGATTGTAACCATGTAAGGTGATGTGATGTGCTGTAACCTCTAGCAACTAATCAGTGAGCCGTAATGTGTGCTGTAACCTCTAGCAACTAATTAGTGAGCCGTAATGTGTGCTGTAACCTCTAGCAACCAGTCAGTATGCAGTAATGATACACTGTAACCTCTAGCAACCAGTCAGTATGCAGTAATGATACACTGTAACCTCTGGCAACCAATTGCAATCGCTGCCTGATCTGGTACAGTAAACAGATTTTGAGTGTAGCTGCTATTTATTGTATGTCTCACAGCAGGTGTAGAGCGAAATTGCATGGGGGGGGGGGGGGGGTGGCCCAAGAAAATGCTTTGCCCAGGGTCCAATCAATATTAAAGATTGCCCTGGTGGCGTGTCTCCATCTCCTCTCCCACCTCCGAACAATTTCACCTCTCTCCACAGATTTCATCCACAATCTGACACACAACACCCTGTTATCTCCTTCTCTCCTCCCCTCATCTCTCTTTTCTCTACTCCTTCCATTTCACTTTCTCTCCCCTTCCCCCCCCCCCGCCTCCCACTCTCTTCTTCTCCTCTCTCTCTTCTCTCCCCGTTACTCTCTCTTTATTTCATCCTTTTTTCTTTTCTCTCATCTCTCTCCTCTCTTTTGCTCTCTTCTCCCATTTCTCTTTCTCTTCTCTCCTCCTCACTCTGCTCTCTCACTCTTTTTCTGTCTCTTGCTCTGTCTCTCCCTTCTATCCTCCATCATCCTTTCTTCTTCTCTCGTCCTCCATCCTCTCACTCTCATATCTCCTCCTCCTCTCTCTCTTTTCTCCTCCTTCATCATCATCTCTTCTCTCCTCCTCTTTCCTCTCTCTCTCTCTCTTTATTTTCCTCCCCCCCTCCTCTCTCTCTTTTATCTCTTCTTTGCTCATCTCTTCTTATTATTTTCACCTCCCTCCTCTCACTCTCTACTTTGTGCTCCTCTCTCTCCTCCCTCATTCGCTCTGTCTCTTCTCTCCTCCTCCTTAATTCTCCTATCTCTTCTCTCTTCCTGTTTTCTTTCTCTCCTCCTCCCCTCTCTCTCCTTCTTCACTCCCCTTCTTCTTCCTAGACTGTTCCCTCCTTTCTCTCTCTCTTCTCTCTCCTTCCTCCCCTCTCCTTCCTTCTACATCCTCTCTAACTTCTCTATTAGTTACTTCTCTTGTTCTCATCTCTCCTACTCTTTCCATTTCTCTCCTCCTTTATCCTCCTTATATATTTTATCTTATTCCATAGAGGACTCAGTGAAGGATCCGACACTATTACAATGATTGGAGTCAGAATAAGAAATGACCACCCATGGTCATCCTTCACTTCATACATAGAGTCTCCTCATATACGGGTGTGATGGATTCATCAGGAGGAGATACAACAGAAAACTGAATTATATTTCTCTAGTTTCAATAAATGAATTAAGAATAAGAAATTGTACATCACATGGGCAGAGAACACAACCCCACTCCATTCAGTCACAGTTCAGGCCCTCGGAGTCCAACACTCATTAGACAATTAAGGAGTCGGTAACAATCCTCTAAACAATTGAAGATCATCTACTGAACTCCGTTTTTCACAAATCAAACTGACATATGTAGCACTAACCCCCGAAGGAGCTGCTGGTTATTTTTGGGCTTACCGTTACCTTTGTTTCTCCTCGTTGCACGTCTAGGGGATGTCCCATGGTAGATGGCTCAGTAACTCGAGACTGACAACAGACCCAGTTGAATGGATTTTATTTGCAAAACTCAGTCAATTGAACAGTCTTTCAACTTGGGATCAGAGGGTTGGGAAGGAAATTCAGGTACTCTTAATGTCAAATTCCAAAAAACGTTAGAGAACTTGCTTACTTTGACTGCATCCAGAGAATAGCCATTCGCAGCTGGATGATCACTCAGGTTGGACAGTTCGTCTCTCACAAGGCCTAGCAGCCAACAAGGTGCTTACTCAGGAACAAAGTCTTTATCACCGACGTTGTTGTAGAACCCATAGGAAAACTAAACTTGAAACACTTGTAGGATACCTGGATCTTTCAGCCTGCTTGGCGATATCTACAAGACCGGATTCTCTCGTTTACTTCAGCCCTTCCAGGCTCTTGTTAAGAAAACCAACCCGTACGTGGTGTTCTTCTAAAGAGTCCTCCCCTGGAATGCTTGAAGTACACTGGGTCTCTCCCGAACCGGAGACGGCACCCAACCACCTCAGAATCCTTCCTTAGTTTCCTTGCCTCAGGCTAGCCAGCCCCGAGACATTAAAGTCGGGTGGATCCGCACCCCAGGCCATAGCCTTCCTGGGGGCTGGTCAGGAGGGTCAGGACCATGAAGTCAGCACATCATACTGGACCGGAACCCCCGAACCATGTGACGTCCGCATCTTAAATACCCTCTCCCAGAAATCACAGTGAGAGGGCCACTCCCAATGACCTGGCTCCGAAAGAGAGTAACTTAAGCACCTGACCAGACCATAGTTCCACACCTGCCACAAGAGACAGTGCCCCCTGTGGCCAGGCTGAACATCTCACAGCCCAGTCAGACTGATGCAGAAGTCCAATTTAGATAACTATACCCAAATCAAACTATAGTTTAACTTTGAAAAAACGCATAGCGCGTGCTCTTCAGCAGCCGCCACTACATATAAATTGTTCCCAAATCCTAAAATGTATCTGAGAGGAAAGTGTCTAACCAATAATATTTCAGCTCTCATGTCTTGGATTGGTTGGACAATGACCGGGAAGGTTCTGACCAATATGAAGGAATCGTTTCTGCTGGAGCGGAGTACCTGACCTATCTCCTGTAATACTCTCTCCGAGGATCATGGGAAATGACTTCAGCCCCATCATAGTAGAATGACTCCCTTCCAATATCTAGATTTCTTTGTTTTTCCTGAATTAATAAAGACATCAGTAGACCTCCATCATTTCTGGTCATGTCCATCTGTGAGCTACAGAAGTGTGTAGGCGTGTCATCCTCCAGCCCCTCCCCCTGTCAGCCTCTATACTGATCCCCATTGGTGGATGTGGGTGGGGCTTCTTCTGGCTCAGATCACGCCGTGTGCAGTGGCGGGGCTCATCCTGAATATACACAGTAAACCCGGTGCCACGGGTCTTTGGGGTTCTAGAACTTCTCATATCATAGTTACTTAGTAGGTGAGGTTGAAAAAGACACAAGTCCATCAAGTCCAACCTATGTGTGTGATTATATGTCAGTATTACATTGTATATCCCTGTATGTTGCGGTCATTCAGGTGCTTATCTAATTGTTTTTTGAAACTATCGATGCTCCCCGCTGAGACCACCGCCTGTGGAATGAAATTCCACATCCTTGCCACTCTTACAGTAAAAAACCCTCTACGTAGTTTAAGGTTACACCTTTTTTCTTCTAATTTTAATGAGTGGCCACGAGTCTTGTTAAACTCCCTTCCACATAAAAAGTTTTATCCCTATTGTGGGGACACAAGTACGGTATTTATATATTGTGGGGTCACCAGTACGGTATTTGTATATTGAAATCATATCCCCTCTCAAGCGTCTCTTCTCCAGAGAGAATAAGTTCAGAGCTCGCAACCTTTCCTCATAACTAATATCCTCCAGTCACTTTATCAGCTTTGTTACCCTTCTTTGTAGTCGCTCCATTTCCAGTACATCCTTCCTGAGGACTGGTGCCCAGAACTGGACAGTATACTCCAGGTGCGGCCGGACCAGAGTCTTGTAGAGCGGGAGAATTATCGTTTTATCTCTGGAGTTGATCCCTTTTTTATTACATGCCGATATTCTGTTTGCTTTGTTAACAGCAGCTTGGCATTGCAAGGCATTACTGAGCCTATCATCTACTAGGACCCCCAGGTCCTTCCCATCCTAGATCCCCCCAGAGGTTCTCCCCCCCCCCCCAAGTCTATAGATTGCATTCAGATTTTTGCCACCCAAATGCATTATTTTACATTTTTCTACATTGAACCTCATTTGCCATGTAGTTGCCCCTCCCCCCATTCATTTGTTCAGATCTTTTTGCGAGGTTTCCACATCCTGCGGAGAAATTATTGCCCTGCTTAGCTTAGTATTGTCCGCAAATACAGAGATTGAACTTTTTGCCCCATCCCCATCCTCCAGGTCATTTATGAATAAATTAAATAGGATTGGTCCAAGGACACAACCCTGGGGGACCCCACTACCCACCCCCGACCATTCCGAGTACTCCCCATTTATCACCACCCTCTGAACTCGCCATTGTAGCCAGTTTTCAATCCATGTACTCACCCTATGGTCCATGCCAACGGAACTTATTTTGTACAGTAAACGTTTATGGGGAACTGTGTCAAATGCTTTTGCAAAATCCAGATACACCACGTCTACGGGATTTCCTTTATCCAGATACACCACGTCTATGGCCCTTCCTTTATCCAGATACACCACGTCTACGGGCCTTCCTTTTCCAGATACACCACATCTACGGGCCTTCCTTTATCTAGATACACCACATCTACGGGCCTTCCTGTATCTAGATACACCACATCTACGGGCCTTCCTTTATCTAGATACACCACGTCTATGGGCCTTCCTTTATCCAGATACACCACATCTACGGGCCTTCCTTTATCCAGATACACCACATCTACGGGCCTTCCTTTATCTAGATACACCACATCTACGGGCCTTCCTTTATCCAGATACACCACGTCTACGGGCCTTCCTTTATCCAGATACACCACATCTACGGGCCTTCCTTTATCCAGATACACCACGTCTACGGGCCTTCCTTTATCTAGATGGCAATTTACCTCCTCGTAGAAGGTTAGTAGATTGGTTTGGCAAGAACGATTCTTCATGAATCCATGCTGATTACTGCTAATGATACCGTTCTCATTATTAAAATCTTGTATATAGTCCCTTATCATCCCTTCCAAGAGTTTACATACTATTGATGTTAGGCTAACTGGTCTGTAATTCCCATGGATATATTTTGGCCCTTTTTTTTCAATATTGGTGCTACATTGGCTTCTCTCCAATCAGCTGGTACCATTCCAGTCAGTAGACTGTCAGTAAAAGTTAGGAACAATGGTCTGGCAATTACTTGACTGAAGTTCACTAAGGACCCTCGGGTGCAAGCCATCTGGTCTCGGTGACTTACTAATGTTAGTTTTTCCAACTCTATCTCTAATTCTGTCCTCTGTTAGCCATGGAGGTGCTTCCTGTGATGTGTCATGAGGATAAACACTGCAGTTTTGGTTACTGAAGCCCCCCAATTCCCTCGTGAAGACTGAGGAGAAGAATAAATACAATACCTTCACCATCTCCCCATCCTTTGTAACCAGATGTCCTTCCTCATTCTTTATGGGGCCAATATGGTCTGTCCTCCCTTTTTTACTGGTTATATAGTGACCACAGCACAACCCAATCTGAGGAAATGCTTCATCTCCATTTATTATAAAGAAATCACTTCCAATACAATACGATTCCTGACAATCACTTCTAATTACTGGACATGATTGGGACATAAAAGATCCGAAAAAAAAAGATTGACAGAACTGATCACATGACTCCGGTGATAGAAATAGAACATGACCAATAGAAACATGAACATTCCTAATCTGGTGGACGGCAGGATGACTATAACAGATGATAGATGTCTCTGGGGTTATCATGGGGGAAATCTGATGTGGATTGTCAGCTCTTCTGCCAAGTACAATCCAGACCCTGATCTGCAGATCTATTTCTGGATACTTTTCTATGAAATAAAGATTTCCCGGGACCCCGTTAGACATGGACAATACTAGTTCTAGCAGCTCCTCAGTCCAGCCGTTCCCCTATAATACTAAATCCTCATCACTTCCTATCACTATATGATAAAAGAACATTTCTCTATATAAATGGTGACTTTAGGAGAAAAAAAAACATTCAGAGAAAAAAAAAAACTAACAAAATCTTAGGAAAGGAGGAGGAGAATGTCGGGGTGTCTTCTCTAATTTAAAGCTGAACTCCGGGCAGATAGAAGAGAGAAATGAAGGTGGCTCTGTATACATGAATACAACCCGGAGTTCTGCTTTAACAGGAAGTGAGACAACCTCATTATTCCTCATATATCTTCCAGGGATTTCCCAGAATTCTCTCCTGTATGAAGGAGACGTGTATCTCCAGGACTGAAAACAGCCGACATTGATAGAAACAGGAATATGAGGAATAAAATAGCCTTTAAAGAATATATATATATATATATATATATATATATATATATATATATATATATAGAACCTTGTGGGCTTTACTGGTACCAGAAAAGGACAGTGACACAGAAATTCATAAAAAATGTTCATATAAAATATGTTAGCATTACATTCTTAAAATCATAAGGTCACTGCTCATTTTGGATAATGCAGGCCATATAATTGCACTTCAACAATATTCGTTTGCTAATATGTCAACGTGTTTCACCAACATTGCTTCCTCAGGACCTCAATATTCATATATCCATAAATATATGGTTTGTGTGTATTGGATATCATAGGTCACATTAATCTGTATTGGATTAAACATTCTGATATCGTGATCTGGTTTCAGTGCTGTTTTCCTCCTCTGGGATCTATTTAATAGTGAGTAGGAGTGAGTAGGAGTAGGAGTGAGTAGGAGTAACAGTGTGACACTCTTGGACATTTTGTTTGTTTGCCTAGTGATGAGGCTAGCTTCCCAACCAGTTGTGCTCCTTTCTATAGGACAAATTATGGCATATGGAACATTATTTTGCCTGGCTCTGATTGGAGCATGTAAGTGGTCTAGAGGGACACAGCATGCTTACTATATACAGTGGAACCTCAGATTGTTTGTAATGTGGTTAACAAGCGTTTCGCTATACAAGCTGTTTTTTTTTGTTTTTTTTTAATCCTGGCTCTATTTGCGAGCGTTGACTCATGAGACGAGCAGGATTCAAGCCTCTGGGTGTGCAGTACCTTATTTGGCCAGAGGTGCAGGGCGGCCGGTGACACTCTAAGACACTCTGAGATGCTCAGAGACACTCGGAAATACTCAGAAATACTCCATTCCTGATTTTCTCAGAGCATTTCCGAGTGCTTCCGAGTGCCTCTGGCGCCCCTGTAGTTCTGGCCACATGCTGTACTGCATACACCGGCACCCTCACATCTCTGGCCACATACAGCACTGCACAGACCAGCATTGACTGGGGAACACATTATCTTACTTTCGATTGATTCTTATGGGGAAACTCGCTTTGATATATACGAGTGCTTTGCATTACAAGCATTCTTGGGGAACGGATTATGCTCGTACTACTGTATCATGTTGCATGTTATTTACTAAAATGAATTGTTGTGCTTTTTCCTTTTGGATAGGCCACATTTTCTTTGCAGTCTGAGGTCCCGAGGAAGCAATGTTGGTGAAATGCGTTGAGCTCTTGACATATTAGCAAAGGAATATTGTTGAAGTGTAATTATATGGCCTGCATCATCCAAAATGAGCATTGACCTTATGATTTTATGAATATAATGCTAACATATTTTAACTTTTTGTAATAAATATATAATTTTTTTTATGAATTTCTGTGTCACATAATTTATGGATGAGGTACCAATGCATAGCCCAAATTTTATGTTATACAAATAAAATAACCATCACCGATTATGATTACCATGAAGAAGAAATGACTCTGTAATACAAACCCTAATAAAGAAAAATATAGAAAAATATGATTAAAATCAGCAAGATTTCCAGGGACAAACCTCTAAATCCCGGGACTGTCCCTGGAATTCAGACACACCTGGCAGTTATCATTGTGTCAGATAATGAATTACATTTTATATTTAAAGGGCATCTGTCATTAGACATGTGCATTCGTTTTTGTCCGAATGCATTTTCGTCCGAATTTCAGGTATTTTCGTTATCGTTTAGACAAATGATAACGAAAGCGCAGAGTCCGAAAAACAAAAGATCCGATATAAACAAATGCTTTATTTTCGTTTTGACGCAGTTCGATACAGGTAGGAGATTCGACGTGACTCTGACAATAACAATCTGTGTCTATGGAACTTGTATCATAACAGTCCATTCACACAGGGGCGACACGACTTCCAGCACGACTTTGGGAGGCAACTTGGACACGACTTGAATGTGAATCACAGCGCGACTTACAACACGACTTTAATGTAAAAACAGCATGGGTTCCCCTTCAAGAGCATACCAGGCCCTTCGGGTCTGACATGGATTTTAAGGGGAACCCTGCGCCAAAAAAAAAATGGCGTGGGGGCCCCCTCAAAATCCATACCAGGCCCTACAGGCCTTTATTAAAGAAGACTTTAATAAAGGAATTGTCAAAGACCGTCTCCTGTCATTTTTAACACTTTATTGTCACTTTTTTGATGAAATGGTAAGGGTAATTTTGTACCCCCCTTACCATTTCACAAGGGGGGAGGCCGGGATCTGGGGGTCCCCTTGTTAAAGGGGGATTCCAGATTCCGATAAGCCCCCCACCCGCAGAACCCCCACAACCACCGGCCAGGGTTGTGGGGATGAGGCCCTTGTCCTCATCAACATGGGGACAAGGTGCTTTGAGGGGCTACCTCAAAGCACCGTCCCAATGTTGAGGGCATGTGGCCTGGTACGGTTCAGGAGGGGGGGCGCTCTCTCTTCCCCCCCTCTTTTCCTGCGGCCTGCCAGGTTACATGCTCGGATAAGGGTCTGGTATGGATTTTGAGAGGGACCCCCACGCCATTTTTTTTGGTGCGGGGTTCCCCTTAAAATCCATGCCAGACCTGAAGGGCCTGGTATGGATTTTGAGGTCGACCCCCACACCATTTTTTTTTTGGCATGGGTTCCCCTTAATATCCATACCAGACCTGAAGGGCCAGGTATGGAAATTTGGGGGACCCCAACGCATTTTTTTTTCTTAATGCTAATGACCTGTGTGCAATACAAATAGCCTTAAAAAAACCCATAGAAGACGTACGACATTAGAATCCTACTATAGCTTGTAGTCGAAATATTCGTCCGGGAATGTATGATTGCAGCGTCATGAGTTTCGCTGCTCCGTCGAATCTTCTTTAACATTCCAATAGACACCATAAGCCTTCAATGACAGATTCAACCGTAATTCATTTTTGATTTTCGGACTAATGAAAACTAAAAAACTAAATAAATAAAAACGAATTTCGGGAGTAACTAAATAAATGTATTTTTCGGACGAAAACGAAATTCCGAAAATAAATATTTCAGTCTGCACATGTCTATCTGTCATGAGAGAAGCATGGGGGGCTGCCATTGCTAAACTCCCTGCGAGAATGCTAGTTCCCTGGCGGTCAAGCTGATGCTTCGGCTTCAATACTGTCTCCGTCTTTGACCCGGAGCAAGTATAGAGATAAGGAATTCTGACTTTTTTTTTCTTACTTACAGCAGTGGTTCTCAACCTCGGTCCTCAAGTACCCCCAACAGGCCATGTTTTGGGAATTTCTCTTAGATAAAATAGCTGTCCAAAATACCAATCCATTGACTCTGTGCAACGTTTTCAGGTTTTCACTTTATCTTGCACCGAGTCAATGGCTTGGTATTTTGGACAGCTATTTTATCTAAGAGAAATTCCCAAAACATGGCCTGTTGGGGGTACTTGAGGACCGAGGTTGAGAACCATGGATTTACAGCATGCTTGTTCCGGAGCAAAGACTTAAAGTGGTAATAAACCCAAAAACAAAAATGATATATATTGAAGCTTATCAATTTTAGGGCTTTTTTTTTTCCCCTAGTGATCCTGCCAGTAACACAATTTCTGTCTTAGGGTGGCTCCTCTATCTGTGGAGTCCTCCAAGCAGTGGCTGATCAATGATCCATTCCCATCACCCATTCTTGTGATGTCACCAGACTCTGGGCGTTCTCACTTCTCTCCTCACATATCTTTATACAACCTTTCAACACATTAAACACAGCATGGAGGGGCTCAGTGAAGGTGGTGGTGAAGGTGTTGATGTGTCGGATCGGGTCACACAGATCATAAAAGGAGATCCGCCCGGCCTCATAATCCAGATCTATTCTGACTCTGTTACTGGAGGGATTGGTGGGTAAGGGGATATCTTTACCGTCATGTATCACAAAATACTGATGACCAGACCTGTCCAATCCCCAGGACTTATTATTCCTTCCAATCTCTGATTTACGTCCTCTCCTGTCTATACTGGGGTAACACATCCCGACTACCCATTCATCTGATCCCCCAACATCCACATCCCAGTAATATCTCCCCGAGGAGAAACTCTGACTGCTCATCACCTGAGGACAATACTGAAATCTCTCTGGTGCTTGTGGGCGCCTCTGGTTCCTATCTGACCTGGATACAGTTTTCCCATCATCTGATATATGTAGATTATTACTAGCTGTGTTTACATCCAATAATATGTCTGCAGGGTAACACATTTCAACTCTCCAGCTCCCTGACCCCCCAACATCCACATCCCCGTAATGTAGCCCTGAGGAGAAACTCTGACTGCTCATCACCTGAGGACAATTCTGAGATCTCTCTGGTGTTTCTCGGTGATTCTGGTCTATATATGACCCGGGAGCAGTTTTCCTGTCATCTGACATCTGTAGCTCATTACCCGATGTGTTTACATCCATTAATATGTCTGAAGATTCCCGTATAGGGAAGTATACATTTACCTCTGTTATTATATCAGATAAACCTGTATGTAAGACCCCCGCCACACCCAGACCCCCTCCATCATGGAGGAGCTCCTCATGTCTCTCTCTGTCCTCATTATCTCCATCCTCAGTATCACACAAGTCACCTGTGTCTGATTCCTGTAAGACAGTCAGTGGATCCGTCACGTTACACAGCTCCTCAATGTGACGCAACTTCCTGGACAGCTCCTCCTTCTTTATCTCCAGATCCCGTATGAAATCCAATATGGAAATAAAGACCCGCTCTGCCCTCCCGGAGATTTCCCTCAGGACTCTCTTCTCCAGGTCTTCCAGACGTCTCCTGAGATCTCTAAACAGGGCAGTGGCTCTCTCGGTGTCACCGGCTGCTTCTTCTTCTACTTTCCACCTGTGTTCCTGCAGACTCTGGACTCTTTCCTCCGTCTTCTCTCTCTTTGTCAGAAGTTTCTGCAGAACATTCCTCAGTTGCTCCTTCTTCTTCTCAGAAGCCTCATTCAGTGACTCCATCTTATGTCCTATGTGTTCTCCGATCAGACAACAAGACATACAGACACAGCTACCGTCATTAGTGCAGAAATACTTCAAAACTTCCTTATGGACGGGGCATTTCCTGCTCTCCATGGACAAGGTGGGGTCACATAAGACGTGTTCTGGGGACGTTTTGTGGACTCTCAGATGTTTATCACACAAAGAAACCTCACAGAGCAGACAGGATCTAACAGCAGGTACAGGATAGTCCACACAGTGAGTACAGAAGACCCCGGACTCCTCCCGATCTTGCTGAGCAGACAGTAAATTCTCTGCCATGTTACGAGGTTTAATTATCTTCTGCAATGCAGGACGACTCCTGAAACTTCTCTCTGCATACAAGACCAGAATATTCTCCTGTGTATCCAGCACACGATCAATACAGACCTGGCAGAGGTTGTGCCCGTAATTCAAGGTTACAGGATCGGTATAAAAGTTCAAACAGAACTGAAAGTATCTGGAGCTAGCAATAAAATTGAACTCGTTGCAACTCCTCTGCACAGGGCGAGGCTGAGCTCGGCTCTCAGTTGATTTGTTAACCGCTTCAGCCCCGGAAGATTTTACAACCCTTCCTGACCAGAGCACTGTTTACAATTTGGCGCTGCGTTGCTTTAACTGACAATTGCGCGGCCGTTGGACGCCGTACCCAAACAAAATTTGCGTCTCTTTTTTTCCCCCACAAATAGAGCTTTCTTTTGGTGGTATTTGTTCACCACTGCTGTTTTTATTTTTTTGCGGTATAAACAAAAGAACAGGGACAATTTAAAAAAAAAACACAATATCTTTTACTTTTTGCTATAATAAATATCCCACATTTATTTTTATTTTTTTCAAAAAAACTAATTTCTTCCTCAGTCTAGGCCCATATGTATTCTTCTACATATTTTTGGTAAAAAATATATATCACAATAAGCGTATATATTGATTGGCTTGCACAAAATTTATAGCGTCTACAAAATAGGAGATAGATTTATGGCATTTTTATTATTATTTATTTTTCTACTAGTAATGGCGGTGATCTGTGATTTTTATCGGGACTGCGGCGGACAAATTGGACGTTTTTGACACATTTTTGGGACCACTGACAATTATACAGCGATCAGTGCTATAAAAATGCACCGATTACTGTAAAAAAAAATGTTACTGGCAGGGAAGGGGTTAATACTAGGGGGCGATCAAGCGGTTAACTGTGTTCCCTGGGTGTGTTCTAACTGTAGGGGGTTGGGACTTGCTAGGGGAAGAGAGAGATCGGTGTTCATACTTTGTATGAACACACGATCAGTCTCTTCTCCCCTCACACACAGATCCCAGTTCTCGCTGTCTCATGAGAGATCGTGGGAGCCCGGCAGTCATCGGGCACTCGCATCGGCGTGCGCCCCTAGTGGCCACAGGGCGAAGCGACGTAACATGACGTTGTTTCGCCCAGCTGTGCCATTCTGCCGCACTAAAACTGCAGCGGCTGGTCGGCAAGTGGTTAATCACTTCAGCCCCGGACCAATTGTCAGCCTAAGGACCAGAGGTCTTTTTACAATTTCGCACTGCACTGCTTTAACTGGTAATTGCGCGGTCATGCAATGTTGTACCCAAACAAAATTTGCGTCCTTTTCTTCCCACAAATAGAGCTTTCTTTTGATGGTATTTGATTGCCTCTGCAATTTTTATTTTTTTGCGATATAAATGGAAAAAGACCGAAAATTTCGAGAAAAAAAGATATTTTCTACCTTTTGTTATAAGAAAAATCGAATAAACTCAATTTTAATCATACATTTAGGCCAAAATTTATTCAGCCACATGTCTTTAGTAAAAAAAAATGTCAATAATCGTATATTTATTGGTTTGCGCAAAAGTTATAGCGTCTACAAACTAGGGAGCATTTTCTGGAATTTACGCAGCTTTAGTTTATGACTGCCTATCTCATTTCTTGAGGTGCTAAAATGGCAGGGCAGTACAACCCCCCCCCCCCAAAATGACCCCATTTTGGAAAGTAGACACCCCAAGGAAATTGCTGAGAGGCATGTTGAGCCCATTGAATATTTTTTTTTTTGTCCCAAGTGATTGAATAATGACACAAAAAAATCGAAATAAATAAAATGTTTACAAAAATGTGTCACTAAATGATATATTGCTCACACATGCCGTGGTTATATGTGGAATTGCACCCCAAAATACATTCTGCTTCTCCTGAGTACGGGGATACCTCATGTGTGGGACTTTTTGGGAGTCTAGCCACGTACGGGACCCCGAAAACCAATCACCACCTTCAGGATTTCTAAGGGTGAAAATTTTTAATTTCACTCCTCACTACCTATCACAGTTTCGAAGGCCATAAAATGCCAAAATAGCACAAAACCCCCCAAAATGACCCAATTTTGGAAAGTAGACACCCTAAGCTATTTTATGAGAGGCATGTTGAGTCCATGGAATATTTTATATTTTGCCACAAGTTGTGGGAATCTTACAAACTTTTTTTTTTTTTGCACAAAGTTGTCACTAAATGATATATTGCTCACACATGCTATAGGCATATGTGAAATTACACCCCAAAATACATTATGCTGCTTCTCCTGAGTACAGGGAGACCCCGAAATCCAAGCACCGCCTTCAGGATTTCTAAGGGCATTAATTTTTTATTTTACTCCTCACTACCTATCACAGGCCATAAAAAGGCCATAAAATGCCATAAAATGCCAAGATAGCATAAACCCCCCCAAATGACCCCATTTTGGAAAGTAGATACCCCAAGCTATTTGCTGAGGGGCATGTTGAGCCCATTGAATATTTTTTTTTGTCCCAAGGGATTGAATAATGACAAAAAATATAAATAATTATTTTTTTACAAAAAGTTGTCACTAAATGATATATTACTCACACATACCATAGTTATATGTGGAATTGCACCCCAAAATACATTTTGCTGCTTCTCCTGAGTACAGGGATACCACATGTGTGGGACTTTTTGGGAGCCTAGCTGCGTACGGGGCCCCGAAAACCAATCATCACCTTCTGGATTTCTAAGGGCGCAAATTTTTGATTTCACTCCTCACTACCTATTACAGTTTCGAAGGCCATAAAATGCCAAAATAGCACAACCCCCCCCCCCCCCCCCCCCCATGACCCCATTTTGGAAAGTAGACACCCCAAGCTATTTGCTGAGAGTCATGTTGGCTGAACGAATAAAAAGAGATTGATCGGTGGATATGCCCACCATTAGAATATCTCCCTTCACCCACCCACTTCTAATGATGGGCATACATGCACCATTTATATATGCTGAATCATGGGGGCATCCTCCCACAAAAAAGTTATGCCACGTACACACGGTTGAACTTTTCCACGGGCAAGCCCTCCGCCTGAATTTCGACCGTATGTACGCGGCAATAGGAGTAAAATCGCTCCTCCGCCCCTGCTGCCCCCATGCTTCGGCATATATGCTCTTTTTTTTTTTAACTGTAGTGGTGAAATCACCTCCTACAGCGTTGGAGTCGCAGCTTTATGTATCGTGGGAGCAAACGCTGTTGCTGATCAATATAAATAAATCCACGCTGCAACTGAATGGTGTACCTGCTAAGCAAATTATGGTTAACGTTAAAACAAAGTAACATTACAGTAGAACAGTAAAACCTTACCATACCATACCTGCAAAGCAAATACCAAAAAAAAACTGTAAAAAATAATTTTTTTTTTAACACAACCTGTGCCTAAAATATATATATGCCGAAGCATGGTGGCATCAACCCATGTGCCCGTACATGCCATTCTGCCAACGTATATCTACATGCGGCGGTCCTTAAGTGGTTAATAAACCTTTTGATGTCAGATTAAGACAAGCCCTGTGATTGTGTACATTTACACTTTTAAAAATACATTTTTAACATTACCTTGTTCAGCATTCCAGCATTCA
The DNA here is from genome assembly GCF_037356315.1 of Lithobates pipiens. NCBI lineage: Eukaryota > Metazoa > Chordata > Amphibia > Anura > Ranidae > Lithobates > Lithobates pipiens. The sequence continues at coordinate 681,906,317 of NW_027507903.1, forward strand.
TATCCACAGGCCACATTGAGGGTTGTGGTTCAATATCTAGGGGTAGGGCACATGTGTCTTTCATTTCTGGCAGCAAGCCTGTTATACACCCAGGGATGAAGAGAAGATGGTGGAGTGTCTAAGGACCCTTTCACACTTGTGCTACTCCAAAGTCAGGCGATTTGGCAAGACAGTCATATGACTGTGGATCCGACTTTGCCCCACGACTTGAAGTACAACTTCAACGAGCAGGGACGCGACTTTGATTACCAAATAATTAGAGGGAACTCCACACTAATTTTTTTTTTTAAAGAAAAAAAATGGCATTGGTTCCCCCTTCATGGGCATACCGGGGCCTTCGGTCTAGTATGTGTTTTAAGAGGAACCCCCACGCCGAAAAAATTGCGTGGGGTCCGCCCCAAAATCCATACCAGACCCTTATCCGAGCACCAGCCTGGCCGGTCAGGAAAGGGGATGGGGACGGGTGAGCCCCCCCCCCCTGAGCCATCCCAGGCCACATGCCCTCAACATGGGGGGTGGGTTCTTTGAGGCAGGGGGGCCCTGCCCCCCACCCCAAAGCACCTTGCCCCATGTTGATGAAGACAAGGGCCCCTTCCTGACAACCCTGGCCGTTAGTTGTCGGGGTCTGCGGGCGGGGGGGCTTATTGGAATCTGGGAGCCCCCTTTAGCAAGGGGGCCCCCAGATCCCGGCCCCCACCCTATGTAAATGAGTATGGGGTACATCGTACCCCTACCCATTCACCTGGGGAAAAAAGTGTCAATGAAAAAAAACACACTAGACAGGTTTTTAAAGTAATTTATTAGGCAGCTCCGGGGGTCTTCTTCAGACTTTGGGGGTCTCTTCCGACTTCTCTGATCTCTTCTTCCACTCTCCGGTGTCTTCTTCCGCTCTCCGGGGCCTTCTGCCGGGCTCCTCCACTATTTTCTTCCAGCTCTTTTACTAGCGTTGGCCCTGTCTTCTCCGTCGTCATTGTCTTCTTCTTCTGTCTTCTCTCTTCTGTCTTCTCTCTTCTGTCTTCTCTCTTCCGATGTTGACACGACGCTCTCTCCCGCTGTAATACCACGTGCGCGGTGCACAACAATTTATATAGGCATGGGGCGTGGTCACCGGGTGATGTCACCCGGTGACCCCGCCTCCTTATGATGCCACAGCCCGTGGCATGATGGGACTCTGGCGTTGTAATGGAGTGGGGTCACCGGGTGACCACGCCCCATGGCTATATAAATCGTTGCGCACGGCACACAATGCATTACATTGGGGGAGAGCGTTGTGTCAACATCGGAAGAGAGAAGACAGAAGACAGAAGAGAGAAGAAGACGACGACAACAACGGAGAAGAGCGGGCCAACGCTAGTAAAAGAGCTGGAAGAAGATAGCGGAGGAGCCTGGCAGAAGGCACCGGAGAACGGGAGAAGACACCGGAGATCGGGAGAAGAAAGCAAAGAAGTCATAAGAGACCCCCGAAGTTGGAAGAAGACCCCCGGAGCTGTCTAATAAATTACTTTAAAAACCTGTGTAGTGTGTTTTTTTATTGACACTTTTTCCCCCCAGGTGAATGGGTAGGGGTACTCATTCACATAGGGTGGGGGGCCGGGATCTGGGGGCCCCCTTATTAAAGGAGGCTCCCAGATTCCGATAAGCCCCCCGCCCGCAGACCCCGACAACCAATGGCCAGGCTTGTTGGGAAGGGGCCCTTGTCCTCATCAACATGGGGGCAAGTTGCTTTGGGCTGGGGGGGCAGGGTCCCCCTGCCTCAAAGTACCCACCCCCCATGTTGAGGGCATGCGGCCTGGTATGGCTCGGGGGGGGGGGGGGGCGCCCACTCATCCCCATCCCCTTTCCTTTCCAGGCTGGTGCTCGGATAAGGATCTGGTATGTATTTTGGGGGGGACCCCACGCCGTTTCCTTAGCATGGGGGTTCCCCTTAAAATCCATACCAGACTGAAGGGCCCAGTATGCTCATGAAGGGGTAACCCATGCCAAGTCACATGCCTTTATGCACAAGTCGCATGCCAAAGTCGGATCAGTTAATACCGAATCCGACTTTGATCCAACTTCAGAAAAAAAGTAGTGCAGGAACTACTTTGAAGTCGACACGACTTAAAGAGGAAGTAAAGGCAAATTATTATTATTTTTTTTTAAAAGCACAACCTGTAAGGCAAAGGCATAATGAGCTAGTATGCATAGCATACTAGTTCATTATGAATAACTTACCTGAGAACGAAGCCCCCGAATCGGTCCTCCGTCTTCCTCTTTGCCGCTGCCATGGATCCCGGAGCGACTTCCGGGTCCCGCGGCTCCAGCGCTGTGATTTGCCGGAGCCGCGATGACGTCACTCCCGCGCATTCGCACGGGAGCCGACACTCGAGGCATATCGCCGCGATCTGCGGCCTGCCCCAGTGCGCCTACAGGCCGCTGTCTTCGGGTAAATATCTCCTAAACCGTATAGGTTTAGGAGATATTTCTTGAACCTACAGGTAAGCCTTAATCTAGGCTTACCTGTAGGTCAAAGTTGGTTGTAAGGGTTTACAACCACTTTAAAGTCATGCCAATATGAATGGTAGTCATTCAAAATCATGGAGAATGACTTGTCATGCGATTTTGCAGTCCAAAATCGTGGGGCAAGTCGTACAAGTGTGAAAGGGGGCTAACCAAGTCTTCCTCATGCTCTTCCTGTCTCCCAGGAACAGAATAGCTTGAAGTCATCAGTAGCTGCTAAAGCATCCTGTTCTTCCTCCTTATCCAGAGATACGGGAGTCAGTCGAGTTGATGAAGGACCTTATCAGGTTGGACCATGCCATAGGTTGAACTTCATGGACTTGTGTCTTTTTTTCAACCTCACCTACTAAGTAACTATGTATATCAGCCACTTTCTGCAAGAGGATGCACAGCAATTCATTGTATCTGAGGTTGAGGAGGAGAACATGTTCCTGCAGCTGAGGCCTACTACCACTATGGATGAAGTATTGAGTAAGAGGATCAGATTCAGCCTTTCTGATGTGGGACTGCAGTAAAAACATGACAGGGGGGCAGAGGATGTAAGGTCAGCAGCGCAGTGTAGGAGTAGAAAGGCAGTGTACATGGGATCAGCAAGGCAGAAGATAAGGTCAGCAGTTTGTAGGCAGGCCCAGATTAAGAGCATCATGGGCCTGGTGCTTGGGACTTTGGTGGACTTTTTAAAAGTTTATTAAGTTATCCATAAGTGATAGCACGGGTAAGTGACAGATACTATTAGAACCCTAATGTCTCCCCTGCAGTAGCCAAGGAATGATAGCTGTGACCCCAAAAGTCACAAAATACACATCATTTCTGAGGCCTTCTCAGGAGGAGAAGTGACCATACCAGTTGCCCGCATCCTCATGGCTCCACCATCCCTCTCATTCTGGCCAGCACAAATCCTCTGAGCCCTCCCCAAGCGCTGTATCAGCAGTTGGCAGGAATGTCATGGTTCATTGCCTCCTCTCACCTTGAGCCTCCTCTTCCCTAGTAATAAAGCTGTGGCCACCTCTTAGGATGGACTGAGCTTCTCATGAGACTCCCTACTGACCCCGGTTGGCGGTGAGTGCGAAATGCAGGGCCAGTCAAAGGAGATCCCTCCCCATATGCCCATTGCTTTCCATGCATGGCCTGTTATTTTTGGGGGGCTGGGCCTATTTTAAAGGTAGGGACCTGGAGCTGCAGCTCCAATAGCCCCTACGTTAATCTGGCCCTGTTTGTAGGGACATGTACAGTAGGTTATCAGAGAATTGTAGAGGGGTTAGCAGGGTAGTATACAGGTGGAAGTAGGGCAGAGGACCATTAGTACCAGTTGAGTATGGTTTAAACGCCACGGTCTACCTGAATACTGTTGCTGACTATGTCCATCCCTTTATGACTACAGTGTACTATGGTTGCCACCTCATCCCTTTAAACCCGAACACATATTAATTACACAGGTTCTGTGGCTGATTAAGGTGGTAATTAAACTCACTCAGTGCCTTATCTGCATTAAATTGGCCTCAGAACCTGTGTAATTCATATGTGTTTGGGTTAAAAGGGATGAGGTGGCAACCCTACAGTGTCCCCATCTTCTGATGGCACCTTCCAGCATGGATAATGAACCATGTCACAAAGCTCAAATCATCTCCCCACTGGTTTCTTGAAAATAACAATTAGTTCATTGCACTCCAATGGCCTCCACAGTCACCAGATCTCAGCACCTTTGGAATATGGTGGAATGGCTGATTGACATCATGGATATGCGCCGATAAATCTGCAGGAACTGCGTGGTTATCATGTCACTATGGAGCAAAATCTCTGAGGAATGTTTCCAACACCTTGTTGTATCTATGCCACGAACAATGATGGCCAAAGAGGGACCATTCCGCTAACTAGCAAGGTGGACCTAAATTCTCATTGACACCCATAAAATATGAGTACCCTCTGTTGTGAAAAGCGTAAGCCTACAAATAAGATTGGCCAGAATCTTGTATGAGGAAACTACCGTAGCCTCCACCACAGTAGCCAAATTCTTCAGTTGAGGGAAGAGCAACCAACGAATATAAACTAACTGAGCATCAAAGAAATAGAGACGAAGACCGGGGAAAGCCAAAGCTACCCTAGTAGTGGGAACAGGCGCATAACTATAGGGGGTGCAGCAGTCGTGACCACAACTGGGCCCTGTGATGCAGGGGGCCCATGCAGCCCCCTCTTCATATGGCCGGCAGCAGCATAGGCAGCGAGGGGTACCAGTGCACCATGCACATGGGTGGCTGGAGGTGGAGGTTGACTAGCAGAGCTCCATGCTCGACTATCGCACTGGCTGCTCTTTAGTTGTGCATTCCCCGCATGACCTGTGTCCTCGGCTGGCTCCTCAGAGTACCCCTCTCCTGCTCCATGCATTGCCGCTCAGTCCATTGTCTGTTCTCCCCAGCCAGAGTCCCGCCCCCCCGAGTCCGGCCCACACTGCACTGCGCACTTCTCCCGGGTAAACAAACTTTAAGCACACAGGTGCAGTGCAGCCCTATGAGAGACGGCTCCCCGGAGGACACTGCAGGCTTGTCTGCCAGCCCCCCTCCTCCCCCGTCATACACAGATGATGAAAGGTCTTTCGGGGAGATATGCTGATCGCCGGTCCAGCACACTGGATGGAGCCCAGGCCAACATGGATGAGTGCGCGGCCTGCAGCTTGGTCATGGTGAGTGAGAAGACCCCAACCCCCACACACCATTACATACCCCCTCCATCTCCCCCTGGGGACAGGGACCCCTTCTCACGTTGGGACAGGGACCCCCATCTCCCCTGGGGACAGGGACCCCTTCTCATCTGGGGGCAGTAACTTCATCTGCCCTGGAGAAAAGGACCTCATCTCTTCTGGGGACAGGGACCCCATCCTGCCTAGGGACAGTCCCCCTGTGGGGCACCTAAAAAAAATAAAAATAAATGGAACTACAGGGCTCAAAAAGGTCATACCTGTGACCACGCCCTGGAGTTCCACCACCGGACTCGGAGGGAAGGGCCCTGGCTGGGGTTAAGGGGGGCCCCTCATGGTTTCTTGCATCGGGGCCCTGAAGGTTCTAGTTACGCCACTGAATGGGAAGCTGCTTAGGCCGCGTACACACGGGCGGATTGTCTGCCCAACTAAGTTCGGCAGACAATCCGACAGACAGTCCGTTCAAAATTAGCATGAACGGACTTGACCACACACGATGAGCAGACAGTCCGCTGAAGCGTGCGTGATGACGTGTACAGCACGTACAACGGGACTAGAAAAACGACGTCCTATACACTGCAATGCAACCTTCGGCCGTGTAAACCCTTTCTGAGCATGCGCCATACTTAGTCCGTCCAACTTGCCTACACACGAGCGGACTGTCCGCTGAAACCAAGTTTGGACGGACAAAACCAAGTTTGAACGGACTGTCTTACGGAAATTCCGTAAGACTTTGTTCGTCAGACTGTCCGCTGAAAAAGTCCGCTGAAGCCCACACACGAGCGGATTGTCCGCTGAAACACTGTTCAGCGGACTAAGTTGGGCAGACAGTCCGCCCGTGTGTACGTGGCCTTAGTCTCCAACGAGAGTCTGACTGATTAAGTGTGCCAATGGAATGTGTAAAGAACTGAATTGATTTCCCTGAATATCCTTTTGTCACATAGATTGGTGAATAAGACAAAATATACAAAAATTTGGGGAGGAAAATCATTTTAAATAGGTTTACTCTGCCAACCAGAGTGAGAGGAAGTTTGAGCCAATGAGATGTCTTAGTACGAAAAGAGGAGATACATGGAAGTAAGGTATTTTCTTAGTATTTGGACAGTAGTCATTCAATCTCAAAAGCATGTGCTCCCACTGTGGAGACGCTCATAAATTCAGTAGTGTTTAGGACTGCAAGCAATACACAGGGTGCCGTGAAGAGGCCTTGCAGCTTAAACATGCGTTTACAAATGCGTGATAACTAAACCCCTATTTTTAACGCGGATTGTTGGACAGGTTAATCTGGTTGGTGAGCAGACTGGTTTGTGAGTTGAGCTATAGAATGTTCTGTTTTTGTCTTTCATGCTTTTGCCCTTCCATGTCTTCTTTGCTGTGAAGGCCATTTATAGGTGGGGTCAGGGGCCATTTGTTGGTTACTCTTCCATAAAGGCCAGATTTGTGAAGAACACAACTAATAGTTGTCCTGTGGACAGATTCTCCCACCTGAGCTGTGGATTTCTGAAGCTCCTTCATGGACCTCTTGGCTGCATCTCTGATGAATGCTCTCCTTGCCCGGCCTGTCAGTTTAGGTGGTTAGGACGGCCATGGTAGGTTTGCAGTTGTGTCATACTCTTTCCATTTTCCGATGATGGATTAAACAGTGCTCTAAACTTTTCCACAACTTTATCCCTGACCTGCCTGGTGTGTTCCTTGGTCTTCATGATGCTGTTTGTTCACGAAGGTTCTCTAACAAACCTCTGAGGGCTTCACAGAACAGCGTTATTTACTGTATACTGAGATTGAATGACACACAGGACTCTATTTACTAATTAGGTGACTTCTGATGGCAGTCGGTTCCATTAGATCTTAGTTAGGGGTATCAGAGTAAAGGGGGGCTGAATACAAATGCCCCCCCCCCCCCCCGCCCACACGTTTCACATATTTATTTGTAAAAAAAATTGAAAACCATTTATCATTTTCCTTCCACTTAACAAATATGTGCCACTTTGTATTGGTCTATCACAGTGATGGCGAACCTTGGCACCCCAGATGTTTTGGAACTACATTTCCCATGATCCTCATGCACTCTGCAGTGTAGATGAGCATCATGTAGTTCCAAAACATCTGGTTGTGCCAAGGTTCCCCATCACTGGTCTATCACATAATTTCCCAATAAAATACATTTACGTTTTTGGTTGTAACATGACAAAATTTGGAAAATCTCAAGGGGTATGAATACTTTTTCAAGGCTCTGTATACATAGAACCTGAATTAGATAAGTTCATTCTATAGAATCAAACGCCTTGTGAGCATCCAAGGCCACAAGGGCTCTAGGGGTCTGGTTGGTGGTTGGGGACCTGCAGATTAGTAAAAGGTCTTTGAATATTAAAATTGGTCGACCTTCCAGGGATGAATCCTGTTTGGTCCAAATTTACCAGTGAGGCAATAACTTTATTTAACCTGAGAGCTAACATTTTTGAAAGGATTTTAAGATCAGTATTAATGAGGGATATTGGTCTGAATGAGTCACAAAGAAGTAAATCTTTGTTGGGTTTAGGGGTCGAGACTATTAGGGCCTCAATCATAGAGGAGAGTAATAACCTTTCCTTAAACTACTTACCAGTGGAGGCCCGTCCATAGGGGGCGCCACCCCCCATGCAGTAAAAAAAAAAACATGTCCCTTAAAAAAAAAAAATATATATATTTTTTAAATGTCCCTATGTGCACTGTGTCCTGGCACCGGGCGCAGTGCAGTATGGGAAGCGACACGTCTATGCAATCACAAGATTGCAGACGTGGCACTTCATTTCCTCAAAAAACGCCCCGTGGCGCAGCCGATCGCACCACAGCTTCCGGCACGATAGACTGGCCGGGCGAGGGCATAGACTTGCTCTTTGAGTGACATGGGCGGCGCTTCTGACGTCACTCAAGGAAGTGACGTTGGCCCGCTGTTTTCACTGCAATGTCCCCGCCTGAGAGGATCACAGGCTCACAGGCTGAGGTAAGGTATGGCCATGCTTTCCAACTTATATTTAATATATATATATATATATATTTATATATATATATATATATATATATATATATATAAAATATCCTTTTTTCAGCGCCCCCCCCACCGGACCCCCCAACCTTAATTATTTTTTTCTTCTTCTCTTCTCGGGGGCAAGATTAATTTCTATTTTCGGCGCCTCCCTGGTGGTTGGCGGCACACCAATCCCCCGCCCCCCCCGCGCTCAACATGATTAAAAAGTAATTAATTATTCTCAGTGGTCGGCAGCATACCGATCCCCCCCCACAGTTATTAATTGTGATTAATTAATTGTTAGTTTACAGCCTCCACCCCCCACAGTCTCATTCTCTTCTGCTTAGACAGTGGTTGGTGGTTCTTGATGAACAGTGCTCATATAGTGACATGCGAATGCTGTTCTGCAGATCAGTACTGTAAGCCAAGGCAAGTGAGATGAAGCACCCAGATATGCAGATATGTGCGATTTACAGGTTGCAGATATGAGCGATTTACAGGTTGCAGAATGCAGATATGTGCAATTTACAGAATGCAGATATGTGCGATTTAAAGGTTGCAGATATGTGCAATTTACAGGTTGCTGAATGCAGTTATGTGTGATTTACAGTTTGCAGAATGCAGTTATGTGCAATTTACATAATGCAGATATGTGTAATTTACAGGTTGCTGAATGCAGTTATGTGTGATTTACAGTTTGCAGAATGCAGTTATGTGCAATTTACATAATGCAGATATGTGCAATTTACAGGTTGCAGAATGCAGATATGTGCGATTTACAGGTTGCAGATATGTGCAAATACGCGTTGCTGAATGCAGTTATGTGTGATTTACAGTTTGAAGAATGCAGTTATGTGCGATTTACATAATGCAGATATGTGCGATTTGCAGGTTGCAGAATGCAGATATGTGCGATTTACAGGTTGCAGAATGCAGATATGTGCGATTTACAGGTTGCAGAATGCAGATATGTGCAATTTACAGGTTGCAGAATAGAGATATGTGTGATTTACAGGTTGCAGAATGCAGATATGTGTGATTTATAGGTTGCTTTACTAGAGCCCTGTCTATAATGTGCAGCCTGGTATATGATGTGCAGAGCCCGGTGTACAATGTGCAGCCTGGTATATGATGTGCAGAGCCCGGTGTACAATGTGCAGCCTGGTATATGATGTGCAGAGCCCTGTCTATAATGTGCAGCCTGGTATATGATGTGCAGAGCCCAGTGTATAATGTGCAGCCTGGTATATGATGTACAGAGCCCTGTCTATAATGTGCAGCCTGGTATATGATGTTGATTATATAAGGGGTGTGTCTTGTGAGAAGTGGGAGAGGCCAAATCTGGAGGTGCAGGGTCTTGCACCCCCCCCTCCCATCCTAAAACTTCACCAGCCGCCACTGCTACTTACCGTCCTTAGAACCTCCATGGTCGTCCTTGGGTTTCAGTGCACCTACAGGCATCATGCCAGTATTGAATTTTTTTAGCCAGCAATTCTCTTCAAGGCAGAAGTGAAAGGGGGGGGGAGGGGAGTGTGCACATAGTGTACATAACTGTGTTATGTACTTTTTTTTTCACACAGTTATGTACACATTTTTTGTTTTCATAGACACATGCCTGCACATTATAATTACATGCCTCACATTTTTTTATATATTCTGTTTTTTTACTTCTCCCTCCCCCCCCCCCCTTTTTTTTATCTGTTACACATAACAGATTAAGATTATATATATTGATATATAGTATTTTTCTTCACATATATTGATTATTTATATGCACATTTGCGCAATCTGTTTTAGTTTGGGGTTCTCTTTATTTCACATTTATTCACTTTGCATCTCTTTCACTGGTCTTATTTCGAGATTTGATATATATATATATATATATATATATATATATATATATATATATATAATTTGGATCACATGTGTGAAGATTCTACAGTAACGGGCTACCAGCCGTCACAGATTTTCACTATTGATTATACGATCGCATGATGTTATCTACATAGTATATATTTGTTCCTCACTTAGGACAAATATCAGCTATGAGTAAGCGCTAATTTTAGCGTGAAACGCGTCAACGTTTTTTGTTCTATTTTTCTCCTTTGTTGCTGTGATTTGTATGATGTGAATTTTTACTTGGAAAAATAAAGGCACGATTCCTTTTTGATTCGATCTGGAGTGCGGCTGTCCAGAGTTTTTTTTTTCCCTTTTCATCCATTGGTTTGTGCAATCAGCCTGCACCCGGGACTCCCATTGTCTGGAAAACAAGCAGTCTTCCGGGTGGACTAGCTTGGAGCGGTGGCTTTCTTTTTTCTCCAAAAAAAAAATGTAAAAAGTGCCCGTCCCCTCGTGCGAGCACGCAAAGGCAAATGCAAATGCATGCGTCGGTCCCGCACGCACACAAACAGCGATCGCCCCGCACATAGGAGGTATCGCTGTTAACATCGGATCATGGGCGGTAATTCTACCACCAGGCCTACTCTGTAGATGTAATGTGCTGACCTGTAAAGGCTTTATAAAGCGTCGCCTATGAATAGTAAAATTTAAGTTGTGTGTCGCTGTTGGGCGTGCGCAATTTTAAAACGTGACATGTTTGGTATCTATCTACTTGGCATTACATCATATTTTATAATTTACAAAAAATTTTGTTATGTTTCTTGTTTTTTTTGCATTAAAATGAAAAAGACTGTATTTTTTCCAAAAAATTGCATAAAAAAAAAAATGCTGTGCAAATACCGCGCGACATAAAAAAAATTACAAAAAAACAAACAATTAGTTCTCTAGGGCCTCTACTTTAAAAAAAAAAAAAATATATATATATATATATACATATATATATATATATATATATATATATATATATATATATATATATACATATATACATATATATATATATACATATATACATATATATATATATATATATATATATATATATATACATATATATATATATATATATATATATACACATATATATAAATATACATATATACATATATATAAATATACATATATACATATATATAAATATACATATATATATATATATATATATATATACACATATATATATATATATATATATATATATATATATATATATATATATATATAGATATATATATATATATATATTATGTGAAAATTTGTTATTTTTTGTTGCTACAAAACGGGTTAGAACTAGTTTTGTAGCCAAAAAATAAAAAAAATTTTCACATGAAAACAAAAAGTGCCAGAAAATTCTGGGTCTTCAAGTGGTAACTGACTCTATCTGAGGAACAAGTGTAGTCCGATGCCGCGTACACACGATCGGAATTTTCATCGGAAAAAGCTCTGATGATTTTCCCGACGGAATTCAGCTCAAGCTGTCTCGCCTACACACGGTCATACCAAACTGCGATCGTTTAGAACGCGGTGACGTGCAACACGTACGACGCGACTAGAAAAAGGAAGTTCAATAGCCAGTAGCCAATAGCTTCCGTCTCGTAGTTCAATCTGAGCATGCGTGATTTTTGGCGTGTCGGAATTGCATTACACACGATCGGAATTTCCGATAGAAAGTTTTTTCCGTCTGGAAAATTGAGAACATGCTATCAATTTTTGGCTGGTGGGAATTCGGACAGCTAAATTCCGATGGAGCGTACACACGGTCGCATTTTCCGATAAAAAGCTCTCATCGGTCTTTTGCTGGCCCGAAATTCCCATGGTGTGTACACGGCATTAGGCTTATGAATTGCTGAGCTCAGACTCCTGTCGTGGTGTCTCAGTGTGGGGTCATCAGTGGAGAGAGGAACATTAGCATGACAGTTGTCTGCCTCCTCCCAGTCCCCTACAGAGGTGACTTCTCTGGGCATGTTAGTGGGAGCGGATCCCGTGATAGAAGAGGAATGGTGGGCGTCTGAGAAATGTTCCTTTATAGAGTTGGGGGGGATGTGACTTCAGTAAAGAGAACTGTTGGCACAGAAAGAGATGATTCACTAACCACAGGATCCTTGTGTTCATCACGCAATGGGAGAGAACATGAGGCTGAGGAACTTCTGCAATCTTTGGAGCTCCTCCAGGGAGGATTTGGAGAGCCGGTCTCTCAATGTCTTCTTTCCTCCTTCCTTCTCTCTCCCTCTCTTCTTTCCTCCTTCTTTCTCTCTCCCTCTCTTCTTTCCTCATTCTTTCTCTCTCCCTCTCTTCTGTCCTCCTTCTTTCTCTCTCCTCTTCTTTCCTCCTTCTTTCTCTCTCCCTCTCTTCTTTCTTCCTTCCTTCTCGCTCCCTCTCTTCTTTCCTCCTTCCTTCTCTCTCCCTCTCTTCTTTCCTCCTTCTTTCTCTCTCCCTCTCTTCTTTCCTCCTTCCTTCTCTCTCCTCTTCTTTCCTCCTTCTTTCTCTCTCCCTCTCTTCTTTCCTCCTTCCTTCTCTCTCCCTCTCTTCTTTCCTCCTTCTTTCTCTCTCCCTCTCTTCTTTCCTCCTTCATTCTCTCTCCCTCTCTTCTTTCCTCCTTCCTTCTCTCTCCTTCTCTTCTTTCCTCCTTCTTTCTCTCTCCCTCTCTTCTTTCCCCCTTCCTTCTCTCACCTCTTCTTTCCTCCTTCCTTCTCTCTCCTCTTCTTTCCTCCTTCCTTCTCTCTCCTTCTCTTCTTACCTCCTTGTTTCTCTCTCCCTCTCTTCTTCCCTCCTTTATTCTCTCTCCCTCTCTTCTTTCCTCCTTCTTTCTCGCTCCCTCTCTTATTTCCTCCTTCCTTCTCTCCCTCTCCTCTTTCCTCCTTCCTTCTCTCTCCCTATCTTCTTTCCTCCTTCCTTCTCTCTCCTTCTCTTCTTACCTCCTTGTTTCTCTCTCCCTCTCTTCTTCCCTCCTTTATTCTCTCTCCCTCTCTTCTTTCCTCCTTCTTTCTCGCTCCCTCTCTTATTTCCTCCTTCCTTCTCTCCCTCTCCTCTTTCCTCCTTCCTTCTCTCTCCCTATCTTCTTTCCTCCTTCCTTCTCTCTCCTTCTCTTCTTTCCCCCTTCCTTCTCTCTCCTCTTCTTTCCTCCTTCCTTCTCTCTCCTCTTCTTTCCTCCTTCCTTCTCTCTCCTTCTCTTCTTACCTCCTTCTTTCTCTCTCCCTCTCTTCTTTCCTCCTTTTTTCTCTCTCCCTCTCTTCTTTCCTCCTTCTTTCTTGCTCCCTCTCTTATTTCCTCCTTCCTTCTCTCCCTCTCCTCTTTCCTCCTTCTTTCTCTCTCCCTCTCTTCTTTCCTCCTTTTTTTCTCTCTCCCTCTCTTCTTTCCTCCTTTTTTCTCTCTCCCTCTCTTCTTTCCTCCTTCCTTCTCTCTCCTTCCCTTCTTTCCTCCTTCCTTCTATCTCCCCCTCTTCTTTCCTCCTTCCTTCTCTCTCTCCCTCTTCTTTCCTTCTTCCTTCTCTCTCCCTCTCTTCTTTCCTCCTTCATTCTCTCTCCCTCGCTTCTTTCCTCATTTTTTCTCTCTCCCTCTCTTTTTTCCTCCTTCCTTCTCTTTTTTTCCTCCTTCATTCTCTTCTTTCATCCTTCCTTCTCTCCCTCTCCTCTTTCCTCCTTCTTTCTCTCTCCTTCTCTTCTTTCCTCCTTCCTTCTCTCTCCCCCTCTTCTTTCCTCCTTTTTTCTCTCTCCCCCTCTTCTTTCCTCCTCCCTTCTCTATCTCCCTCTTCTTTCCTCATTCCTTCTCTCTCACACTCTTCTTTCCTCCTTTTTTCTCTCTCCCTCTCTTCTTTCCTCCTTCATTCTCTCTCCCTCTCTTCTTTCCTCCTCCTTTCTCTCTCCCTCTCTTCTTTCCTCCTTTTTTCTCTCTCCCTCTCTTCTTTCCTCCTTCCTTCTCTTCTTTCCTCCTCCCTTCTCTCTCCCTCTCTTCTTTGCTCCTTCCTTCTCTCTCCTTCTCTTCTTTCCTCCTTCCTTATCTGTCCTTCTCTTCTTTCCTCCTTTCTCTCTCCCTCTCTTCTTTCCTCCTTCCTTCTCTCTCCCTCTCTTCTTTGCTCCTTCCTTCTGTCTCCTTTTCTTTTTTCCTCCTTCCTTATCTCTCCCTCTCTTCTTTCCTCCTCCTTCCTCTCGTTGTCTATTATTCTCCCCCTCCTCTCCCTTCCTCCCTCCTTTCCCCTCTCGTCTCCTCATTCCCCTCTCTTTCTTTTCCCACCCCCTCATTCCTTTTTTTTCTCTTCTCTCCCCCTCCTTCCTCTTATTCTCTTTTCTCTTCCTCCCTCCTCTCTTTCATTTCTCCTCCTCCCTCCTCTCTTTATTTTGCCTTTTCCTTTTGTTAGAATGTTAACCATTTGCCGACCGCCGCATGCCGATATACGTCGGCACAAGGACAGCGGCGGGCAAATGGCTGTACCTATACGTCCCCTTTAACCACTTCATGACCAGCACATGCCAACGTACATCCCTTTTTTTGAAGAGGGATATCTCGGTAACGGCAGCAGCTGCTGCCACAACTGAGGTATCCATCTCTTCAGGCGCCTGATGTGTTTACGATAATGGTGGTCTATGAATTTTTGAGGGTAAAATTTTGACGCCATTCCACGAGCGGGCGCAATTCTGAAGCGTGACATGTTGGGAATCAATTTACTTGGTGTAACATTATCTTTCACAATATAAAAAAATATATATTTTTCTTCTTTTTTTATTCAAAAAAGTGTTTTTTTTTTCCGAAAAAAGTGCACTTGTAAGACCGCTGCGCAAATACAGTGTAAAAAAAAAAAAGTATTGCAAAATTTTATTCTCTAGGGTTTTAGAAAAAAAAAAAAAACAATATATAATATTTGGGGGTTCTAAGTAATTTTCGAGCAAAAAAAAAACTGTTTTAAACATGTAAGCACCAAAATCTCAAAAAGAGGCTGGTCTTTAACCACTTGCTTACTGGGCACTTAAACCCCCCTCCTGCCCAGACCGATTTTCAGCTTTCAGCGCTGATGCACTTTGAATGACAATTACGCGGTCATACTACACTGTACCCAAATGACATTTTTATCATTTTTTTCCCACAAATAGAGCTTTCTTTTGGTGGTATTTAATTACAGCTGGGAGTTTTATTTTTTGCTAAACAAAAAAAAAAGATGCAATATAAAAAAATAAAAAATCATGTTTAATAGTTTGTTATAAAATTTAGCAAACAGGTCATTTTTCTCCTTCATTGAAATGCGCTGATGAGGCGGCACTGGTGGGCACTGATGGGCGGCACTGGTGGGCACTGATAGGCACAGTTAAGGTGACACTAATAGGCACAGATAAGGTGGCACCGATAGGCACAGATAAGGCAGTACTGATGGGCACAGATAAGGCGGCACTGATAGGTGGCACTGATAGGTGGCCCGGATGGGTGGCACGGATGGGTGGCACTAAGGGGCACTGATAGGTACCACTGATAGATGGGACTGATAGGTGGCACTGATAGGTGGCACTGATGGGCACTGGTAGATGACACTGATTGGCACGGATATGTGGCACTGAGGTGCAGCAATGTTGTTGAGGCAGATTGTGGGCACTGATAGGTGGCACTGTGGGCACTGATAGGTGGCACTGTGGGTACTGATGTATGGCACTGTGGGCACTGATGTATGGCACTGTGGGCACTGATGTATGGCACTGCTGGGTGGCATTATGGGCACTGATGGGTGGCACTGCTGGGTGGCACTTTTTTAATTCTCTGGGGGTTACTGGCAGGGGGCAGGTGGGCACTGATACACTGGCCGTGATCAGGACTGATGTCCCGATCACGGCCGCCGGTGATCTGCTTTTTTTTCTCTCCTTGCGCTGTCAGCGCAAGGAGGAAAAATAACCAATTACCGGCTCTGTTTTGTCACATGATCAGCTGTCATTGGCTGACAGCTGATCACGTGATAAGGGGTCGGGATCGACCCCTTGCTCGGATCCGTGATCAGGCGAGTCTCATTGACTCGCCGATCACAGAGCTCGCCGCGCGCGCCCCTCAGGGGGCATGCAGGCCGCTCGTGCAATAGACGTAGTCCCGGCAAAGGAGGTCTGCGCTGTAGCTGTCATTCGGTTATAGCGCGGATCTCAAGAGGTTAAGTGGCTAAGAGCCGGGGATAGCGAGTGTGCACCCACCGTGTACATCGTGACCGTGTCATGGAGCCTCAGAACGGGGAAGTGTAAACAAAGCATTTCTCATTCTGGCTAGTGTCATGACAGAGATCTACTGCTCCCTGTCATTGGGATCGGTGATTGCTGTCATGTGGCTTGAAGCCCCCCCCCCACAGTTAGAATCACTCCCTAGGACACACTTAGCCCCTTTCGTCGCCCCCTAGTGGTTAACCCCTTCACTGCCAGTGTCATTTACACAGTAATCAGAGCATTTTTATAGCACTGATCGCTGTAACAATGACAATGGACCCAACATAGTGTAAAAAATGTTTGATGTGTCCGCCATAATGTCGCAGTCCTGATAAAAATCGCAGATCGCCGCCATTACTAATAAAAAAAAAAAAAGAATAATAAAAATGCCATAAAACTATCCCCTATTTTGTATAACTTTTGCACAAACCAATCAATATAAGCTTATTGTGATTTTTTTTTTTTAAACTGGCCTAAACTGAGGAAAAAAAAATGTTTTTATATATTTTTGGGGGATATTTATTATAGCAAAAAGTAAAAAATATGCGATTTTTTTTTTCAAAATTGTCGCTCTTTTTTTGTTTCTAGCGCAAAAAATAAAAACCACAGAGACGATCAAATACCACCAAAAGAAAGCTCTGTTTGTGGGGGAAAAAAAAGGACGCCAATTCTGTTTGGGTACAACGTCGCACGACTGTGCAATTGTCAGTTAAAACGACGCAGTGCCGTTTTGCAAAAAAAAAAGTGCTCCGGTCAGGAAGGGGGCAAAATCTTTCGGGGCTGAAGTGGTTAAAGAAAGGATGAGATCTACAGAATAATTGAGTTAAATGAATATATATATATATATATATATATATATATATATATATATATATATATATATATTTAGTTAGATATATTTATATTTCTTCTTGTGATGCTGTTATAACTTCATAAGCAGTTCTATGTAGAGTCAACATGTGTTAATAATAGAGAGTGAGCTATGGGCTCACCTCCCCGCATCTGTGAGAAGGAAGTATTCACATACTTAAAGATGTAAAAGTTCATGTTTTAGTTAAGATCATAATTACAATATTTCTTGTTTGGGATATTAATAAGAACATTGCGCTTTAAATGAATATACCTTCTGATATATGTAGTATTTGATTTAGAAGTTAACGGAAACTTATAGTGTACATGTTTAAAACTTTACACATAGCGCTCTTGCCCTTTGTCACGTCACATTCGGCTACCCATCACATTTTGGTACGGAAGTGACGTTCCACAGAGGAATTACGCGCTGCGCATGCGTAACTTACCCATATGCGTTCCAAAAGCTTTTACGACAATACGGAGCAGTGAAACCACCAGATAATGTCACGGAAGTGACGTTACAGGCGAGCTCTTCTTCTGTATATTTATTGATTGTAAGACACCACTTTGCAACAGGGCCCCCTCGTGGGCTCGCTTCTCTCACCACGCTTCGCTCGGCATAATTATATTCTAACTCTACGTCCACTTGGATGGTGGGGGCTTGAACCTGGACTTAGGGGTGGAGCCACATAACTGCGCAAGCGCAGTTCAACGTCAGTTCCGTCACACTATCTGACGGTTTTAGTGTGCTGTTTTGTCGTAAAAGTGTTGGGAAAATATTTTGCTATTTTTGTTGTTAAATCAATTTTTTACACGAGAACTGAACGGACTTTCTTGGAACTTTCCTCATCAATATGAATTATTGAAATATCGTTATTATTACCATAAAAAACTAAAATGCTACACCTTTCTTCCCTCTTTCTCTCTTCTCCTTCCTTCTCTTTCTCCCTTCACCTCCTTCATATACTCTCCCTCCATTATTTCATTGTTTTCACTCCTGCTTCCTCCTCCCTACTCTCTTTCTCTTCTATCTTCTGCTGTCCATAGTCTCTCCTCCCTCCTTTTCTCTTGCTTTTCTCTCTCTCTCCTCTCCTCCCTCCTCTCCTTTTCTTCTCTCCTCCCTCCTCTTTCTCTTCACCTCTCCCCCCACCTCTCTCTGTTCTTTCCTCATCCAATATATCCCATCTCTCCCCTCATATTTTGTGATTGCATGTCCTCCTCTTTCTCCTCTCTAATCCTCTGTTCTATCCTCTCTCACCTCCCATATTCGGTGATGTCATTCCTCCTTCCTCCCCTCTCCTCCTCTGTTCTATCCTATCTCTCCTCCCATATTCTGTGATTTCATTTTCTCCTTCCTCCCCTCTCCTCCTCTGTTCTATTCTATCTCTCCTCCCATATTCTGTGATGTCATTTTCTCCTTCCTCCCCTCTCCTCCTCTGTTCTATCCTATCTCTCCTCCCATATTCTGTGATGTCATTTTCTCCTTCCTCCCCTCTCCTCCTCTGTTCTATCCTATCTCTCCTCCCATATTCTGTGATGTCATTTCCTCCTTCCTCCCCTCCCCTCCTCTGTTCTATCCTATCTCCCCTCCCGTATTCTGTGATGTCATTTTCTCCTTCCTCCCCTCTCCTCCTCTGTTCTATCCTATCTCTCTTCCCATATTCTGTGATGTCATTTTCTCCTTCCTCCCCTTTCCTCCTCTGTGCTATCCTATCTCTCCTCCCATATTCCGTGATGTAATTTCCTCCTTCCTCCCCTCCCCTCCTCTGTTCTATCCTATCTCTCCTCCCGTATTCTGTGATGTCATTTCCTCCTTCCTCAGTGTCATTTCCTGCCTTCTCTCCTGCAAGACTCATGTTAATAAGGTGAGGATGACAAACTTAATTCCTTTATCGTACATCACGGGACACAGAGCCATAGTAGTTATTATGTGGGTTATAGGCCACCTTTAGGCGATGTACACTGGCACACCCTAAGACAGGAAGTCTACTCCCTATAAAACCCCTCCCACTACTGGGAGTACCTCAGTTTTTTCGCCAGTGTCTTAGGTGTTGGTCACGAGTAAAGATGTGCTATGCTGAGCTCCATTGGAATATTCCTTTGCTGGGGCAAGCTATGCAACCAGATCCATTCAAAGTGTCTTTTCAGTATATATTATATGGTACCCAGGCCTCGTGGCGGAAGAAACGAGGTTTAGTCCATAACGCTTCTCTTTTTAGAGAACTTGACCTCGGGATCCATGGCTTTGTTTTTTTCAGCCATAAAGTTTCCTGGCGGGGTGCTTTTTGAGTCCTGGGGCGTGGAACCCCCAATGAAAAGGGGGCCCGGTCCCTGAAGGTTTTTTAATGGAGCCCACTGTGAGGGGTAAAGATTGGGTCAGTTGGTTTTACCACAGAATCCCTGCGGCGGGATAAGGTAAGTGGAGATTCCTAAGGAATTTTACATTTTCTTATCGATTGTCTCCTTTAAAAGTAAATGTTGTCATGCCTAAAATCACCACTGGGGGCTGTATAGAGCACATACCTTGTTCATGCTTTCCTTAGAGCGCTCTGTGTCAGCAGAAATTGCAGACTTCCCTCCGGCTAGCAGTCTCCCAGGCCTCCGGTAAGATGTTGGGAGGGATTTTTTTCTAAAAACACCCCTCACCTGGGCAGAAACTCTCCCCCTCTCCCTGGATAGGTAGGGGGAAGCCAGAATTATCTGCAAATGCCACTCCGTTCTCCACCACTTCTGAAAGGCGATTTGTCACTAGCTCTCCTCCTCGCCCCCCCCCCCCCCCCCATACACACGCCGATCCCGTCGGAGGTCCATGCTCACGTGGGAAATTGCTCTTTTTAAAAGAGAGGAGAGGGCACAGTAGGAATACGGAGGGGCGTGGCTTGGTGCGGCATCACTGTGCATCAACGCACAGCATGGGAATGCATTTGAAAGGCTCAATTTTGCTGACTGCAGCTGACGGAGGGACACAAAAGCAAATGGGAGCATGTAAGTGGTGACACAGGCATTCCCTTGGTATATTTACTGAAGCATCAGGCTGAGCATTTGCTGGACTATTTACTCAAGCAGTGGGTGCAATTTTTCTGGTAGTACCTCTGTATTTGTGCATCGGGCTATGGTCAGAAGAGGAGATAGAAACACCCCAAAAAAAGGCTCAAAAGTGTCTCCCTTAAGCTCTAAGAAGCTTAGACACATCTCTACAATGGCATCCTCCCCTGATAGATCTGAGGTGGTTGGACAAAGTGAGCCATCGGGGCCTTCAAATGTTGCAACTGTTTCCAACACTGCAGCCCGTGCCAATATTACTGAAGAGGTTTTTTCCTCATCTATGATAGGATTGGAGGAAAGGTTAGCAGCTTTAATTGGATCTTCTCAGAGTGGGACAAAATGCGTCAGGTCCCCTTCCACTACCCGGGACCCTCAAACAGAGGTACTGGGGGCGGGAGAAGACTAATTTCCCTCAGGGGACCATGAAGAGGCCAATAACTCCTCTTCTGGGGGGTCAAATGTGGAAGGACCTCCTTCAGCTTCACAATCTGAAAGATTGATGGTGCAATCTCTTACTGAGTTGGTCCTCTCCACTTTTATGCTACCCTTAACTGAGTCGGTTGATAAGCCCACTTCTTGTCCATTCATTGCTGGAACAGCTTATGTATTCTGAGTGGGATCACCCAGATAAGCATTTTTTTTCCTCCCAAAAAGTTTTCAACACTTTATCATATGAAGGGAAAATTCACTAAAAAGTGGGAGATACCAGCAATTGATGCTGCTATATCCCCTGTGAATAAAAGTTTGGCTTGTCCAGTAGACAATGCTCAAATGTTTAGGGATCCAAAGGATCAAAAAATTTGAATTCTTGTTAAAAAAAGCATTTTCTCTGGCAGGTTCAGTGACTCAACCTGCGGTGGCAGCAATTGGTGTATGTTAATCCTTGAAAGACCAGTTTAAACAGGTGCTCAAGGTTATCCCTGATCAGCAGGCCCAGGATTTAGCCGAGCTACCAGGTGCCTTATGTTTTGCAATAGATACTATAAGAGATTCTATTCTTCAGGCCTCACGACTTACGCTTGGGCTGGTACATATGTGTAGAATACTATGGTTGAAAAACTGGTCAGCCGAAGCGCCTTGCAAAAAGCTCCTGGCTACATTTCCTTTCCGCAGTGAATGACTGTTTGGGGATGATTTGGATAAATACATCCAAAAAAATTCTAGTGGGAAAAGTACCCTTTTGCCAGTTAGGAAAAGGAGTAAATGTATTTAATTTAAACAATCTCCTTCTCCAGTGCCAGGGGCATCAGCCTCCACCGTCAAGTTTAAGAGGTAAACCTCAGGGTCAACCCCAGGGACATAAGAAGTCCCGGGGGAGGAAACCTACAGAAAGGAAAAGCTGCAGTGGTGAAATGTGAGATTTTAACACAATAAAACAATGGACAAAAGAAAAAGTTGCGCTATTTGAATATAAACAAAAGTACAATGTGATATAATGTAAATGATGCAAAATCAATTAGCAATGGGTGATAAAATTCATAATAGATGGTATCCACTATCCAGTGATCTTCTCCACCAAGTGACGTCACCAACGTTTGGTCAAGGTGTGCCCTTACCTGCATGATGGACCCTCTAATTATGGAAGGTCAAACGTGCTCATGATATGACTGCTGGTAAGGCATCTGAAGGATAAATGGTGCAAGCATGGCAACCCGGCAATACCCCCCAAAAAAAAAAAAAGGCCTTCGATAGTGTAAAACCTTAATGGTATTTATTGGCACATCAACAGAGGAACTCTGAAGTGCATAAGATAAAAATGCTGCAGCAAAATTTGCAGCTAAAATGCTCACAAAGAGTAAAAAATTGTGGTGGAATAGGTTGGTGTCTCCTTGTCTGACCGGTTTCGTCACAATAGGACTTTTTCCCGGGGCAGAAAAAGTCCTATGGTGACAAAACCGGTCGGCAAGGAGATACCAACCTATTCCACTGCAATTTTTCACTCTTTGTGAGCTTTTTAGCTACAAATTTTACTGCATTTGTATCTTATGCACTTCATCTGTTGATGTGCCAATAAATACCATTAAGGTTTTACACTATTGGAGGCCCTTTGTTTTTATTTTTGGGTACTGTCGGGTTGCCATGACGGTTTATTCCTAGTGTGGAAAAAATGGCTGGAGAGATGTGGACTGCCTACACCATTTATCCTTTGGGCACCTTATCAGCAGACTTATCATGAGCGTGTTTGACTTTCCATAATTAGAAGGTCCACCATGCTGGTAAGGGCACACCTTGACCAAACATTGGTGATGTCACTTGGTGGAGGATATCACTGCATACCATCTATTATGAATTTTATCACCCATTGCTGATGGACTTTGGATCATTTATATCACATTGGACTTTTGTTTATATTCAAATAGTGCAACTTTTATTTTTTTTGTTCATATACATGTGTAATGGAATCATCAGGAGGAGATACAATAGGAAACTGAATTATATTTCTCTAGTTTCAATAAATGAATTGACAATAAGAATAAGAAATTGTGCATCACATGGACAGAGAACACAACCCCACTCCATTCAGTCACAGTTCAGGCCTCGGAGTCCAACACTCAGACAATTAAGGATTCAATACCAATCCTCTAAACCAGTGATTCTCAACCAGGGTTCCTCCAGAGGTTGCTAGGAGTTCCTTCAGCATTGGCCAATTACTGCCTAAGATAAGTTCCCACTCACACCATTGATCTTTTTAGCTATCTGTAAGGAGTTAATTCTTCTCAATGACTACAAGCGTAAGGACCATATTTCCCGCTGACCATAACACTAATGTATCATGAGTTGTAGATTTCAAATTTTTAGAAGGGGTTCCCCGAGACCAGAGAACTATTTCAAGGGTTCCTCTGTGTTGAAAAGGTTGAGAAAGGCTGCTCTAAACATTTGTAGATCATCTACTGAACTTCATATTTCACAAATCAAACTGATATAAATTGTTCCCAAACCCTAAAATGTATCTGAGAGGAAAGTGTCTATGTTGCTCCTAGTAACCAATCATATTCCAGCTCGCATGTCTTTGATTAGTTGGACAATGACCGGGAGGTTCTGACCAATATGATGGAATCATTTCTTCTGGAGCGGAGTACCTGACCTATCTCCTGTAATACTCTCTCCGAAGATCATGGGAAATGACTTCAGCCCCATCATAGTAGAATGACTCCCTTCCAATATCTAGATTTCTTTGCTTCTTTCTTGAAATAATAGAGACTAGGGATGGCCGAACGGTTCGCCCGGCGGTCGTTTCCCGGTGAATTTCGGCTGTTCGCGGTCTGCCCGATCGGCGGACTATTGCCGCTGTTCGCCCAGTGGACTTCCGTGTTTACTGTGTAAAAGAACTTTGACCTATGATGACACATCCATCATGGGGTACAGGACAGCCAATTGAGACATTACAGCACATGGACACTTGGACATTCCCCCTAACTTATAAATAGACCCGATCCGGCAGCCATTTTACATTCTTTCTTCTGTCACTATAGGGAAAGGTTACTGTGTGGAGCAGGGAGAGACTGCAGTGACCCAAATCGCTAGCTATTAGGTCCACAAAAGTTCTTTTAAGGATTGGTATGGTATAGGTGTTAGGTGTAGTTCAGGATATAGGTTTGAGGCACTGCTGTGCTAGTGATTGTTGCATCAGCCTGTCTTTTGTCAGTGTAGAGAGAGGGACAGGGTGCTGTGTGCAGCAGGGACAGTCAGTTTAATCATTAGCTGTTACTATTAGGTCCACAAAAGTCTTTTTCAGGACTGGTATGGTAAAGTAGTACAGGATATAGTTTTGAGTGCTATTCAAGTTATTGTTCCAGCAGCCTGTGTTTTGTCAGTTTAAATAGGGACAGGCAGGAAGCTGTGTGTGGCAGTGAGGGACAGTCAGTTTAATCAGTAGCTGTTACTATTAGGTCCACAAAGGTTCTTTTCAGGACTGGTATGGTAATAGGCTTGTACATGTATAATATTCTTTCTTCCAAATATAGAAAGAATATTATACTTGACTGCTGCCCTTCTGCTGCAGTAGTCCTTTATCAGTATAGGGACTGAGGTACAGTCTGCTAATCACAACCTACTAGTTCCACAAAGGTCCTTATAAGGACTGGTAAGGTATAGCGTACTACAGCACATAGGGTTGAGTGAGGTACAGTCTGCTATTCCTTAAGGTCTGGTATAGGTCCACAAAATATAGGGTTGAGGTGCACTACTGCTGACTGCTGCCCTATTCTGCAGCAGTCCTTTATCAGTATAGGGACTGAGGTACAGTCTGCTAGTCATTCACAACCTACTAGTTCCACAAAGGTCCTTATAAGGACTGGTAAGGTATAGTGTACTACAGTACATAGGGTTGAGTGAGGTACAGTCTGCTATTCCTTAAGGACTGGTATAGGTCCACAATATATAGGGTTGAGGTGCACTAATGCTGACTGCTGCCCTATACTGCAGCAGTCCTTTATCAGTATAGGGACTGAGGTACAGTCTGCTAATCATTCACAACCTACTAGTTCTACAAAGGTCCTTATAAGAACTGGTAAGGTATAGTGTACTACAGTACATAGGGTTGGGTGAGGTACAGTCTGCTATTCCTTAAGGACTGGTATAGGTCCACAATATATAGGGTTGAGGTGCACTACTGCTGAATGCTGCCCTATACTGCAGCAGTCCTTTATCAGTATAGGGACTGAGGTACAGTCTGCTAATCACAACCTACTAGTTCCACAAAGGTCCTTATAAGGACTGGTAAGGTATAGTGTACTACAGTACATAGGGTTGGGTGAGGTACAGTCTGCTATTCCTTAAGGACTGGTATAGGTCCACAATATATAGGGCTGAGGTGCACTACTGCTGACTGCTGCCCTATACTGCAGCAGTCCTTTATCGGTATAGGGACAGAGAGTTTTGTCACAGGGTCATTTAAAAAATGACAGGCAGCGGAAGAGGCAGACCCTTCCGCAGGGGTGGTAGGGGTAGGGCAGAAGCAACAGGCTTGAGCCAAAGTGGGAAGTTGCAGAAGGTGCGTTCAAATACTTTAAAGGACGCATCAGACTTGGTTGAGTGGCTCACTCAGCCTTAGTCTTCTGCACCCTCCTCATCCTCTCGATCTGCACCCTCTTATTCACTCTCTGCTATGTGCACCCCCAAAGACACTACCACCAACACTACCACCAACACCACCACCAACACTACCACCAACACCATCACCACCACCACCACCACCACATACCTTCCGCTTGAGTCACAGGAATTATTTTCCGATCCATATCTAGACATTTCTGATGCGCAGCCACTCTTGGCATTGGATCAGGAAGAGGAGGTAGCAACAACCGCCACTCAGCAGTCTGACGACAGTACCCAGATCAGCCCAAGGAGGAGGTTGGTCTCCGGTGTTGCTGCCTACTCCAAGATCTCTACTTATAGCGGTGGGGAAGGTGACGTAGATGATGACGTGTCTAGTGATGTCACGTGGGTGCCCACAAGAGAGGAAGAGGAGGGGAGTTCAGAGGGAGATATGGACCAGCAGATAGGGAGGAGAAGCAGGAATAACTTACATTGCACAGGAGGGACAAAGCAGACTGCTAATGTATGAGGAGCGAGTCATCGACCATGAACGGTCACATCTGGCGCTCCCAGGACGCCGGCACATGGCACCGAAGTGTGGGCTTTTTTTAACGTATCCGCTGCTGACAATAGTGTTGCCATCTGAAATCTTTGCAGTCAATGCATTAGTCACGGTAAGCTCAACACTCACCTAGGGACGACCGCCTTAAGAAGGCACATGAGCAGCCATCACCGAGCCCAGTGGGAGCAACGGAACCCACAAAGCCACACTCCAGGCTCTCACCGTCCAGCCTCGTCTTCTACTTCTCCTTCTCCTCTCTCCTCACAATTGTCCTTCACTCCACCTTCCATCACGCCAAGATCAAGTTTTTCTGCAAAAAGGCAGGCTTCCGTGGGCCTAATGTTCGAGCGTAAAAAAATGATGATGCCGGATAACCCTCTTGCCCAACGGTTGACGGCTGGCTTGTTAGAACTGATAGCCCGCCAATTACTGCCATATAAACTGGTGGACTCAGAGGCCTTTCGAAAATTTGTGGCCATTGGAACACCACAATGGAAGGTCCCAGGAAGGAAGTATTTCTCACAGAAGGGCATCCCAGAGCTATATGGCCATGTTCAGCGGCAAGTGAATGTATCTCTGGCACAGTGTCGGTGCCAAGATACATCTGACCACAGACACGTGGTCTAGCAAACACGGGCAGGGAAGGTATATCACTTTTACTGCCCACTGGGTGAACCTTCTGACGGCCGTTAAGCATGTAACCCGTGGCACCCGTGTAGATTTGGTTTTACCGCCACGGATTGCATGCAGGCCTGGCTCTTCTTCTCCTCCTCCTCCTACTCCATCCTCGCCCCTCTCCTCCTCGGCTGACTCCTCCTTTTCCGCTGCTAGCGTCTCTTCTGCTGCGCCGCCCAAGCTCCCCAGAACCTATTCGACATGCCAGGTGAGACGTTGCCATGCCGTGCTGCGTCTGTTGTGCCTGGAAGCCAAGAGCCACACTGGCCCGGCACTCTTTTCAGCTTTGCGTTCACAGGCAGATCAGTGGCTAACACCGCTCAATTTGACAGTTGGTAAAGTGGTGTGTGACAACGGTGCCAATCTGCTTAGCGCATTGATACAGGGCAAAATTATGCACGTGCCATGCATGGCACACGTCTTAAACTTGGGTGTGCAGAGATTCGTTGTCAAATACCCTGGGGCCCAGGACATCTTGCGGCAGGCGAGGAAAATCTCGGCCCATTTCAGAAGATCTTACACGGCCACGGCTCGCCTTGCTGACATTCAGCGGCGACAAAATCTGCCGGTCAGAAGTCTTATTTGCGATTGCCCGACGCGATGGAACTCAACCTTCTATATGCCTGATAGGCTGCTCCAGCAGAAACGTGCAGTTAACGTATACCTGTATGAACTCTGCGGCAGAACAGGTTCTGGGGAGCTGTTTTTTTTTTCACCGCGCCAGTGGCTGCTCATGCACGACGCATGCAGACTTCTGCGCCCATTTGAGGAGATCACCAAACTGGTCAGTCGTAGCCATGGCGGCATCAGTGACATGGTACCTTATGCCTTCTTTATGGAGCGTGCATTGTGGCGTGTCATTGATCAAGCTGTGGAGGAGCAGGAGCGGGAAGATGAGGAAGTCGCAATGCTAGATGAATTCCCGGGGGGGCTACTCTATCTGAGACAAGTCAACAACAGGAGTCTGAAGAGGAGTCAGAGGATGATGGTGCCGGGGCGGATGAGGAGGAGCAAGAAGAGCATGCTTTAAACCTTTCTGGGACCCCTGTTGTTGTGCGTGGATGGGGAGAGGAGAATAAAGAGGACGACATTATCCTGGATGATGAGCAGGAGCCAGGCCACCACACGGCTTCCAGTTTAGTGCAAATGGGGGCCTTCATGCTCCAGTGTTTTAATAGGGACCCCATATAAAAAGCATAAGGGTCAAGGACCAGTACTGGGTGGCAACGTACTTAGACCCCCGGTACAAACACAAAATGGCAGAAATGTTACGGCCGTCACAGAGGACTGTCAGAATGGAGCACTTCCAGGCCTTGCTTGGAGAAATGCTGCATTCTGCTTTTGCGTGCGCTGGCAGAGGAGCAATTCCCACTCCCAGAGAAGGAGTTGCGGGTACCAATCCAACAGCGCCTGCAAGAAGAGGGCGGTTTGAAGATGTGTTGGTGACTTCTGATATGAGGTCATTCTTTCAGCCGACCCATCGACAGGTGTCATCCGGATCCAGCATCAGGGAACTCCTAGACCGTCAGGTGTCTGACTACATCGGGATAACGGCCGATGTGGATGCTCTGAGGAGTGATGAACCCCTGGACTATTGGGTGGGCAGGCTTGACCTCTGGCCAGAGCTTGCCCAATTTGCAATCGAACTGTTGGCTTGCCCCTCGTCCAGTGTCCTGTCCGAAAGGACGTTCAGCGCAGCAGTGGGGATCGTGACCGATAAGCGTACTCGCCTAGCTCACGACAGTGTTAACTACCTCACATTTCTAAAAATGAATGAGGCATGGATCTCGGAGGAATTCAACACATGTGACCAGTAGACCATGTATATGTCTATAAACTATTTTTTTAATTGAGCACACAGACCTTCTTTCTTCATTTGGCTCACTTCCTTGTCCAAAAAAAGCACACCGTACTATATGCCTGTACCCTCCTGTTTGAAGAGGTTGAGCAGTGTCATATTTCTACTGGGGCTGCTTAATATGAGGGGCTCCCACCATCCCTGTGCTGTGCTGACTTCCTCCTGGGGCTGCTTATTATGAGGGGCTCCCACCATCCCTGTGCTGTACTGACTTCCTCCTGGGGCTGTACCTCTGCTGTGCATATTATGAGGGGCTCCCACCATCCCTGTGCTATGCTCATTATGAGGGGCTCCCACCATCCCTGTGCTGTGCTGACTTCCTCCTGGGGCTGCTTATTATGAGGGGCTCCCACCATCCCTGTGCTGTGCTTACATCCTCCTGGGGCTGCTTATTATGAGGGGCTCCCACCATCCCTGTGCTGTGCTGACTTCCTCCTGGGGCTGTACCTCTGCTGTGCATATTATGAGGGGCTCCCACCATCCCTGTGCTATGCTCATTATGAGGGGCTCCCACCATCCCTGTGCTGTGCTTACATCCTCCTGGGGCTGCTTATTATGAGGGGCTCCCACCATCCCTGTGCTGTGCTGACTTCCTCCTGGGGCTGTACCTCTGCTGTGCATATTATGAGGGGCTCCCACCATCCCTGTGCTATGCTCATTATGAGGGGCTCCCACCATCCCTGTGCTGTGCTGACTTCCTCCTGGGGCTGCTTATTATGAGGGGCTCCCACCATCCCTGTGCTATGCTGACATCCTCCTGGGGCTGCTTATTATGAGGGGCTCCCACCATCCCTGTGCTGTGCTGACTTCCTCCTGGGGCTGTACCTCTGCTGTGCATATTATGAGGGGCTCCCACCATCCCTGTGCTATGCTCATTATGAGGGGCTCCCACCATCCCTGTGCTATGCAGGTGTCAGTGCTGTACAGTATATCACGGTGCTGGTGTCAGTGCTGTATATCACGGTGCTGGTGTCAGTGCTTTATGTCACACTGCTGATGTCAGTGCTCTCTATCATGGTGCTGGTGTCAAATCACTCTATCACGGTGCAGGTGTCATTGCTGTATGTCACGCTGCTGATGTCAGTGCTCTCTATCACGGTACTGGTGTCAGTGCTGTATATCACGGTGCTGGTGTCAGTGCTTTATGTCACGCTGCTGATGTCAGTGCTCCCTATCACGGTGCTGGTGTCAGTGCTGTATATCACGGTGCTGGTGTCAGTGCTTTATGTCACGCTGCTGATGTCAGTGCTCTCTATCACGGTGCTGGTGTCAGATCACTCTATCACTGTGCAGGTGTCATTGCTGTATGTCACGCTGCTGGTGATCATCTCCTGCACCCTCTTCTTTGCCTACCCTGACCTTCCCTCTCCTGCATTGCCTTCATGCGTTCCACAGTCCTGAATTGTCACAATTTCACATATAAAAAAAGAATGCTTGTAGTTGTCGATCCCAGATTCACCTCATACATGTGTTATGTCATTGGCCATGTGGTGGGACTATGTTTGTACAGCTAGTAATTATTTTGTTGCTGCAAATTTGACCTGTAGGTTTGCAAAGTTCGCCTCCCATTGAAGTCAATGGGACCCGCCGCGAACATTACAGTTCGCAAACTATCGGCCGCGTTTGCGAAACGTCCCGTCGGAAGTTCGTCCATCACTAATAGAGACATCAGGAGACCTCCATCATTTCAGGTCATGTCCATCTGTGGGCTGCAGAAGTCCCTGCGTAGGCATGTCATCCTCCAGCCCCTCCCCCTATCAGCCTCTATACTGATCCCTATTGGTGGATGTAGGCGGGGCTTCTTCTGGCTCGGATCCCGCAGTGTGCAGTGGCGGGGCTCATCCTGAATATACACAGTAACCCCGGTGTCACGGGTCTTTGGGGTTCTAGAACTTCTCATATCATAGTGAGCACAACCCAATCTGAGGAAATGCTTCATCTCCATTTATTATAAAGAAATCACTTCCAATACAATACGATTCCTGACAATCACTTCTAATTACTGGACATGATTGGGACATAAAAGATCCGAAAAATGATTGACAGAACTGATCACATGACTCCGGTGATAGAAATAGAACATGACCAATAAAAACATGAACATTCCTAATTGGGTCTTCTGGGGGACGGCAGGATGACTATAACAGATGATAGATGTCTCTGGGGAAATCTGATGTGGATTGTCAGCTCTTCTACCAAGTACAACCCAGACCCTGATCTGCAGATCTATTTATGGATTCTTTTTTATGAAATAAAGATTCTCTGGGACCCCTTAAGACATGGACAATACTAGTACTAGCAGCTCCTCAGACCAGCCGTTCCCCTATAACACTAAATCCTCATCACTTCCTATCACTATATGATAAAAGAACATTTCTCTATATAAATGGTGACTTTAGGAGAAAAACATTCAGAGAAAAATTCTAACAAAATCTTAGGAAAGCAATGAGAAGGAGAAGGTCGTAGTGTCTTCTCTAATTTAAAGCTGAACCCCGGTTAGATAAAGACATTGATAGAAACAGGGAAATGGGGAATAAAATACCCGTCACCGATTATTATTACCATGAAGGTGAACTGACTCTGTAATACAAATCATAATAGAAAAAAATATATTAAAATCAGCAAAATTTCCTCTAAATCCCGGGACTTTCCCCGGAATCCAGACACACCTGGAAATTATCATTGTGTCAGTTAATGAATTACATTTATTATATTCAAAGGGCATCTGTCATTAAGGGAATCATGGGGACTGCCATTGATAAACTCTCCTTTTGAGAATGTTGGGTCCCTGGCTGTCATGCTGATGATTTGGCTTCAATACTGTCTCAGTCTATGACCCGGAACAAGTATAGAGATAAGGAATTTGGACCTTTCTGATTCTTATCTACAGCATGCTTGCTCCGGTTCAGAGACTTAAAGTGGTAATAAATCCAAAAACAAAAATGATATACAGTATATTGAAGCTTACCAATCTTGGGCTTTTTTCCTTTATTTTCCCTGGTGATGCTGCCAGTAACACACTTTCTATCTTAGGGTGGTTCCTCTCTCTATGGAGTCACCACTTCCTCCAAGCATTCATTGGCTAATCAATGATCCAATCCCACCACCCATTCCTGTGATGTCAGCAGACTTTGGGCAGAATTCTCACATCTCCCCCCACATATCTTTATATAACCTTTCAATACATTAAACACAGCATGGAGGGGCTCAGTGAAGGTGGTGGTGAAGGTGTGGAGGTGTCGGATCGGGTCACACAGATCATAAAAGGAGATCCGCCCGGCCTCATAATCCAGATATATCCTGACTCTGTTACTGGAGAGATTGGTGGGTAAGGGGATATCTTTACTGTCATGTACCACCCAATACTGATTACCAGACCTGTCCAATCCCCAGGACTTGTTATTATCTCCAATCTCTGACTTACGTCTTTTCGTGTCTATACTGGGGTAACACATCCCGACTATCCATTGATGTGACCTCCCAACATCCACATCCCAGTAATGTCTCCCTGAGGAGAAACTCCGACTGCTCATCACCTGAGGATAATCCTGGAATCTCTCTGATGTTTGTGGGCGCTTCTGGTTCCTATCTGACCTGGATACAGTTTTCCCATCATCTGATATATGTAGCTTATTATGAGCTGTGTTTACATCCAGTAATATGTCTGAAGGGTAACACATTTCAACTCTCCAGCTCTCTGACCCCCCAACATCCACATCCCGGTAATGTTGCCCCAAGGAGGAACTCCGACTGCTCATCACCTGAGGACAATACTGGAATCTCTCTGGTGTCTCTGGGTGATTCTGCTCTATATCTGATCTGGAAGTGGTTTTCCCATCATCTGATATTGGTAGATTATTACTAACTGCATTTACATCCATTAATATGTCTGCAGGGTAACACATTTCAACTCTCCAGCTCTCTGACCCCCCAACATCCACATCCCGGTAATGTCTCCCTGAGGAGGAACTCCGACTGCTCAACACCTGAGGATAATCCTGGAATCTCTCTGGTGTTTCTGGGTGATTCTGCTCTATATCTGACCTGGAAGTTGATTTCCTGTCATCTGATATCTGTATATTGTTACTAGCTGCGTTTCCATCCAGTAATATGTCTGCAGCTCCCTGTATATAGAAGTATACATTTACCTCTGTTATTATATCAGATAAACCTTTCTGTAAGACCCCCGCCACACCCAGACCCCCTCCATCATGGAGGAGTTCCTCATGTCTCTCTCTGTCCTCATTATCTCCATCCTCAGTATCCCACAAGTCACCTGTGTCTGATTCCTGTAAGACAGTCAGTGGATCCGTCACGTTACACAGCTCCTCAATGTGACGCAACTTCCTGGACAGCTCCTCCTTCTTTATTTCCAGATCCCGAATGGAGATGGAGATCCGCTCTGCCCTCCCGGAGATGTCCCTCAGGACTCTCTTCTCCAGGTCTTCCAGACGTCTCCTGAGATCTCTAAACAGGGCAGTGACTCTCTCGGTGTCACCGGCTGCTTCTTCTTCTACTTTCCTCTGGTGTTCCTGCAGACTCTGGACTCTTTCCTCCGTCTCCTCTCTCTTTGTCAGAAGTTTCTGCACAACGTTCCACAGTGTCTCCTTCTTCTTCTCAGAAGCCTTGTCTAGTGACTCCATCTTATGTCCTGTGTGTCCTCCAATCAGACAGCAAGACACACATATACATGTATCATCCTCAGTGCAGTAATACTCCAGGATCTTCTTATGGACGGAGCATTTCCTGCTCTCCATGGACAAGGTGGGGTCACATAAGACGTGTTCTGGGGACTTTTTGTGGACTCTCAGGTGTTTCTCACACAGAGAAACCTCACAGTGCAGACAGGATCTAACAGCAGGTACAGGAGAGTCCACACAGTAAGTACAGAAGACTCTGGACTCCTGACCTGGCCGTGCTATGTTCCTCTTAGTTATGCTTCCCTGCAGTGCAGGACAACCCGGAAACTTCTTTCTGCATTCAGGACAGGAATATCCTCCAGACCCCTCCTGTGTATCCAGCCCATGATCAATACAGTCCCGGCAGAGGTTGTGTCCACATTTCAGGGTTACGGAATCTGTAGAAAAGTTCAGGCAGACGGAACATTCCAGCTCAGCTTTCACATCCATAGACGCCATCGCTGACAGCAGAAGAGAAACGAAACTGAAAGTCCCTGGAGCTAGAAATACAATTGAACTGTGTCTACACAGGGCGAGGCTGAGCTCAACTATTTCGATGTCAGATTAGGACAAGCCCCATGATTGTGCACATTAACACTTATAAAAATAAATGTTTCCATAAATTTTTAACGTAAACTTTATCATAATTCATATTCACAAACCAAATCAGGAGTTGCGGTGTGGAATTAGGGAAACCTATAAAAAAAAAGAATGTAGGCATAGAACACGCCCCCTTAAAGGAGAATTGTACAACAAAATGATTAGTTAAACCCACAAGTGTTTTTTTTTACCACTAATATTCCTTTATATTAACCACTTTCAGACCGGACCATTTTGCTGGTAAATGACCAGAGGTCTTTTTACAATTTGGCACTGGCTGCTTTAACTGGTAATTGCGCGGTCATGCAATGTTGTACCCAAACAAAATTTGCGTCCTTTTCTTCCCACAAATAGAGCTTTCTTTTGATGGTATTTGATTGCCTCTGCGATTTTTATTTTTTGCGATATAAACGTAAAAAGACCGCAAATTTTGAAAAAAAATGATATTTTCTACTTTTTTTTTTTTTTTAAATATGTTTTTATTGAAGAAAAATTTTTCCATACAACAGGTGAATTCGTACACAGCGATACAAATAGTCACTTATTGATAATGTAACATCACCAAAGAAAACCGCCGCAGGCGGGAAATGGACTGTGAACATTTCAATACAGCACATCAAAAAAGAAAAAGAAAAAGGACACACCACGAGTCTACCAGTAAGAACACATAGAAAAACCAAAAGATATATATATCATTGTGGAAGGGGTTGTGGAGTAGAAGTCCCAGGGCCAAACCTGAGAAAACCATTCCCTAGAGTAAATGGTCAAAAGAGTTAAGGTACAGTCTCAGGGTTAACCATGGAAATATCCCACCTGTCCCATATTTTAGAAAACTTGGGTAGAGTATCTTGCACCAACGCAGTCATATGTTCCATTCTGCGTATATATGCAATAGCCGAGATTAGCTGCGATTGGGACGGAGGGGAGGTGGATAACCAAAGAGTGGGAATCGTTCTCTTAGCAGCTAGAAGAATATAGGCTGTCAATTTCTTGGCGTGTTTAGATAACGCCGTGACAGGCAGTATTTTCTACTTTTTGTTATTAGAAAAATCCAATAAACTCAATTTTAGTCATACATTTAGGCCAAAATGTATTCAGCCACATGTCTTTGGTAAAAAAAAAGTCAATAATTGTATATTTATTGGTTTGCGCAAAAGTTGTCACATCTACAAACTAAGGTACGTTTTCTGGAATTTACGCAGCTTTTAGTTTACGACTGCCTATCTCATTTCTTGAGGTGCTAAAATGGCAGGGCAGTACAAAACCCCCCCAAATGACCCCATTTTGGAAAGTAGACCCCCTAAGGAAATTGATAAGAGGCATGTTGAGCCCATTGAATATTTAATTTTTTTGCCTCAAGCGATTGAATAATGACAAAAAAAAAATTATTATTTTTTTTTTACACAAAGTTGTCACTAAATGATATATTGCTCACACATGCTATGGGCATATGTGAAATGACACCCCAAAATAAATTCTGCTGCTTCTCC
This sequence comes from Lithobates pipiens, assembly GCF_037356315.1. Taxonomy (NCBI): domain Eukaryota; kingdom Metazoa; phylum Chordata; class Amphibia; order Anura; family Ranidae; genus Lithobates; species Lithobates pipiens. The sequence continues at coordinate 681,941,376 of NW_027507903.1, forward strand.
TGAGTACGGGGATACCACATATGTGGGACTTTTTGGGAGCCTAGCCGCGTACGGGGCCCCGAAAACCAAGCAACGCCTTCAGGCTTTCTAAGGGCGTAAATTTTTGAGTTCACTTCTCACTACCTATTACAGTTTTGAAGGCCATAAAATGCCAAGATGGCACAAAACCCCCACAAATGACCCCATTTTATAAAGTAGACACCCCAAGCTATTTGCTGAGAGGCATGTTGAGTCCATGGAATATTTTATATTTTGCCACAAGTTGCGGGAAATTACAAACTTTTTTTTTTTTTTTTTCACAAAGTTGTCACTAAATGATATATTGCTCACGCATGCCATGGGCATATGTGAAATGACACCCCAAAATAAATTCTGCTGCTTCTCCTGAGTACGGGGATACCACATATGTGGGACTTTTTGGGAGCCTAGCCGCGTACGGGGCCCCGAAAACCAAGCACCGCCTTCAGGCTTTCTAAGGGCGTTACAGTTTTGAAGGCCATAAAATGCCAAGATGGCACAAACCCCCCCCAAATGACCCCATTTTGGAAAGTAGACACCCCTAAATTTAGGGGTACACTAGTGAGACTAGGTAATAAATGGCGGGTGCCCTGAAACTATAAAAAAATAACTAACCAACCAGCGTCACCTGTAACAGTTATATGGTGATCACTGGTGAAAGGGTTAACTAGGGGGCAATCAGGGGGCTTTATGCGGTAGTATATGGGGGTCCCTGGCGCTATAAAAAGCTGCGGCGAACCTAAATACCTACCTGCCTAACTAGCGTCACCTGTGACACTAATACGGCGATCAGAAAAATGATCGCTTATTAGGCTGGGTTCACACTGGAGCGATGCGGAAACGCCGCGAATCCGCGGCGGGTTCCCGCATCGCATGCCTCCCGGCGGCAGTTCACACTGCCCTATGCGGACTGCTGGGAGTGTCAGTGAAATGTTACTGACACCCCCAGATCAGTTCGCATATCGCAGTGCGATCTGCAAACTCGGATCGCATGGTGTGAACACCCATGCGATCCGATTCTGCTGCGGGCCAAAAAAAGGGTCCCGTGCGAGTTTGCGGCGGGTGCGGTGGGTGCGACACGAATTCAGCCATACTATCTGTATGGCTGAACTCGAATCACACAGAGATCGGATGTGATTTGCACTGCAGTGCGGTGCGAATCACATCCGTTCTCATAAACCGCTGCAATGTGAACCCAGCCTTAGTGACACTGGCGACGGGGGGTGATCACGGGGTTAAACCTTTATTGGGGGGGTTAGGGGGGTACATTAGAACTAAAGGGGGCTAACCCTAACTGCCCTAACAGTTATTACAGTCACAAATGACACCAATGCAAAAAAAAAAAAAAATGCAATTGGTGTCACTGTGACTGGGGGGGCAGGGGTAATTGGGGGGGTGATCGGGGGGTAAAGGGGGGGTGTGAGTGTGCCTGGCATGTTCTACTGTATGTGTGGTGTGTTGGTGCAACTCACCGAACCTCTCTCCTCGGTGCCGGAACGAAAAATACCGACACGGAGGAGAGAATACATCACTTCCTCTCCTGTGTTTACATTACAGGAGAGGAAGTGATGTCACGGAGGATTTCCATTCGTCGAGAGCGATCGCGAGGGGGTGGCCATGAATGAATGGCCGCCCCCTCATCCCGGATCGCTCTCGAAGGAATGCCGACCGCCGCAGGCACCGGGGGGGGGGCCCGATCGGGCCCCCCACCCGCGGGCAGGCAGGGACTTATATATACGCCCATATGCCTGCCCGTGCCATTCTGCCGACGTATATCGTCGTGCGGCGGTCGGCAAGTGGTTAAAGAAGCCTTGATCCCAAAGACCCAAACTACCGCAGACCTGTCACAAGCCTCAATACCATCTCCAAGATTATTGAGAAAGCAGCAGTACAACAGTTACAACTTCATCTGGACGCTCACAAACTCTTGGATCCACTACAATCTGGTTTCCGCCCTGGCCACGGGGCAGAATCTGCACTCCTTAATATCTGGGACGACACCCTTGAAGCAGCAGATGAAGGAGAATAGTGTCTCCTGGTGCAGCTGGATCTTCGACAAAGTAGACCAAAAAAGTCAGCTTACTCGTCTTACAGACGTAGCCGGAGTTGCAGACTCAGACCTACCCTGATTCACATCCTTCCTAGAGAACCGATCCCAGAAAGTGAAACCTGGAGCGTTCACTTCGGAAGCACGTAAAATTACAAGCGGAGTCCCTCAAAGGTCACCCCTGTCGCCCGTGCTATCTCCGTCCATTCCTCAAAATCATCAGCAATCAGGACTTGCTTTATCACTCCTACGCTGATGATATCCAACTCTACCTATGCATCACCAACAAAAAAGACGAATACCATGCACTGGAAAACTGTCTCTCATTAATCGACGATTGGATGATAGAGAGTTCTCTCAAACGCAATGGATCCAAAACAGAACTCCTTTTCTTCCAGGCAAACAAAAACAAAAACCCTGGCACGACGTCCACACCACTCACCATCCTTGGACAACCCACCACCCCTAGCATTAAATCCAAAAGTCTCTGAGTCTTCTTTGACTCAGACATGACAATGGATGCACAAATAGGATCAGTAGTCAGCAGATCCCACTACCTTCTTCGCTTATTGCGTAGACTCATCCCCTTCATCCTGGAAGGAGATACAGCGGCAGTAGTTGGAACAATCATTAATTCTCGACTCGACTACGCAAATTCCCTCTACCTAGGACTTCCTAAATATCAAATTTCACATCTACAAGTCATCCAGAACACAGCAGCCATACTGGTAACTGGAAAAAAAACCTTTGGAATCAATCACCCCATCCCTGAGGACCCTCCATTGGCTAGCTGTGAAGGACCGGGTTACATTCAAGACCCTCTGCCTCACTCATAAATGTACACAAGGAATACCCTTGCAACAAAATAAAGCACTACAACCCAGGTCGCTCCCTCCAGTCAACTAACCTTCACATCCCCAAGATCCTTTATAAATCATAAGGCGAACAAAGCAGTTCAAGGACCTCGGCTATGGAACGCTCTACCCGCGATCATTCGCTCGGAAGAAAACCATCTGGCCTTCAGGAAGAATCTCAAGACCCATCTCTTCTAAAGGCTCAGATGGACACTGGTGGCAAAAGCACCCGATTTAGTTTGCATATGTAGCGATATACAGTACAAGTTACTCATTCATTCATTCATTCATATTGACTTTTGGAATTTACAAATGCAGCACTTTAGAAGTTGGATGAAAGATTTAGCACTAACATTTTTTTTCATATATAAATAGTGCATTTTATATACAACTATATATATGAGACCCAAACGAGGAGGAATGAGGGACGGTTCCTCAAAGTCAGGAAACAATTGGAATCTATGGGGGTAGTAATAATCAGGGTCAGATCTAGCCTGTCTGATGTGGGACTGCACTACTGATGTGGGACTCTGATGTGAGACCCCTTTCACACTCACAGCGTGGGCGCATTCGTTTTAGCGGCACTTTACTGTCCCTTTAGCAGCGCAATTCAACTGCTTGCGAGGCGCTTTTATCCCCCAGCTAGTGGCCAAAGAAAGGGCTAAATGTTCCCGAAAAGCGCCACTTCCAAATCGCTTTGCAGGCGCTTCGGCAGCGGTGCCCATTGATTTCAATGGGCAGGGGCGGTGGAGGAGCAGTATATACACTGCTCCTAAACCACTCCAAAGATGCTGCTTGCAGAACTTTTTCTAACGTCCTGCAAGAGCCCCGCAGAAGAGGCATTTTTAAGGCCTTTTACAGGTGCTATTTTTAGCCCTTTAGCGCCTGTAAAAATGCCTCCAGTGTGAAAGGGGTCTAAAAGAAGACAGGAGGGCAGAGGATGCAAATCAGCAGTGCAGTATACAGGAGTAGGTAGGGCAGTGTACAGGGGATCAACAGGGCAGATGTTTGGGTCAGCAGTTTGTAGGGCTGTGCACAGAGACTATTCATTTGTAGGTACGTGTACAGAGACTATTAGTTTGTAGGGCAATGTACAGTGGGTTATCAGGGAAGTGTAGAGTGGTTAGCAGAGCAGTATACAGTGGGCAACAGGGCAGAGGACAAGGTGTAAGTAGGGCAGTGTGCAAGGGGTTAGCAGAGCAGAGAATGAGAAGTCAGTAGGGCAGTGTACAGGGGATCAGCAGGACAAAGGATAGGGTGTCAGCAGGGCAGTGTACAAGGCATCAGCAGGGCAGAGGACAGGGGTCAGCTAGGTGGAGAGTGGAGGTTATCAGGGCAGATGACAAGGGTCAGTAGGGCAAAGGACCAGGGTCAGCAGGGCAGTATACAGAGGTCAGTAGGAAGGAGGACAGAGTTTATAAGGTCAGGGGACAGGGGTCAGCAAAGCAGAGGAGAAGGGTCTGCAGGACAGTGTACAGGGGTCAGCAGGGTGGAGGACAGGAATCAGAAGAGCAGAGGAAAGGGGGTCAGAAGGGCAGTGTGCAGTGGTCAGAAGGACAGTGTGCAGGGATCAGCAGGATGGAGGACAGGAGTCAGCAAGACAGAGGTCGGCAGGATGGAGGATAGGGGTCAGCAGAACCGAGAACAAGGGGAATAGGTGTCAACAGGGCAATTGACAGGGGTCAGCAAGGCATGGAACAGCGGTCAGCAAGATAGAGGAGAAGGGTCAGCAGGATGGAGGACAGGGAATTAGCAGAGCAGAGGACATGGAGTTGGCAGGGTACAGGGGGTCAAATCCCCCCATTCCCCCTCTTAGCCAAAATACCCCCACCCCCTCCTAGCACAAATCCCCCCATTCCTCTTCCTAACACAAATCCCCAACGGCCCCAATTACCCTTTCCAGCACAAAGAGCCCCCCTTCCTTCCCAAACCACTCATCCCAAGCACATATCATTTTTACACCCTTAACCACCCTCTCTCACACCCTCTCCTTACAGGCAGGAAATTGCTACAGAGGAGGTGCGGGCTGTGCTGTGCTCCTGTATTAGCAGTGCTCCTCCATGCTGCAGATGACACAGGATCACTCTTACATCGGGCTGTTCACAAACGGATTGATTACCCGCCGCTATCTCCTCCAAGGCCTGCTTATCTCCCAGCAGCAGGACATGTGGTAGGGGGTGGGTAATGAAATTGTGTACAGTCCGAACTAGCAATCCTGTGTCACCTGCTGAATGGAGGAGGGGGAGAACACAGCACAACCCGCACCTCCTCCCGGCTCTACTGTCTGCCGCTGTCACTTCTCAGCAGACTTTTTCACTTTAGTTCCCTGCAACTTAATGCCCTCCTCTCCCCAGAATGTCTGTGGGGTGGCCGATCTGGGAGGTACAACTGAAATTCAGGGGGCGCAGCCTACCCCAACAACCCACGTAGATCCGGCCATGGTGATGATGACATCTCTGACTGTACTTGAGTGCCAGATATAGCAAAGGAGGAAAGTGAGGGAGAGGCACAACATCAGTGAGAAAGGATGTCATTTGGGGGAGGTCTCAGAGAAGTCGAGGGAGCAGCCATCATATTCCACCATATGGAAGAGCTCCATGGGTGCCGGGTACCGTTATACTCCCGTCTGTTCCCCAGAGATCAGTGGTGTGGACCATTTTCAAAATATGTGCTGTCGACTGCACCATAGTAATTTGCAGTCGCTGACTAAAGAGTATCAAGCTTAGCGTTGCCATCAGTCATTTGGGTACCACGTGTATGAAGAGACACATGACTTATCGCCACACAGATCATAGGGAGCAGCACCTCTATGCTAGCCTTCAGCAAAAAAAAAAGGCCACACTCCTCCTGGTCTAACTCCTACCTTTCCACCTTTATCCCCACTATACGAGAGCCTCCATCAACAGCCCCCAGCGATAGGGATGATTTCTTCAGGGGGTGTCAAAGGTTTAGCTTATGGTTCTTCCAATGGGGAAGAAGGTCAGCATAGTGCCACACAGAGAGGCTTAACCCTTGCTCTGATTTTGCCAACCCCACCCTGTCATCTCAAGCTTTAGCACTCATCAGGCCTCAGCTTATGGAATGGAAGATGAAATACAATCCCAGCCATCCCTATGCAAAGTGACTCAATGACAGCTTGGAAAAATTGTTGGCTTTTACAGCTCCTTCCTGTCTAGCTGGTGGATTTGGCCCACTTTGGTAAATTTGCAGCATATGCTTTACTGCAGGGCTAGGCAACCTCAGCCCTCCAGCTGTTTTGAAATTACAAGTCCCATGAGACTTTGCAAGACCCTGACAATCACAGGCATGACTCCTAGAGGCAGAGGCATGTTGAAATTTGTAGTTTCACCACAGCTGGAGTGCCGATTTAGCCTTCCCCTGCTTTATTGCAATAGAACATTCCCAGGTGACATTTTTTTCTCCCGTAAGGTCATCCCTGCCCTCTACCATCCTGTGGAAGGCAGTGTTTCCATGTCGCCGGACCGCATGGTCAGCAGGAAGATCCACCTGACCAAAGACACGTAATCCAAAAAATATAGACAGACTCTACATCATGGGTCTTCAAACTATGGCCCTCCAGTTGTTCAGAAACTACAATTCCCATCATGCTCAGTCATGTCTGTGAATGTATGAGTTTTACAATGCCTCATGGGATGTGTAGTTTCTCAACAGCTGGAGGGCCATAGTTTGAGGATCCCTGCTCTACATATCACACAGTTCACTGGGCAACTCTGTTGGCAGCTGGAAAGAATGCAAGATGGGGCACACCATTGGAGCTAGCTGTGCCGCCCTTCTGTCTGACTCGCTGATTGGCTCCTGCTGTGTCCAATCACACCGGGAGCTGGTCGCCCTAGACCAGGAAGAGCGAAAATCACATACAGCAGGGATATGCAATTAGCGGACCTCCAGCTGTTGCAGAACTACAAGTCCCATGAGGCATAGCAAGACTCTAACAGCCACAAGCATGACACCCAGTGGCAGAGGCATGATGGGACTTGTAGTTTGGCAACAGCTGGAGGACCGCTAATTGCAGATCCCTGACATACAGGAACGTGATTTCATGCAGAGAGGCCGCACTTATTATGACACAGTGTGTGCCCAAAATGTTAGGTCAGTTGGGAAGCCACCGGGCAGTTTGTGTGCGTCCCACCAAGATCAGAAATGATGCACTAAGAGTTCCACCATCGCGTTGCGTCCTCACGTGACGTCCTTAGAAGCAGGAAGTCACAGTCGTGCCTCCATCTTAAATACAATATACAGTCCAGGAAACCCCACTGCACCCAGACATTTACAATTATTATTGTACACGATGTATATAGCGCCAACAGTTTATGCAGTGCTTTACAATGTAGAGGGGGACAGCACAATTACAGTACAGTTCAATACAGAAGGGACAGGAGGGCCCGGCTCATAGAGCTTACATTCTAAAGGGAGGGGGTGGTGGTACAAAAGTTAATAGATGCGGGGAATGATTTGATGGGGGGTGACTCGGGGACAGTTGTTGGGTGGGTGTGGGATAGGCTTCCCCGAATAAGTGAGTTTTCAGGAATCTCCTAAAGGTGGACAGGTTAGGGGCTGATCGGATATACCAGGGCAGGGAGTTACAGAGGATGGGAGAGGCTCTGGGGAAGTCCTGAAGGTGAGCATGAGAGGAGGTAACAAGGGAGCTAGAGAGCAGGAGGTCCTGAGAGGAGCGGAGGGGAAGATTTGGGCGATATCTGTAGATGAGGTTGGTGATGTAGCTGAGGGCGATGTTGTGGATGGCCTTGTATGTTGTGGTTAGCATTTTGAGTTTTATACTTTGGGTTAGGGGAAGCCAGTGAAGGGATTGGCAGAGAGGGGCAGCAGTCACGGATCGATTAGTGAGGTGTATTAGTCCAGCAGCAGCATTCATAATAGACTGAAGGGGGGATATCTTGCATAAGGGTCGGCCATTAAGGAGAGAGTTGCAGTAATCAAGGCGGAAAATAATCAAGGAGTGAATAAGTTGCTTTGCGGTGTCATTAGTCAGGAAGGTTTGAATTCTGGAGATGTTGCAGAGGTGACGGCGGCAGGATTTAGCCAGTGATTGGATTTGGGGGCTGAAGGAGAGGTCAGAGTCAAGGATTACACCCAGGACCCTGGCATGTGTTGAAGGACCAATGGTTGTGCTGTCAATCTTAATGGTAAAGTCATGGGGGGGAGGGGGGGATCGGGAAGAAGGAAATATTACAAGCTCAGTTTTAGAAAGATTGAGTTTGAGAAAGTGGTGTGACATCCATACCGTCATTCAGTAAGTTTGAGATCCCTGAGATCAATAACATAAAATCAATTTACAATGACAAGTTTTGCAGAAAAAGGACAATTAAGGAGTAATGCTTATCCATTGCAACACATGTACAGCAATACTTATAAAAAAAAAACTTTGTTCTAAATACAATACATTATAAGCAACGTCCATAAGGGGCTGCAAATGCTGCAAATGCTGCAAATGCTGAATGTGCTGCCATCTTGTGGGCAAAAAATTTAGATGCAAAACTAGAAAAAAAATTCTGTTCAAAATCAGTAAAAAAAAAAAAAAATAAGAAAAGACAAAAATGCTAACATTAATGAAAATATTTAAAAATGAATTTGCAATTAAAAAAAGATAGTTATAAATAATTATTATAGCTACATAATTGTCATAAATTTATAAATAATTAAACAATCCTTAAACATGTTGGTATGAAGCAGTTTATATCCATATCAATATTCAAATCTTCCGGATTTAAAATGCATACTGTATTTTCTGCTCCATAAGACGCACCTAGGTTTTAGAAGAGGAAAAGAAGAAAAAATATATTCTGAACCAAATGCTGCTGATTTTTTTGGAGCACAGGAGAGGATGCCCACATCCCCAATTAATATGCTATAGTTTGTACACACACAGCGCATGGACACTCCAGCAGACGACACGCTGGAGATGCCGGCTTCTTGTATTCCCCCCCGCTCGATCGGCGTCTGACATCACCGAGCAGGGATAAAAAATCATCACTGCGCGTGCGCCAATGACATGAACCCCAGGCAGCCTACAGGACCCAGAAGGCATAGCGGGGAAAGGACAGGGGATGGGCCCGATTTTGTAACATCGAAGAAAATAGCGATAAGCAACCTAAGGTCTATCAATCGAGAACCCAAGCCACATCCCAAATTAATGGAGAAAAAATGGGCAAGGGATAAGGCCAAGTAGAGATATTGTAACACGGCGGCGGCTGGTCAGTATTCGCTTCATAAGATGCACAGGCCTTTCCCCTCCTTTTTTTGAGGGAAAAAAAAGTGCGTCTTATGGAGCGAAAAATATGGTAATTCACATACCCAGCGTGTTTCATTTTTTGACATTGCTTTACTCATATCCGTATTCCTCCAATGTCATTCTGATTTATCTATGCCACAAAAAGTTAAAAGGCCAGGGTCTTTATTATGGTATAATCTGAAATAGTTGGAGAGACTGTGTTCCCTAGACTTCTTTTTTTTTTTTTATATTGTTTAGATGCTCCCCTAACCTGGTGGCTAGCTTGTGTGTAGGGCAACCAACATATTGTTGTCCACATGGACATAAAAGTAAATATGTAACATGAGTGCTCTGACAAGTGATGAGTTTTTTTATCCGGTAAGATGTTTGAGCGACATTACAATTTGAAATTCTCCCGTGTCTGTTAGTTACCATCCTAAAAGGATGTCACAGGAGTAAATCCTCTTTTTGATCTACAAACGTGCCCAGTTTTTTGGGGGGATTTTGCACATTGTGAACCATCTTGTCCCTCAAATTTGGTGCCCTCTGATATACAAAGTGGGATATTTTAGGTAAAACACTCCCTCTAAAAAAATGGATCAGTGATAATAATATACCATCTGTTCAAATGTTTTATATTGTTTAATAAAATCTGTGATAAAGACACTACCAAGCTCTCCATCTTCCTTAGGTTTATCCTTAACCACTTCAATACCGGACACTTTCACCCCCTTCCCGCCCAGGCCAATTTTCAGCTTTCAGCGCTGCCACACTTTGAATGACAATTGCGCTGTCATGCTACACTGTACCCAAACTAAATTTTTATAAATTACTTCCCACAAACAGAGAATTATTTTGGTGGTATTTAATCACCACTTGTTTTTTTTTTTTTTTTTTTTGCTAAACAAATGAAAAAATACCAACATTTTTGAAAAAAAAATTTTTTTTTTCTTTGTTTCTGTTATAAAATGTTGTTTTCTCCTTCACTGATGGGCACTGATGAGGTGACATTGACAGGCACTGATGAGGTGGTACTGATGAAGTGGCACTGATGTTCATTGATGAGGTGGCACTAATGAGGTGGCACTGATGAGGTGGCACTGATGAGGTGGCACTGATGAGGTGGCACTGATGGGCACTAATGAGAAGGCATTAATATGCAGCACTGATGGGCACTGATAGGTGGCACTGATATGCAGCACTGATGGGCACTGATAGCCAGCACTGATATGCAGCAGTGATGGGCACTGATGCCGCGTACACACGATCGGACTATCCGGTGGACTTAGTCCAGCGGACAACCCGCCAGACTTTGCAGCGGAGGTCAGCCGGACTTTCCCAACGAACGGACCTGCCCACACACGACCGGACTTTTGAAATGAATGGACTTGCCCACACACGGAGTAAAGTCCGTTCATTTTGAACGTGGCTCCAGGTAGCCGGGACTAGCGAAGGAAGTGAATATCGCCGCCTCCATCGGCGAGATTGACACCTCGCTGGCCCTGTCACCTGGTATGCATTTAAAGGGGAAACCCTACGCCTAAAAAACCAGCGTGGGGGGCCCCCAAAGTCCTTGCTGTCACAGTCCCAGAGGATGCAGGGACTGTGACATCATAAGGGGCCAGGGCCACCACGTGATATCACCCGGTGACCCCGCCCCTTGTCCCTATATAAGTCGCCGCATAACGCGTCCCTGCCATTGCGGCCAGAGAGAGCGCTAAATCAACATCTCAAGGAAGCAGAAGAGAAGGCAGCGGTGACAGAAGACTGGACCAACGCTAGTAAAAGAGCTGGAAGAAGAAAGCGGAGGCCCGCCAAGAAGAACCGAAGGGGGGACAAGACCCCAAAGTCGGAAGAAGACCCCTGGACGGCGGTGACAATGAAGAAGAAAGCCAGGCTCCTCTGCTAGGAAAAGAACTAGTAAAAGAGCAGAAGATAGCAGAGGAGTCCGGCGAGAAGACCCCCCAAGACGGAAGAAGAGAAGACCACCGGAGCTGTCCAATAAATTAATTTAAAAACTTGTGTTGTGTTTTTTTTATTTACACTTTTTTCCCCAGGTTTATGGGTAGGGGTACATTGTCCCCATACTCATTCACATAGGGTGGGGGGCCGGTATCTTATTAAAGGGGGCTCCCAGATTTCGATAAGCCCCTAGCCTGCAGACCCCGACAACCAACGGCCAGGGTTGTCGGGAAGAGGCCCTTGTCCTCATCAGGGGCCCCCCTTCCTCAAAGCACCCCCCAATGTTGAGGGCACGTGGCATGGTACGGCTCGGGGGGGGGGGGGGGGGCGCGCTCGCTCGTCCCTACCCCCTTTCCTGACCGGCCGGGCTGCATGCTCGGATAAGGGTCTGATATGGACTCTGGGGGGACCCCAACTCAATTTTTTCGGCGTAGGGATTCCCCTTTAAGTCCATACCAGGTGACGGGGCTAGTTCCGTCTACTTGGAGGCGCATTCAAAATGAACTGACTTTTCTCCATGTGTGGGCAAGTCCGTTCATTTCAAAAGTCCGGTAGACCAGCACACAGATGGGAGGATTGTCTGCCGGACTGCCGAGTCCGGCGGACAATTTTGAGTCAAAACTTCTTTCTAAGTCTGCTGGACTTTTGGGAAAAAAATGTCCACCAGAGCCCACACACGGGCAGATAGTCCAATCAGTGTGTACGGGGTATAAGAGCACCTGAACTTCCTTTCCAACCCTCTGATCCCAATTTAAGAGACTGTTCGTTGTCTATGTTTTTGCAAATAAAATCCATTCAAGTGGATCTATTGTCAGTCTCTCGAGTTACTGAGCCATCTACCACGGGACACCCCTAGACGTGAAGTGAGGAGAAAAGAAGGTAACGGTAAGCCCAAATCTAACCAGCAGCTCCTTCGGGGGTTAGTGCTACAAATATATACACAAAAAAAAAAGTAGAGAAAAAAAAACAACCCACTCATTCCCTTCCTTCCCCATTTTTTCCTTTAGAAATGTAATTTTGCTGCTCTCATTCATTATACAATATACCTCCGCTATATAAGCAGCTGTATATGGTGTGGGGTGTGGACTTAGTCCCTGAGCCATGATTGGCCAAGGTCACATTGCCTTTGGCCAATTGTAGCTTTCACAGCAGAGCGCGCTGTGATTGGCCAAAGCATGCAGGTCAGGTGCATGCTTTGACCAATTAGCAGCTGTCAATGCACTGCGATTTCCCAGTGCATTAAGGGGCGTTACATGAGCGCTCAAATTTCCCACGAACGCCCCAATAATGTACTAAATTCGGCGGGCAGGCGAACGCCCGATGTTCGACTCAAATAACATGCTCTTCCCTATACATGACAAATGTGGATGACAGATCAATTTTATTTAGGTACAGCATTGCACGACCTGCGCAATTGTCAGTTAAAATAACGAAGAGATGTATCGCAAAAAATGGCCTGATCAGGAAAGGGGGTAAATCTTCCAGGGCTGTTAAAGTGATTCTAAACCTTCTTTTTTTTTTCTATAATAAAAAAAACGTACCTGCTGTATGTAATGGTTTTTCACACAGCAGCCAGATCCTCCTCTTCTGGGATCCATGGCCGGTGCTCCTCCTCTTCGATGAATGACCCCATAGGAAGCTGCTTCAATCCTGAGCCATGCTGTCTGCATCCATAGACACAGACAACACGGCATGTCCCCACCCCTCACTTCCTCATCACAGGATTTGATTGGTAGCAGCAGGAAGCAATGACTCAGAAGAGAGATGTTGCTTTCAGGCACAGCATTGGATAGCATTATCTCAGGTAAGTATTAAGAAATGGATGGGGGGGGGGGGGTCCTGCTTACAGAAGGTTTTTTACCTTAATGTAGAGAATGCATGAAGATAAAAACCCTTAAGCCTCTGGAACTACTTTATTTTTTTATACCAAGAATAGATGTTCCGTTCTCTGCTTGAGAAGGTCAGTTTTGCTACTGAGAAATCGTGTCCCATTTGTGGGGCACATCCGTCCATGGAGGACCCAACCTTACTGTCCATGGAGGACCCAACCTTACTGTCCATGGAGGACCCAACCTTACTGTCCATGGAGGGCAATTCCACTGACTGACCTACACTGGACATGGTGATGTATGGAGCAGTGGCAGCTGGTGCCTCACTGGGCCCATCAAACGCAGCCACTGTGCCCATCAAATGCAGCCACTGCGCCTATCAAATGCAGCCACTGTGCCCATCAAATGCAGCCACTGTTCCCCATCAAACGCAGCCACTGCGCCCATCAAACGCAGCCACTGTGCCCATCAAACCCAGCCACTGTTCCCCATCAAACGCAGCCACTGCGCCCATCAAACGCAGCCACTGTGGCCATCAAATGCAGCCACTGCGCCCATCAAACGCAGCCAAAGTGCGCCCATCAAATGCAGCCACTGTGCCCATCAAACGCAGTCACTGTGCCCATCAAATGCAGCCACTGTGGCCATCAAACGCAGCCACTGTGGCCATCAAATGCAGCCACTGCGCCCATCAAACACAGCCAAAGTGCGCCCATCAAATGCAGCCACTGCGCCCATCAAACACAGCCACTGCGCCCATCAAATGCTGCCACTGTGCCCATCAAATAGTACCACTGTACCATCAAACGCAGCCACTGTGCCCATCAAACGCAGCCACTGTGCTCCATCAAATGCAGCCACTGTGCCTATAAAACGCAGCCACTGTGCCATCATACGCAGCCAATGTGCCCATCAAATGCAGTCACTGTGCCAAGCTCAGCCATTGTGCTCTTTCAAACGCGGCCACAGTGCCCATTAAACACAGCCACTGTGCCCATCAAACGCAGCCACTGTGCTCCATCAAATGCAGCCACTTTGCCTATAAAACGCAGCCACTGTGCCATCATACACAGCCAATGTGCCCATCAAATGCAGTCACTGTGCCAAACTCAGCCATTGTGCTCTTTCAAACGCAGCCACTGTGCCCATCAAACGCAGCCACTGTGCCCATCAAAAGTTGCCAATGTGTCAGCCACTGTGCCCTATCAAACGCAGCCACTGTGCCCTATCAAACGCAGCCACTGTGCCCATCAAATGCTACCACTGTGCCTATCAAATAGTGCCACTGTGCCCCATCAAATGCTGCCAATGTGCCCATCAAAAGTTGCTAATGTGACCCTGCCCACACACCGTCTGCCTGGCACTTACCCTGTCTCGGTGGCGGGTCAGGCAGCGTGTGACGGCGGCGAGCAGTGGGACCTTGCAGCGGGTCAGACACCGGCTCCCATGTCCTCCATGAGTCTCCTCCCCTCCTCGCATCCAGTCATACCACCTGTCCTTTCAGCCAACCAGGTGATGGGTACCAGACCCGTGCACCTGATTGGCAGACAGGCAGTTCAGTATGGTATGGAGAGGTATTCGGGTGATTTATAGTTGGAACATTTGATACGGATGTCCGGACATGATATTCGCTGTATGCTGTGACACTATGGGAGACTCGGGAGACCTCCTAAGAAGTCTATTAGATGGGGGGAGATGTTTGTACCTGTGTAATAGTCCCAGGGGCACTGCTGGGACCTCTATCTATGGAATAGGACAACGCCCGGCTTCCTGTGCTGATTTACATCATTGTATGTGCTGTCTATTACATTATTATTGTGTTGCTTAGCTTGACCCCTATTGGTTGGTTGCTGCAATTGCAGGATATTATTTTTTTTCAGGGAGGAGTCAGGAAGTGTTTTGTATTTGTTAACCACTTCAATACCAGGGGGGCACTTATACGCCTTCCTGCCCAGACCAATTTTCAGCTTTCAGGGCAGTCACACTTTGAATGACAATAGCGCGGTCATGCTACACTGTACCCAAATGACATTTTTATCATTTTGTTCCCACAAATAGAGCTTTCATTTGGTGGTATTTGACCTCTGAGATTTTTATTTTCTGCTAAACAATTTCAATCTCTTCTTCCTTCTTCCCTTCTCTCCCCCCTGTGGTAGACCTAACAAGGACAGGGGCTTTTAAGTGGACTTCAAGGTAGCCTCTTGTCTCATGACTATGGGTCCCTGGCTCTTGTGGGGGCTGTATTTTTGGGAGGTGTGTGACTGGGGTACACTTGGAGTGGTCTTTTTTGCAGATTCCAATTCATATCCAGCATGCCGCTGCTAATGGCGATATGCTGTTAGTGGCGGCTCCCATGCACATGCGCGGGAGTGACGTCATCACTGCTCCGGGACTGTGAGTTCCCGGAACAGCGACACCCAGAAGAAGATGGACGCTCCGTACTACAGGGGACAGTGGTGACATCACTGGCTCCTATGTCAGGTAAGTGACACATATATGCGATGCATAGTAGCCCATTATGTTTTACCTTTGCAGGGAGACAAAGAAGAAGTAAACCCATCAGGGTTTACTTCCTCTTTAAGAAGGCTGGTCTGAGCAGAGATGCAGCTGGACGAGAGCTACAGAGCCCTATGGTGGCATGTAGCCCAACTGTGCTCTTGGACAGCAGATGGCAGCTCGACGGAATGCGGAATGTATTGGAGGCTGTCACAGGACCCTGACTTTGGGAGCAATCTAGAGTGACATTTGAAGGAAATCATGGATTACAGAGACCAGATGTTGACCATCTCAGAAGTCCGCTGGGCACAGGAAGATTTGGAGATTCTAGCCATTCGGGAAAGAGTGCAGGAGATTGCCAACAGATGGCTGCTAGGCACTGCTCAGCAGCAAGGCTTGGCTCCCTTTGCCTCGGACGGTGAGAAGTAGCAGCCGACAGCTCTGAAATCCCAGCTGAAGTGTCGGCAGTGGGGCAGAGTAAGTGTACTTTGCCCACCTACAGTTATGGAAGCAGAGCTCTTATCGTGGATGCAGCAAGTGTTCACTCACCTTGACCTTGTTCTGCACAGTACAAGCTTGGATGGAGAAATCCATCTGTCCAGCAGCCAGATGAGGGTACAGGAGGTGGATCAGCTGGCTCATTTCCCCAGTGGCAGGTCAAGGACCTGGGAGAGAAGATAGTGAACCTCTATCCCCAGCCACCAGCTCCAGAGATTTAATAGACTTTTCTGCTAAGGAGGAACTACCCAGTGAACCTTGTGCAGAGTAGCTGGCATCAAGGCAGAGTGCTGCAGACCTCTGTCCCACACTCGTGTCAGTTCCGGGGGCCCAGGGTGAGATGTGTATTGGTTATTATTCCCCAGTGGCAGATCCACAGTTCAGGAGAGGAGGTGCTCGTCCTCCCTCCCCAACAGTCAGCCAGAGCGAAGGAAACGGTCTTCCCTCCCCAGCAAGGATCCGTGCACCTGGGTACCAGTACCAGAGGAATGTCTTCCTAGCAACTGGAAGAGAGTATGAAAGATGGATCAGCTGGCTCATCTCCCAGCGGTAGTTAAAGGACCAGGGAGGAGAGGAAGCCATTCTCACTTCCCAGAAGCAGATCTACAGGTGAGGAGAGGACGGAGTCGTCCTTACTCCCCAGTGCCAGTCCCAGATGAAGGGAGAGGGGAAGCCATTTCTCTTCCCCAGCAGCAGGCCAAGGATCAGGTACAGGAGGTGGTTGTCCTCCCTCCCCAGTGGCAGATCCACAGTCCAGGAGAGGAGGTGGTCATCCTCCCTCTCCAATGGCAGATCCACAGTCCAGGAGAGGAGGGGGTCATCCTACTTCTCCAATGGCAGATCCACAGTCTGGCAGTGGAGGAAGCCTGCCTCCCTCCCCAACAGTTAGCCAAAGTGGATGATGTGGGGTCCCCAGTAGAAGCGCTGGCATAAGGGCAGAGTGCTAGCAACCTCTGTTCAGCACTGACAACAACGCCTGAGTTCCAGGGAGTCAGGGCTTGTGGCCCCTCTCCACAGGGACAAGCTGATGGAGTGAAGCTCCTACTCCGAGCTGAAGCGCAGGCAACAGGGCAGAGTGCCACTGGCCTCTGCCTAGCACCCACATTGTCTCCACAACTTCAGGGAGCTGAGGGAGTCAGCCCACCTCCCCAGCAGCATACTTAGGACCGGCATGGTAAAGACCACCCAGCTGAAGCGCTAGTAGCTGGACAGAGATGTCCCACATGTACTGATGGCAACTATTCCCTGCGGCCAAGAATGGAGATCATGTAGACTGACTATGGGGGTTTACTCTGCTTGACTAATGTATGTCCAGACCAGGTGGAGGTCTGGGACCTGGTTAGTCTACTTTGGATGGGGGAGAAACCAGGACAGGGGCTTTTGGAGAGGACTGAAGGGTAGCCTCTTGCCTACTGACTATGGGCCCTGACTTTTGAGGGGCCTGTATTCTTGGGAGGTGTATGCCTGGGGGACCCTTAGAGTGGTCTTGCTTCAGATTCAAGTCTATGTCTCCCCAAAACACACAGACTCTGGGAACTAGAGGACCCAGATACATATTTGGGGCCTTTATGCCCAAACCAAGACTGACTTCTTTTGACTGTGAGACTCAGAGCAGATGTTAATATAATCAGCTGAAAGCAACCTGATGCTGGGGTCTCCTGCTATAGTCTTTTTATTAAGGTGATATGTGTTTATTGTTAAGTACGTCTCTCTTATTTTGTGCCTGTTAGGTGCGCATCCCCATTGTTTATTGAGTCACCAATTGATTCTGTTTGTCTGTTAATCTCTTGGGGATGTGATTAATATTGTGTCCACTTTCCCTTGTTATCAAACCATTGTAGGATGTTGATGCTTATGATAATATGTAATGTACTTTGTGTATTCAGGATTGTGGGCTTGTTGCCAGACGGTCTGGGCACCTAGGCTTGTTTAGGAGACCAGTTATTAATTATTAGTTGCTAGATGTGGATTAGCACTATGTTTATGTTGGCTATTCCTTAGCTATGTTAATTATATTCCTGTTTACAGTTTGTATTGTTAGGGTAATGTGATCAGGCCCTACAGGATATTGTGTGTTATATATTTTGTGTGAATTTACAATAAAAGAGTTCCAGTTCCAGTTTGCATCTAAGCTAGTGTCGTCTAGTATCTTGGGTGCAAAATAATTAGCTATAATACCTGGGTCCAGACTGCAGGAAGCTGCATCTTGATGGAAGCACCCAAACTGGGTGTTGGACATTCCATCACAGGTCCTCTCTCTTCTTCTTCTGGCTCAGATCCCGCAGTGTGCAGTGGCAGGGCTCATCCTGAATATACACAGTAACCCCGGTGTCACGGGTCTTTGGGGTTCTAGAACTTCTCATATCATAGTGAGCACAACCCAATCTGAGGAAATGCTTCATCTCCATTTATTATAAAGAAATCACTTCCAATACAATACGATTCCTGACAATCACTTCTAATTACTGGACATGATTGGGACATAAAAGATCCGAAATATGATTAACAGAACTGATCACATGACTCCGGTGATAGAAATAGAACATGACCAATAGAAACATGAACATTCCTAATCGGGTCCTCTGGTGGACAGCAGGATGACTATAACAGATGATAGATGACTTTGGGGTTGTCATGGGGAAATCTGATGTGGATTGTCAGCTCTTCTGCCAAGAAAAATCCAGATCCCGATCTGCAGATCTATTTCTGGATTCTTTTTTATGAAATAAAGGTTCTCGGGACCCCTTTAGACACGGACAATACTCGTTCTAGCAGCTCCTCAGTCCAGCCGTTCCCCTAAAACACTAAATCCTCATCACTTCCTATCACTATATGATAAAAGAACATTTCTCTATATAAATGGTGACTTTAGGAAAAAACATTCAGAGAAAAAATCTAACAAAATCTTAGGAAAGCAAAGAGGAGGAGAATGTCTCTAATTTAAATCTGAATATTGGGCAGATAGAAGAGAGAAATGAAGGCGGCTCTGTATACATGAATACAGCCCGGAGTTCTGCTTTAACAGGAAGTGAGACAACCTCATTATTCCTCATATATCTTCCAGAGATTTCCCAGAATTCTCTCCTGTATAAAGGAGACGTGTATCTCCAGGACTGAAAACTGCCGACATTGATAGAAACAGGAAAATGAGGAATAAAATAACCTTTAAAGAATATACATAGAATCTTGCGGACTTCACTGGTACCAGAGAAGGACAATGACAGAAATTCATTAAAAAAATTATATATTCATAAGAAAAAGTTAAAATATGTTAGCATTACATTCTTAAAACCAAAAGGTCACTGCTCATTTTGGATGATGCAGGCCATATAATTACACTTCAACAATATTCCTTTGCTAATATGCCGACATGTTTCACCAACATTGCTTCCTCAGGACCTCAATATTCAATACAATAGAATTCTATACAATCAAAACATTCTGATATTGTGATCCGGTTTCAGTGCTGATTTTCTAGTCTGGGATCTATTTATTTTTTATTTTTAAAAGGTGTTTATTTATTTATATAAACGGTTTACATAAACACAACTCAAAAAGAACAAACAATCTGGCACTCAATATACGTGACAAGGTATGAAGATGCAGTTTCTTTGGAATCTATTTAATGAGTGAGTGTGACACTCTTGGACATTTTGTTTGAACGTAAGTCCTGCCTAGTGATGAAGCTAGATTCCTAACCAGTTTTGCTCCTTTCTATAGGACAAATTAATGGCATTTCTATGCATGCTTCTACTGTGCCAAACGGCTTATCACAGCCTTATGGCATTCGGCACATCATTGGCTTTCACAAGGCTCTAGGCATGTAAGTGGTCTAGAAGGACCCAGCATGTTTACTATAGATCATGTTGCATTTTATTTACTAAAAATTCATTGTTATGCTTTTTCCTTTTTGATAGGCCACATTTTCTGTGCGGTGAAAGTATTGAGGTCCTGAGGAAGCAATGTTGGTGAAACTGGCTGTCATGTTAATGCTTTGGCTTCAATACTGTCTCAGTCTTTGACCCGGAACAAGTATAGAGATAAGGAATTCTAACATTTTTCTGATTCTTATTTACAGCATTCTTGCTCCAGGGCAAATAGATAAAGTGGCAATAAACCCCAAAACAAAACATGATACATATTGAAGCTTACCAATCTTAGGCCTTTTTGTTCCCATTATTGGTGATCCTGCCAGTAAAACAATTTTTGTCTTAGGGTGGCTCCTTTATCTATGGAGCCACAACTTCCTCCAAGCATTGGCGTCTCAGTGATCCTATCCCATCACCCATTCCTGTGATGTCATCAGACTCTGGGCGGAGTTCTCACATCTCCCCCCACATATCGTTATATAACCTTTCAACACATTAAACCCAGCATGGAGGGGCTCAGTGAAGGTGGTGGTGAAGGTGTGGAGGTGTCGGATCGGGTCACACAGATCATAAAAGGAGATCCGCCCGGCCTCATAATCCAGATCTATCCTGACTCTGTTACTGGAGATATTGGTGTGTAAGAGAATCTCTTTACTGTCATGTATCACAAAATACTGATGACCAGACCTGTCCAATCCCCAGGACTTGTTATTCTTTCCAATCTCTGACTTACGTCCTTTCCTATCTATACTGGGGTAACACATCCCGACTATCCATTCATGTGATCCCCCGACATCCACATCCCAGTAATGTCTCCCTGAGGAGAAACTCTGTCTACTTATTACCTGAGGATGCCACTGAAATCTCTCTGATGCTTGTGGGCGCTTCTGGTTCCTATCTGACCTGGATACAGTTTTCCCGTCATCTGATATATGTAGATTATTATGAGCTGTGTTTACATCCAGTAATATGTCTGCAGGGTAACATATATCAACTCTCCAACTCTCTGACCCCCCAACATCCACATCCCCGTAATGACTCTCTGAGGAGAAACTCCGACTGCTCATCACCTGAGGATCACCCTGAGATCTCTCTGGTGTCTCTGGGTGATTGTGGTCTATATCTGACCGGGAAGCAGTTTTCCTGTCATTTGGTATCTGTAGATTATTACCAGCTGTATTTCCATCCAGTAATATGTCTGCAGCTTCCTGTATAGGGAAGTATACATTTACCTCTGTTATTATAGCAGATAAACCTGTGTGTAAGACCCCCGCCACATCCAGACCCCCTCCATCATGGAGGAGCTCCTCATGTCTCTCTCTGTCCTCATTATCTCCATCCTCAGTATCACACAAGTCACCTGTGTCTGATTCCTGTAAGACAGTCAGTGGATCCGTCACGTTACACAGCTCCTCAATGTGACGCAACTTCCTGGACAGCTCCTCCTTCTGTATTTCCAGATCCCGGATGAAATTCAATATGGAGCTAGAGACCCGCTCTGCCTGCCCGGAGATGTCTCTCAGGACTCTCCTTTCCAGGTCTTCCAGACGTCTCCTGAGATCTCTAAACAGGGTATTGACCCTCTCGGTGTCACCGGCTGCTTCTTCTTCTAATTTCCACCTGTGTTCCTGCAGACTCTGGACTCTTTCCTCCGTCTCCTCTCTCTTTTTCAGAAGTTTCTGCAGAACATTCCTCAGAGTCTCCTTCTTCTTCCCAAAAGCATCTTCCAACATCTCCATCTTGTGTCCTCGATGTTCTCCAGCCAAACTGCAGGACACGCAGATACAGGTATTATCCTCAGTGCAGTAATACTCCAGGATCTTCTTATGGACGGAGCATTTCCTGCTCTCCATGGACAAGGTGGGGTCACATAAGACGTGTTCTGGGGACGTTTTGTGGACTCTCAGGTGTTTATCACACAGAGAAACCTCACAGTGCAGACAGGATCTAACAGCAGGTACAGGAGGAAAGTCCACACAGTAAGTACAGAAGACCACAGACGCCTCCTGATCTCGCTGAGCAGGCAGGAAATTCTCCGCCATGTTTCAAGGTTTAATTTTCTTTTGCAGTGCAGGCCGATCAGGAAACTTCTCTCTGCATACAGAAAAGGAACAATCTCCAGACCCCTCCTGTGTATCCAGCACACGATCAATACAGACTCGGCAGAAGTTGTGCCCGCATTTCAGGGTTACAGAATCGGCATAAAAGTTTGGACGGAACATTCCAGTTCAGCTCTCACATCAGCAGACGCCATCGCCGACAGCAGAAGAGAAATGAAACTGAAAGTATCTGGAGCTAGAAATACAATTGAACTTGTTACAACTCGTCTGCACAGGGCGAGGCTGAGCTCGGCTCTCAGTTGATTTGGTAATAAACCTTGGGATGTCAGATTGGGACAAGCCTTATGGCATTTTTACATGTATAAAAATACATTTTTCCATTATTATTATTATAATTTTTTTTATCTAAATAAAGGTTCGTATTGAGCACACGAAGTAAGGCATACAAGAAAACAGAACACAAAACAGACTATCAATAGAAACATTCAGGTGTTTAACCACTTCAGCCCCGGACCATTTTGCTAGCCAAAGACCAGACCACTTTTTGCGATTCCGCACTGCGTCAATTTAACTGACAATTGCGCGGTCATGCGACGTGGCTCCCAAACAAAATTGGCGTTCTTTTTTTTTCCTCACAAATAGAGATTTCTTTTGGTGGTATTTGATCACCTCTGCGGTTTTTATTTTTTGCGCTATAAACAAAAATAGAGCGACAATTTTGAAAACAAAACTCATTATTTTTTCCTTTTGTTATAATAAATATCCCCCAAAAATATATAAAAAAACATTTTTTTTCCCTCAGTTTAGGCCGATACGTATTCTTCTACATGTTTTTGGTAAAAAAAAATCGCAATAAGCGATTATTGATTGGTTTGCGCAAAAGTTATAGCGTTTACAAAATAGGGGATAGTTTTATGGCATTCTTATTAATATTTTTATTTTTTTGTTTACTAGTAATTACTAGTTTTGGGACCATTGTCATTTATACAGCAATCAGTGCTATGTAAATGCAGTGATTCCTGTGTAAATGACACTGGCAGTGAAGGGGTTAACCAGTAGGTGGCAGTGTAGGGATTAAGTGTTCCTAGGGGTGTGTTACTAACTGTTGGGGGCTGGGCTTTAATTTAGTGAACGCTGATCTCTGCTCCAATCAAATGGAGCAGAGATCAGCGTCACTAGTTGCTAGGCAGAACGGAGAGATGCTGTTTACAATGGCATCTCTCCATTCAGCCGCCCCGCGAGACGCTCGCATGTATGCCCACGGCGATCGAGTCCGCGGGGACCCGCGACCGGACTCACGGGGGTCCCGACCAGCACGCGAGCGCACCGCCGGCGGCACGGAGGCAAATTTAAAGGGACGTACGGGCACGCCCATTTGCCTGCCCGTGCCATTCTGCTGACGTACATCGGGGTGCGCTGGTCGGGAACCGGTTAAAACCGTAGACATCACTTTATATGCAACAATCTATACAGTCAAACAATCTCACAAGAATTACAATAAGGTATCGTTGTTAAACCATTGTCATAGAACCACCTGGTTTAGAGTTGAATGTCTTCAAATCTATTAAAGTAATCGGTCCATAACTAGGTCTGCGGGAGCTAAAACCGGAACATCAAGCCATGAGGACCATCATTTATCAAATTTCCCCCTGCTGCCTTTGTGTTGGAAAATTAACTTCTCCAGTCGGATGGTATCACCCATTTGGGTAATCCATTCCTACCTTCACTGTGGGAGGATCTGTAGACTTCCAGTGCCTTAAAATGTATTTACTGGCCTGAAAAAAAGGGGCTCTAGCAATGGCCACGTCTAGGAGTGTCCTCAACCAGAAGATTATCTACTATACCCAGCAGGCAATGTTTAGGCTCCTCTGGAATCTGAACCTAAAAGACCTGGTTGAGAGTGTCTATGACAGTTATGGTGAATCTTGGCACCCCAGATGTTTTGGAACTACATTTCCCACGATACTCAACTACACTGCAGAGTGCATGAGCATCATGGGAAATGTAGTTCCAAAACATCTGCAGTACCAAGGTTCGGCATCACTGGTCCATGACCTTCTTCCAGTGTGAATGCAATGTTGGGCACCTCCATAGGAGATGTATCAAATCCCCATGAACTCTACAACATCTAGTGAAAGGTGGGATCTGATCGCACTCCCATGTGAGATAATCTGGCCGATGTGTAAAGTGCCCTCAAGACTATATATAATTGTGAAAGGCTTTGAGCCACATTTAGTGAGCACTGGGTGACAGATTGTAAAGTTTCTTCCCATTGTTCCTGCTCAATGGCTTCAACTTCCTGTTCCCATTAAGACACTTCTTTAACCACTTAAGCCCCGGACCAATTTGCAGCTAAAGGACCAAGCCCCTTTTTGCAATTCGGCACTGCGTCGCTTTAAGTGACAATTGCGCGGTCGTGCGACGCGGCTCCCAAAAAAAAAATTGGCGTCCTTTTTTTCCCACACATAGAGCTTTCTTTTGGTGGTATTTGATCACCTCTGCGGTTTTTATTTTTTGCGCTATAAACAAAAATAGAGCGACAGTTTTGAAAAAAAAAACTCATTATTATTTACTTTTTGCTATAATAAATATCCCCCAAAAATATATAAAAAAAAAACATTTTTTCCCTCAGTTTAGGCCGATACGTATTCTTCTACATATTTTTGGTAAACAAAATCGCAATTAGCGATTATTGATTGGTTTGCACAAAAGTTATAGCGTTTACAAAATAGGGGATAGTTTTATAACATTTTTATTAATATTTTTTTTTACTAGTGATTTTTATTGTGACTGCAACATTATGGCGGACACATCGGACATTTTTGACACATTTTTGGGACCATTGTCATTTATACAGCAATCAGTGCTATTTAAATGCACTGATTCCTGTGTAAATGACACTGGCAGTGAAGGAGTTAACCACTATAGGACGAGGAGGGGTTATGTGTGACATTATGTGTTTTTTTTTATTGTAGGGGGGTGTGGCCTGGCATGTGACATCACTGAACATCTTTCCCTATAAAAGGGAAGAGACGATCGGTGACAGCCACACTAGGAACCACGGGGAGAGATTTGTTTACACATACCTCTCCTCGTTCTTCAGCTCTGTGACCTGAACGTGGGACACCAGCGGCGATCGGGTCCGCTGGTCCCGCGGCCACGGTCACGGAGCTCAGGACCGGGTCGGGGGCACTTAAATAGCCACGTACAGGTACATGATTGTGCCCAGCCGTGCCATTCTGCCCACGTATTTTGGCGTGAGGCGGTCCTTAAGTGGTTAAGAGGTGAGTCCGGACAAAAGATATTCAGTCAGGTCCATCTTTAATATCGATTGGGCCCTGGGCAAACATTTTCTTGCGCCCCGCCCCCATGCAATTTCGCTCTCCACCTGCTCTGAGACATACAATAAATAGCAGTTAGACTCCAAATCAGTTTACTGAATCAGATCAGGAAGAAATTGCGATTGGTTGCCAGAGGTTAAAGCATGTCATTATTGTTTACTGATTGGTTGCCAGAGGTTAAAGCATATCATTATCGCTTACTTATTGGTTGCCAGAGGTTAAAGCATATCATTATCGCTTACTGATTGGTTGCCAGAGGTTAAGGCATATCATTATTGCTTACTTATTGGTTGCTAGATGTTAACCCCCCACCAATTTGCTTACCTTTGCAGAACAGGCTGATGTTAGGCTTAATGACCACAGTCGCAGGCAGGACTTTTACGCGTGCCCCTTTACCTCCCCGGAGGACAGCAGATATGACCTCAGGGAGGAATGACATACATATGAATGCCCCTTCATTTACATATCAATGCCGTCTGTCCATGTCTATTTACATATGAATGTAGGTTATTTACATGTAAACACAGTATCTGCAGGTGAGTCGTCTGTACACAACAATAGGGCAGAGCTGGAAAGCATTAGTAGCAGCTCTTCACACCGAGATATCGGGACACAGGATGGGACTTAAACTTCAAGGGACAAGGAAATTTAAACTGGGATAGTTGGCAAGCATGAGCCAGGCTCTTTGGGCCCTACAACAATGATGGGGCCCAGGGCAGCTGCCCCCTTTTGCCTGCCTTAAAATCTGGTACTTGTTTTCAATTACATGTTTGCATTCTTTCCAGTCCTGATTAGAATTAGCCTGCCTATGTTACGCCCCTTGTTGCCATAAGCGTATAATTGTAATATTAATGTGATACCTACATAATCATGTGTATAAAAACCTTTTAATTGGGTCATAATAAGGCAGAACAGTTATTTGGAAAGATGCGGAGCGTATCTTTTGTGTCTGTTCCCTACTGCAGTAGTTGTTATTAATTTGGTACCACTAATCAATATGAGGATAGGACTTGCCCATCTATAAATTTGCACGACACGCCGGATATGAAGGAGTGGGTAGTAAGAGTGGAATTGGTGAGAGCCATAGAGGAAACAATTCAACAGACTGTTGTCTGGCGAAAATTTACTAGCCTGTCATCCAACATTTGTTGGCAGAACGTTGGAGAATTGTCAAAAGGAGTGTACTAACGGTCAGATTTTAGGACAACAGTCTGTCAACAGACAATCGCCTGCCAACAATCTGATCCTGTGTACGAGGCTTTGAGCCTCGTACACACAATTGGATTTTCGGCAGGGTATTGTGTGATGACAGACTGTTGGCCTAAAATCTGACCGTTGGTACGCTCCTTTTGACAATTGTTGTCCAACTTTCTGCCAAGTGTCGGGTGGCAGGCTAGTAAATTTTCGACGGACAGCGGTCTGTTGTCAGAATTTCGTCTCGTCTGTACACAAGTCCGTCACACAAAAGTCCAAAGTACAAGCACGCATGCTCGGAATCAATGCTCACCAAACACAACATTAGCAGGGGGGGCCCAAAGGGTGGCGCTCAAGAGCAGTAATTCCACATAGTAGGTCACTTTTTTCGTGTTTGTTGGCCGACAATTGTCTACCGTTTGTATGGTTCCTGGCACATGTCCTTCGGACAAAAGTCTGACACTCTGTTGGGAAAAAATCAGATCGTGTGCACCAGGCTTAACCTCTTGCCGATCCTCCGGCCGCTGATATACGTCCTCACCTTGAGGATGGATATCATTGCTTTGGCAGCAGATAGCCTCCATAACCCCGGTATCCCCCTGATCGGCTGGCAGTCGGCTACAAGATAAAAGTGGTCTCTGCGGCGGATTCGCCACAAGATCACTTTTATCGGCGGCCCCTCCCGCCGCACTCCAGTGCCCTCGGCCACTTACCGGAGCCGTCGGCAACGGCGGAGGCGATCGGATCCTTCCTGTGGCTGTGCATTGAGACGAGTGAGGTGAAGATGGCCACCCACCCCTCACAATGACACTGCAGGGCGGAAGCGACGTTAAAACATCACTTCTACCCACAGCTCATAAAGGGCTATTTTTTTTTAAATAATTTTTTAAATGACAATGAATTTTTTATTTTTATTGCATTTTAGTGTAAATATGAGATCTGAGGTCTTTTTGACGCCGGATCTCATATTTAGGAAGTCCTGTCATGCTTTTTTTCTATTAGGGATGTTTACATTCCTTGTAATAGGAATAAAAGTGACACATTTTTTTTTAAACAGTATAAAAATAAAAAGTAAAAGGTAAAATAAATAATAAAAAAATAATTAAACGCACCCCGTCTCGCCGAGCTCACGTGCAGAAGCGAACGCATACGTGAGTAGCGCCCCGCATATGAAAACGGTGTTCAAACCACACATGTGAGGTATCGCCGCGATCGATAGAGCGAGAGCAATAATTCTAGCCCTAGACCTCCTCTGTTACTTAAAACATTCAACCTGTAGAATTTTTTAAATGTCGCCTATGGAGATTTTTAAGGGTAAAAGTTTGTCACCATTCCACGAGTGGAGCGCAATTTTAAAGCGTGACGTATTGGGTATCAATTTACTCGGTGTAACATTATCTTTCACAATATATATAAAAAAAAGGGGGCTAACTTTACTAATGTCTTATATTTTTATTTAACCACTTCCCGACCAGCGCACGACGATGTACGTCGACAGAATGGCACGGGCAGGCATATTGGCGTACAGGTACGTCCAATATTCAATGCCGCCCTGCCATCGGGAGCGCGCCGCCGGCGGCGTGCTCCCGTGCTGGTCGGGACCCCCGTGAGTCCGGTCGCGAGACCCGCGGACTCGATCGCCGCGGGCATCCCCGCGATCGTCTCACGGAGCGGCCGAATGGAGGAAATGCTGTGTAAACAACATTTCTCCATTCTGCCTAGCAACTAGTGACGCTGATCTCTGCTCCATGTGATTGGAGCAGAGATCAGTGTTCACTAAATGAAAGCCCAACCCCCCCCACAGTTAGTAACACACCCCTAGGAACACTTAACCCCTTCACTGCCACCCACTGGTTAACCCCTTCACTGCCAGTGTCATTTACACAGGAATCACTGCATTTATGATTACTGTATAAATGACAATGGTCCCAAAAATGTGTCAAAAATGTCCGATGGGTCCCCCACAATGTCGCAGTCACAATAAAAATCGCTGATCGCCGCCATTACTAGTAAAAAAAAAAAATTATAAAAAATTATTAATAAAAATGCTATAAAACTATCCCTATTTTGTAAACGCTATAACTTTTGCGCAAACCAATCAATAATCGCTTATTGCGATTTTTTTTACCAAAAATATGTAGAAGAATACGTATCGGCCTAAACTGAGGGAAAAAAAATGTTTTTTTATATATTTTTGGGGGATATTTATTATAACAAAAAGTAAAAAATAATGCGTTTTTTTCAAAATTGTCGCTCTATTTTTGGTTATAGCGCAAAAAATAAAAACCGCAGAGGTGATCAAATACCACCAAAAGAAAGCTTTATTTGTGGGAAAAAAAGGACGTCAATTTTGTTTGGGAGCCACGTCGCACGACCGCGCAATTGTCAGTTAAAGCGACGTAGTGCCGAATCGCAAAAAGGGGTCTGGTCTTTGACCAGCAAATTGGTCCGGTCTGCAAGTGGTTAAAAAAGTGTATTTTTTCCAAAAAAAACTGCGCTTGTAAGACCGCTGCGCAAATACGGTGCGTCAGAAAGTACTGCAACGACCACCATTTTATTCTCTAGGGTTTTAGAAAAAAAAAAGTATAATTTCTAAGTAATTTTATAGCAAAAAAAATGTTTTTAACTTGTAAACAACACATCTAAAAAAGAGGCTCGGTTCTTAAGTGGTTAAGACTCAGGTTTCTGCTTGTTAGATTTTGTGTTTGAAAAGTCTATGAATCCGGTAGTTGTAACATTGCAAGGTAAAGGCTGCCACCTAGTGGGCGAACATTTAAATAACTTCTTTCTAACAAGTGCAAGAAAAAATGGTGAGTTAAATATGTGCTCAGCAAACCGTATCGAACGAATAAAGCACTGACAACTTTTCTCCGCGGGTGAGTGAATCCCTAGAGCAGGGATATGC
Source organism: Lithobates pipiens (assembly GCF_037356315.1). Taxonomy (NCBI): domain Eukaryota; kingdom Metazoa; phylum Chordata; class Amphibia; order Anura; family Ranidae; genus Lithobates; species Lithobates pipiens. The sequence continues at coordinate 681,970,699 of NW_027507903.1, forward strand.
AATTAGAGGACCGCCAGCTGTTGCAGAACTACAAGTCCCATGAGGCATAGCAAGACTCTGACAGCCACAAGCATGACACTCAGAGGCAGAAGCTAGGGTTGGCACCTGTCCAGGATTCACCCGGACAGTTTGGGTTTTGAATCATGTGTCCGGGTTTCAGTCCTTCTGAAACTCGGACACAATATTCAGACAGGAACGTGGCCCAGAACGGGGCCTGATAGGAGAGTGAGAAGGCACTATGTATTCTCTTTGGAGCACCCAAAGGTGTCCCAGGTCTGTTACAACACTATAGTGTATATTAAAAAAAAGTGTCCGGGGTTGGCTTGAAGAAAAAGTGGCAACTCTAGCAGAGGTATGATGGGAGTTGTAGTTTTGCAACAGCTGGAGGTCCGCTAATTGCGTATCCCTGCTCTAGAGGGTATATCACTTTTGCAGATTTGATCCCTTGTTCTGGGGTTTTCAGCCTCCGGGGAGTTGTAGTTGGATCTATTTGCATTCCTGCGTTGCTTTCCCAATTGGAAAGGGGATTCCTCAGGAGAGGGGCCTGACATGGGTAGGGTCGCCACCTTTTCTTCAAGCCAAACCCGAAGGCTTAAGCCGCAACATAGAAAAGCCAGGGATTGGAGTGTGAACGGGCGGACAGAGGGGATAGGGGTGGGAGGAGAAGGAGCAGATCTAGCCCTCTCTCCTCTCCTGTCCGTGTATGGGGGTGGGGCCCATATGCACACCTATGCACTCTGCGGTTGTGGTACTTGGTTACTTGAGAAGCCAATATCCATTCTGAATATTGGGTCTGGGCTTCAGGTGGTCTGAAACCTGGACACACAATTCAAAGCCTGGACTGTCCGGGTGAATCCTGGATGGGTGGAAACCCTAGACAATGAGGGCAGGTTGTTAATGGCTGGAGGTAAGCAGAACTCTGCATACCAATCTGACAGTTCCTAAAAATGGGGCTATAGTGTAAATTCCGTTTTTGGCTGAGCAGTAAACAGCTCAGATTTGATTGTATATTTGGTTCTGTTGGAAACTTGACTGAGTGGTGCATTTCTCACTGTTGCCAGTAGGTGTCACCGGTACCACAGGAAAGTACAAGAATTACAAATAGGTTGAGCTGTAATGAATATTATTTTTCCGGAACCAGCCCTGTAGGAGGTTCCTGGCTGCTGTGCATTCTGGGAAAGGGTATTTATTGGACAGGTGCCATGTGCTTGAGTCATTTGTTACCTCAGGCCACAGGATGTGCTGCTGCAAGTAGGCCCAGATGCCTGTCTGGGGCCTACTAATCCTGAAGTGGTCCTTAGGCTGTCTTGCCTGTGTGGAAAAAAGCCGAGCCAAGCTGAGGAGATCCAGAGGAGGACCCTTGCTGGAGAGAGCCAGGATGAAGGCTGGTCTCTCAGGAGGGCCTGGTGACTCGTTTGGAGGACACACCTAGGTAGGCTTAAAGGTTCTGGTTCTGTCAAGCTGTTCTACATTCTAAACATGGTAACTAGCTCCTGGTTGCTAAGTCTGTGAGAGGGACTTATCCAGGAGTTCTACCGGCCGTTAGGTTTGTGTGAGAGGCCTATCCAGGTATTCAAGATCTTCTAAAAGCTGGTTTGTCCTTCAATTCAAGGAGTCTGTAAGTGATCTGCTAAAAAGTGTATCTGAAACCTCCCCTAACCCTGTCTTCTACTACTTTCTCAAGTTCTCATTAAAGTGTTGAAAAATACTTAAAGTGACTGGCGCCCAAATTCTGTTCTCACTTCCCATTATAGCCATATGGACTCAGCCCTGGGGTGGATGTAAGCTCGCTCCCCGCCTCTGGAGGTACCTTTTTGCTCCCAGTAGACCCGGGGGGGGGGGGGGGGGGGCGCTACATGTAGGTATTCACAGAAACAAAATATGTCATCCGGGACTCTTTAGCATGTATTGTTTGCCATTGTAGGTGGCCTGCAAAGCGAAGGGGAATTTCCATCTGTAGGCGATCCCCTTTTACTTCAGGACTTCCAATAGTGGTCTCAGAGCCCTTCTATGTTTTAGTGTTATCGTGAAAGACCTTGGAAGAGCTGTACATCTGCTCCATTAAATGTGACCAACTCGTTTGCTCTTGCTTTTTGGAGTATTTCGTCTTTAAGGCAGAAGTTTGGGAGCCAGCAGATAATATCTCTCATTATCTTTGTAGCGCCGGCTCCTGAAGAGCACACTATGTTTTTTTAAAGTTAAGGTTACATCTGAACTGCAGTTTGGTTTGGGTATAATTGTTCTAAATTTGGACCTCAGCATCGGTCTGACTGGACTATAGGATGTTCAGCCTGGCCACAAGTGGCGCTGTGTCTTCTGGCAGGCATGGAGCCACAGTCTGGTTGGGTGCTTTAAGTTTACTCTCTCCCACTCAGTGGGAGTGTCTCTCTTGCTGTGCTTTCTGGGAGAGGGTACTTAAGATGCGGATGTCACGTGGTTCGGTGTTCCGGTCCAGAAGTATGTTCTGACTCCATGGTCCTGGTCCTCCTGACCAGCCCCCAGGAAGGCTATGGCCTGGGGTGTATATTCACCCGACTTATTGGCTAGCCCGAGGCAAGGAAAATAAAGAAGGATTCCGAGGTGGTCCGGTGCCGTCTCCGGTAGTTGAAGAGGCCCAGTAACTTCGTAGCTATCCAGGGGAGGACTCTTCAGAGGAAGACCATATATGGGTTGGTTTTTTAGAAAGAGCCTGGTGGGGCTTAAGTACCTAAGCTAATCCATTCTCATGGGTATCGCCAAACTGGCTGAAAGATCCAGGTATCACACGAGTGTTCTACAAGTTTTCGTTTCCTGTATGTTCTACAACAACGTCTGTGGCAGAGACTTGTTCCAAAGTAAAGCACCTTGTTGGCTGCTAGGCCTTGTGAGAGAGGGACTATCCAACTTGAGTGAATATCCAGTTGTGAATGGCTATTCTCTGGATTTAGTCAAAGTAAGCAAGTCCTTCATTATTGACTTTGACACTAAGCCCTTGTACACACGGTCGGAGATTCCGACGGAATGTATCCGATCGGACAGTTTTGTCGGATATTCGGACTGTGTGTGGTCTCGATCGGACTGTTTCCGTCGGAATATCCGACAGACCAAGTTTTCCTACTTGTTGGTAAAATTTTCAAACAAAATGCTCCGATCGGACATACTCCGATCATGTGTAGAGAATTCCGATCGGACAAAGTGCCACGCATGCTCAGATCAAATTCCTACATCTAAGCTATCGGCTACTAGCCTGAACGTAGTCCCGTCGTAACGAAATAACGTCATCACGTTCTGAATGATCGGACATTCCGACAACTTTGTCCGACCGTGTGTATGCAACAGTTTCGGACAAAATCCGACGGACAAAATCCGATGGATTTGGTTGTCGGAATGTGCGACCGTGTGTACAAGGGCTTAGAGTACCTGAACTTCCTTCCTAACCCTCTGATCCTATTTTAAGATACTGTTCGTTGTCTACGTTTTTGCAAATAAAAATCCCTTTATGCGGATCTGTCGTCAGTCTCTAAAGTTACTGGGCCATCTACCACGGGAAACCCCTAGACACAAATCGAGGAGAAGAAGATAACGGTAAGCCCAATCAAACCAGCAGCTCCTTCGGGGGTTAGTGCTACGTGTTATTATCTGGGTCTGAGGGCTCTGTGGGCTTTGTCTTATTGTATTGGTGAAGCCTCAGGTTTCTCTATGAGGCTGTTAAACCACTTGCCACCCAGGCCAATTCCGACATTTCTCTCTTACATGTACAAATCATCTTTTTTTTTTTTTTGTTAGAAAATTACATAGAACCCCCAAACATTATGCATGAGACCCTGTGGAAGTAGTAGGTAACTCTCCCTTTCTTTTTTTGGGGATTCTGTCTTGAGGCTGGGTTCACACCACAGCGATGCGGGAACGCCGCGAATCCGCGGCGTTTTCCCGCATCGCATGACTCCCGCCGGCAGTTCACACTGCCCTATGCGAACGGCTGGGAGTGTCAATGAAATGTTAATGACACCCCCAGATCCGTCCGCATATCGCAGTGCGATCTGCAGACTCGCACAGGAATCGGATCGCATGGTGTGAACACCCATGCGATCCGATTCTGCTGCGGACCAAAAAAAGGGTCCCGTGCGAGTTTGCTGCGGGAGCGATGCGAATTCAGCCATACTATCTGTATGGCTGAACTCGCATCGCTACGGATATCGGATGTGATTTGCACTGCAGTGCGGTGCGAATCACATCCGGATCTCCCCCCGCAGCAGTGTGAACCCGGCCTGAGAAAGATCCTGGTAAGTGGTTGAAGTGCTGGAAGAAAATGAAGCAGAAGATACATTAGGTAAGTCATTATTAGTTTTAGGTGCAGTAACAGTAGAGGGTTTGGCCATGGGTTTGCTATAAGTGGTGTGATCCCACCTATATGCCGGTGGGCAGGAATTGGTTTTAAAGATGGAGGAAAGTGCAGGTTTGATTTGATCAGGGGTGACCGTTTCAGGGATTGCTCTCACTCTGATGTTGTCTTCTCTCCCTATTATCCAGGTCTTCGATCTGTCTGTTCATGTCAATTATGTGACAGTGATGGCTTCTGAGTTTTTAATGTCTGCAGCCAGGCCTTTTTTTCTCTGAAAATAGGTGCAGGAACTCCCCGGAAATCCCCTTCTCCCCCACAAATAGTGGGTGTGGTCAAATTTCACAATTGTCGGGTCTTAACCACTTTCAGACCGGACCATTTTGCTGGTAAATGACCAGAGGTCTTTTTACACTTTGGCACTGCGCTGCTTTAACTGGTAATTGCGCGGTCATGCAATGTTGTACCCAAACAAAATTTGCGTCCTTTTCTTCCCACAAATAGAGCTTTCTTTTGATGGTATTTGATTGCCTCTGCGATTTTTATTTTTTGCGATATAAACGTAAAAAGACCGCAAATTTTGAAAAAAAATGATATTTTCTACTTTTTGTTATTAGAAAAATCCAATAAACTCAATTTTAGTCATACATTTAGGACAAAATGTATTCAGCCACATGTCTTTGGTAAAAAAAAAGTCAATAATTGTATATTTATTGGTTTGCGCAAAAGTTGTCACATCTACAAACTAAGGTACGTTTTCTGGAATTTACGCAGCTTTTAGTTTACGACTGCCTATCTCATTTCTTGAGGTGCTAAAATGACAGGGCAGTACAAAACCCCCCCAAATGACCCCATTTTGGAAAGTAGACCCCCTAAGGAAATTGATAAGAGGCATGTTGAGCCCATTGAATATTTTATTTTTTTGCCTCAAGCGATTGAATAATGACAAAAAAAAAATTTTATTTTTTTTTTTACACAAAGTTGTCACTAAATGATATATTGCTCACACATGCTATGGGCGTATGTGAAATGACACCCCAAAATAAATTCTGCTGCTTCTCCTGAGTACGGGGATACCACATATGTGGGACTTTTTGGGAGCCTAGCCGCGTACAGGGCCCCGAAAACCAAGCACCGCCTTCAGGCTTTCTAAGGGCGTAAATTTTTGATTTCACGCCTCACTACCTATTACAGTTTTGAAGGCCATAAAATGCCAAGATGGCACAAAACCCCCACAAATGACCCCATTTTAGAAAGTAGACACCCCAAGCTATTTGCTGAGAGGCATGTTGAGTCCATGGAATATTTTATATTTTGCCACAAGTTGCGGGAAAATTACAAACTTTTTTTTTTTTTTTTTTTTTTTCACAAAGTTGTCACTAAATGATATATTGCTCATGCATGCCATGGGCATATGTGAAATGACACCCCAAAATAAATTCTGCTGCTTCTCCTGAGTACGGGGATACCACATATGTGGGACTTTTTGGGAGCCTAGCCGCGTACGGGGCCCCGAAAACCAAGCACCGCCTTCAGGCTTTCTAAGGGCGTAATTTTTTGAGTTCACTTCTCACTACCTATTACAGTTTTGAAGGCCATAAAATGCCAAGATGGCACAAAACCCCCACAAATGACCCCATTTTAGAAAGTAGACACCCCAAGCTATTTGCTGAGAGGCATGTTGAGTCCATGGAATATTTTATATTTTGCCACAAGTTGCGGGAAAATTACAAACTTTTTTTTTTTTTCACAAAGTTGTCACTAAATGATATATTGCTCACGCATGCCATGGGCATATGTGAAATGACACCCCAAAATAAATTCTGCTGCTTCTCCTGAGTACGGGGATACCACATATGTGGGACTTTTTGGGAGCCTAGCCGCGTACGGGGCCCCAAAAACCAAGCACCGCCTTCAGGCTTTCTAAGGGCGTTACAGTTTTGAAGGCCATAAAATGCCAAGATGGCACAAACCCCCCCCCCCAAATGACCCCATTTTAGAAAGTAGACACCCCTAAATTTAGGGGTACACTAGTGAGACTAGGTAATAAATGGCGGGTGCCCTGAAACTATAAAAAAATAACTAACCAACCAGCGTCACCTGTAACAGTTATATGGTGATCACTGGTGAAAGGGTTAACTAGGGGGCAATCAGGGGGCTTTATGCGGTAGTATATGGGGGTCCCTGGCGCTATAAAAAGCTGCGGCGAACCTAAATACCTACCTGCCTAACTAGCGTCACCTGTGACACTAATACAGCGATCAGAAAAACGATCGCTTATTAGGCTGGGTTCACACTGGAGCGATGCGGGAACGCCACGAATGCGCGGCGGGTTCCCGCATCGCATGCCTCCCGGCGGCAGTTCACACTGCCCTATGCGAACTGCTGGGAGTGTCAGTGAAATGTTAATGACACCCCCAGATCAGTTCGCATATCGCAGTGCGATCTGCAAACTTGGATCGCATGGTGTGAACACCCATGCGATCCGATTCTGCTGCGGACCAAAAAAAGGGTCCCGTGCGAGTTTGCGGCGGGTGCGGCGGGTGCGACACGAATTCAGCCATACTATCTGTATAGCTGAACTCGAATCGCACAGAGATCGGATGTGATTTGCACTGCAGTGCGGTGCGAATCACATCCGTTCTCATAAACCGCTGCAATGTGAACCCAGCCTTAGTGACACTGGCGACGGGGGGTGATCACGGGGTTAAACCTTTATTGGGGGGGTTAGGGGGGTACCTTAGAACTAAAGGGGGCTAACCCTAACTGCCCTAACAGTTATTAGTCACAAATGACACCTGCCGGGTGATCAGGGGGTTAAACCTTTATTAGGTAATAAATGGCGGGTGCCCTGAAACTATAAAAAAATAACTAACCAACCAGCGTCACCTGTAACAGTTATATGGTGATCACTGGTGAAAGGGTTAACTAGGGGGCAATCAGGGGGCTTTATGCGGTAGTATATGGGGGTCCCTAGCGCTATAAAAAGCTGCGGCGAACCTAAATACCTACCTGCCTAACTAGCGTCACCTGTGACACTAATACGGCGATCAGAAAAATGATCGCTTATTAGGCTGGGTTCACACTGGAGCGATGCGGAAACGCCGCGAATCCGCGGCGGGTTCCCGCATCGCATGCCTCCCGGCGGCAGTTCACACTGCCCTATGCGAACTGCTGGGAGTGTCAGTGAAATGTTACTGACACCCCCAGATCAGTTCGCATATCGCAGTGCGATCTGCAAACTCGGATCGCATGGTGTGAACACCCATGCGATCCGATTCTGCTGCGGGCAAAAAAAAGGGTCCCGTGCGAATTTGCGGCGGGTGCGGCGGGTGTGGCGGGTGCGGCGGGTGCGGCGAATGGCTGAACTCGAATCGCACAGAGATCGGATGTGATTTGCACTGCAGTGCGGTGCGAATCACATTCGTTCTCATAAACCGCTGCAATGTGAACCCAGCCTTAGTGACACTGGCGACGGGGGGTGATCACGGGGTTAAACCTTTATTGGGGGGGTTAGGGGGGTACATTAGAACTAAAGGGGGCTAACCCTAACTGCCCTAACAGTTATTACAGTCACAAATGACACCAATGCAAAAAAAAAAAAAAAAAAAATGACATTGGTGTCACTGTGACTGGGGGGCAGGGGTAATTGGGGGGGTGATCGGGGGGTAAAGGGGGGGTGTGAGTGTGCCTGGCATGTTCTACTGTGTGTGGGATGTGTTGGTGCAACTCACTGATCCGCTCTCCTCCGTGTCGGAACGAAAAATACCGACACGGAGGAGAGAATACATCACTTCCTCTCCTGTGTTTACATTACAGGAGAGGAAGTGATGTCACCGGGGATTTCCATTCGTCGGGAGCGATCGCGAGGGGGTGGCCATGAATGAATGGCCGTCCCCTCGTCCGGGATCGCTCCCGAACGAAAACCGACCGCCGCAGGCACCGGGCGGGGGCCCGATCGGGCCCCCGACCCGCGGGAGGCAAATCACGTACATGTACGTGCTTATGCCTGCCCGTGCCATTCTGCCGACGTACATCGGCGTGCGGCGGTCGGCAAGTGGTTAAAGAACATTAAATACCAGGAGTGCAATACTTACCGAGGGCAGAGTTCAGAGGGGGGCTACACACACAGAGTGCAGAGTTCAGGGTTGCCATACGTTGCAGAGTTGGGTGGTACACTACCTACATCAGGCTTTCTCAACCTTTTAACCCCAGAGGAACCCCAAAAATAATTTCCAGATCTTGAAGAACTAAAACCAATTCATCTGGGTTCAATAGGAACAATGCCTTGTATACTGGTGGTCAATAGGAAGAATGTCCCCCTTAAATGGGTTGTAAACCCTCAGGGTTTCTCACTTGAATGCATTCTATGCATTAAGGTTAAAAAAAAAACCTGTGATGCAGCTGCCCCCCAGAGCCCCCCCATATTACCTACCTGAACTCCCTGAAGTCTTTCCAGAAACGGGGACAAGCACACCAGCTCCAGCCGGTGTCTCCAGTTCTGATTGGATAGATTGATAGCAGTGCAGTCATTGGCTCCCAGTGCTGTCAATCAAATCCAATGACAGTTGGAGCAGGGGGGCCGAGTCCTGCTGTCTGTGTCAATGGACGTAGCAGCAGGACATGGGAGTGCACCCGCACGATAGCCCTGTGGGAGAGTGGTTCTTCAACAGGGCAATCAAGAAGAGAAGGAGCCAGGAGCACCGCTGAGGGACCCCAGAAGAGGAGGATCGGGCCACTCTTTGCAAAACCAACTGCACAGAGGAGGTAAGTATAAATTTTTTTTTTTTTTTTAAACAAACCACGAACCGTTAGATATCCTTTAAAGACAGCTAAAAAGATATTTGGTTTCATGCTGCTGGCTTTGCTAAGTGGTGCTGAACAATGAACCCTCAACCCTGTTGAGCTGTGGCTGGTGAACCACCTTTTTGATGGTGCCCATCAAAAAGGTGGTTCACCAGCCACAGCTCAAGGAACCCCTAGGAACCTCTTGAGGAACCCTGGTTGAGAATGGCTGACCTACATAGTGCAAAGTTCAGGGGTGACTTACACCGAGTGCAGAGCTCAGCCTTCTTCCACAGCTGCTTACCTCTGCACCCCCCATCCACATCTCACGTTCACCCCTCTTCAGCGCTGACCTCTGCATGCAATCTTCCCACCACCCCCTTATTCTCCCCCCTGCTTAAAAGCTCCACCATCTTCCACATGTCCAACTTTTGCTGCTGTGTTAAGCTGAAGCACCCAGCCGGCTCTAGAACCTTCCCTCACACTGTAGTTCGCTCGTCTTTCTCACTTGCAGGGTGATCATCCAGTTGGGGTGTCGGCATCCGCACTGCACCCTAAATACCTGCACCTCCCTTTTCCCCATCCTGCACTCAGTGGAAACTTCTCAGGAGATGAGATCTGTGGGAGCCTTTGGGAGACAAGCTGTCATTTGTAAACACAGAAGCCGGACTTCTGTGTTTACAAGTGATGGTGGTGAGCAGAGAGCAGAGGAGGTGGAACTTCCACCAAGTTCCAGCGGAAAAAAAGCCCTGTCTGCAGCGATTTCAGTCATGCCAGCAAACGTTAGAGGGTGGTCAGTGATCGCTTTACCTCTGGCAGAGTCCTCAGATGCAGGCAGGCAGATCTCGTCGTCCTCCATATCCTCCTTTCCTGTTGTTTTGTGAGTCTGCGCCATCTTGGATCCCCCCACCTCCGCCGCCGTATCTGTATTTGTCAGAGAACTCACCGTGTGAATGCTCGTCCCCGTGTAGCAACAGCTTATTTTCGTTCCGTTAGGGCTAATGACCATGCACGGTGTCCCCGTCAGAGGCGAATGAGCTCCGGAACGAATAGGGCGCACGCACGCACCAATATGAACACGTGGACGCACTCGCGCGCGAATCCGAACGTGTGTACGCACTCACGCGCGCACAATCACGTCCACCAATCCTGGCACATGACACCATATATAAACAGGGTCCTTACCTGATACCAGTGCTGGATCGTCTTCAGCTTGTTCCTGAGATACCTGACCGCTGTTCAACCTGTTACCTTGTTCCTGATTACCCGACTTGCTCAACTATTCTCTTTGATTACCCCTGCTTACTACTTACCTGGATTTACTATACGGTGCGCAATTTTGAAGCATGACATGTTGGGTATCAATTTACTCGGTGTAACATTATCTTTCACAATATAAAAAAAAATTGGGCTAACTTTACTGATGTCTTATTTTTTTTTATTTTTAAAAAAGTGTATTTTTTCCCAAAAAAACTGTGCTTGTAAGACCGCTGCGCAAATACGGCAGAAAGTATTGCAACTACCGCCATTTTATTCTCTAGGGTGTTAATAAAAAAATGTATAATGTTTGAGGGTTCTAAGTAATTTTCTAGCAAAAAAGAAATGTTTTTAACTTGTAAACAACACATCTAAAAAAGAGGCTCGGTTCTTAAGTGGTTAAGACTCAGGTTTCTGCTTGTTAGATTTTGTGTTTGAAAAGTCTATGAATCCGGTAGTTGTAACATTGCAAGGTAAAGGCTGCCACCTAGTGGGCAAACATTTAAATAACTTCTTTCTATCGAGTGCAAGAAAATATGGTGAGTTAAATATGTGCTCAGCAAACCATATCGAACGAATAAAGCACTGACAACTTTTCTCCGCGGGTGAGTGAATCCCTAGTGCAGGGATATGCAATTAGTGGACCTCCAGTTGTTGCAGAACTACAAGTCCCATGAGGCATAGCAAGACTCTGACAGCCACAAGCATGACACTCAGAGGCAGAAGCTGGCGTTGGCACCTGTCCAGGATTCACCCGGACAGTTTGGGTTTTGAATCATGCGTCCGGGTTTCAGTCCGTCTAAAACCCGGACACAATATTCAGACAGGAACGTGGCCCAGAACGGGGCCTGATAGGAGAGTGAGAGGGCACTATGTATTCTCTTTGGAGCACCCAAAGGTGTCCCAGGTCTGTTACAACACTATAGTGTATATTAAAAAAAGTGTCCAGGGCTGGCTTGAAGAAAAAGTGGCAACTCTATCAGAGGCATGATGGGAGTTGTAGTTTTGCAACAGCTGGAGGTCCTCTAATTCCGTATCCCTGATCCAGAGGGTATATAGCTTTTGCAGATTTGATCTTTGATCCCTTGTTCTGGGGTTTTCAGCCGCCAGGGAGTTGTAGTTGGATCTGTTTGCATTCTTGCATTGCTTTCCCAATTGGAAAGGGGATTCCTCAGGAGAGGGGCCTGACATGGGTAGGGTCGCCACCTTTTCTTCAAGCCAAACCCGAACGCTTAAGCTGCAACATAGAAAAGCCAGGGATTGGAGTGTGGGTGGGCGGACAGAGGGGATAGGGGTGGGAGGAGAAGGGGCAGATCAAGCCCTCTCTCCTGTCCGTGTATGGGGGTGGGGCCCATATGCACACCTATGCACTCTGCGGTTGTGGTACATGATTATTTGAGGAACCAAAATCCATTCTGAATATTGGGTCTGGGTTTCAGGTGGTCTGAAACCTGGACACACAATTCAAAGCCTGGACTGTCCGGGTGAATCCTGGATGGGTGGAAACCCTAGACAATGAGGGCAGGTTGTTAATGGCTGGAGGTAAGCAGAACTCTGCATACCAATCCGGCAGCTCTACTGCAGCAATCTGCGTGTAGCCCCCTGTTCCTAAAAATGGGGCTATAGTGTAAATTCCGTTTTTGGCTTAGCAGTAAACAGCTCAGATTTGATTGTATATTCGGTTCTGTTGGAAACTTGACTGAGTGGTGCATTTCTCACTGTTGCCAGTAGGTGTCACTGGTACCACAGGACAGTACAAGAATTACAACTAGGTTGAGCTGTAATGAATATTCTTTTTCAGGAAACAGCCCTGTAGGAGGTACCTGGCTGCTGTGCATTCTGGGAAAGGGTATTTATTGGACAGGTGCCATGTGCTTGAGTCATTTGTTACCTCAGGCCCTCCTGGCCCCAGGATGTGCTGCTGCAAGTAGGCCCAGACGCCTGTTTGGGGCCTACTAATCCTGAAGTGGTCCTTAGGCTGTCTTGCCTGTGTGGAAAAAAGTCGAGCCAAGCTGAGGAGATCCAGGGGAGGACCCTTGCTGGAGAGAGCCAGGATGAAGGCTGGTCTCTCAGGAGGGCCTGGTGACTCGTTTGGAGGACACACCTACATCTAACCTACCCTTACAGTATCGCCGGGTCGGCTTAAAGGTTCTGGTTCTGTCAAGCTGTTCTACATTCTAAACATGGTAACTAGCTCCTGGTTGCTAAGGCTGTGAGATGGACTTATCCAGGAGTTCTACTGGCCGCTAAGTCTGTGTGAGAGGATTATCCAGGTATTCAAGATCTTCTAAAAGCTGGTTTGTCCTTCAATTCAAGGAGTCTGTAAGTGATCTGCTAAAAAGTGTATCTGAAACTTCTCCTAACCCTCTCTCCTACTACTTCCTCAAGTTCTCATTAAAGCGTTGAAAAATACTTAAAGTGACTGGCGCCCAAATTCTGTTCTCACTTCCCATTATAGCCATGGACTTAGCCCTGGGGTGAATGTAAGCTCGCTCCCCGCCTCTGGAGGTACCTTTTTGCCTCCAGTAGACCCAGGGGGGGCGCTACATGTATATTTTCACAGAAACAAAATATGTCATCTGGAACTCTTTAGTATGTATTGTTTGCCATTGTAGGTGGCCTGCAGAGCGAAGGGGAATTTCAATCTGTAGGCAATCCCCCTTTTCCTTCAGGACTTCCAATAGTGGTCTCAGAGCCCTTCTATGTTTTAATGTTATCGTGAAAGACCTTGGAAGAGCTGTACATCTGCTCCATTAAATGTGACCAACTCGTTTGCTCTTGCTTTTTGGAGTATTTCGTCTTTAAGGCAGAAGTTTGGGAGCCAGCAGATAATATCTCTCATTATCTTTGTAGCGCCGGCTCCTGAAGAGCACACTATGTTTTTTTAAAGTTAAGGTTACACCTGAACTGCAGTTTGGTTTGGGTATAATTGTTCTAAATTTGGACTTCAGCATCGGTCTGACTGGACTATAGGATGTTCAGCCTGGCCACAAGTGGCGCTGTGTCTTCTGGCAGGCATGGAGCCGCAGTCTGGTTGGGTGCTTTAAGTTTACTCTCTCCCACTCAGTGGGAGTGTCTCTCTTGCTGTGCTTTCTGGGAGAGGGTACTTAAGATGCGGATGTCATGTGGTTCGGTGTTCCGGTCCAGAAGTATGTTCTGACTCCATGGTCCTGGTCCTGCTGACCAGCCCCCAGGAAGGCTATGGCCTGGGGTGTATATTCACCCGACTTATTGGCTAGCCCGAGGCAAGGAAAATAAAGAAGGATTCCGAGGTGGTCCGGTGCCGTCTCCAGTAGTTGGAGAGGCCCAGTAACTTCATCGCTATTCAGGGGAGGACTCTTCAGAAGAAGGCCACATATGGGTTGGTTTCTTAGCAAGAGCCTGGTGGGGCTGAAGTACCTAAGCGAATCCATTCTCATGGGTATCGCCAAATTGGCTGAAAGATCCCAAGTATCACACGAGTGTTCTACAAGTTTTAGTTTCCTGTATGTTCTACAACAATGTCTGTGTCAGAGACTTGTTCCTGAGTAAAGCACCTTGTTGGCTGCTAGGCCTTGTGAGAGAGGGACTGTCCAACTTGAGTGAATATCCAGTTGTGAATAACTATTCTCTGGATTTAGTCAAAGTAAGCAAGTCCTTCATTATTGACTTTGACACTAAGCCCTTGTACACACGGTCGGAGATTCCGACGGAATGTGTCCGATCGGACCGTTTTGTCGGATATTCCGACTGTGTGTGGTCTCGATCGGACTGTTTCCATCGGAGTATCCGACGGACCAAGTTTTCCAACTTGTTGGTAAAATTTTCAGGCAAAATGCTCCGATCGGACATACTCCGATCATGTGTAGAGAACTCCGATCAGACAAAGTGCCACGCATGCTCAGATCAAATTCCTACATCAAAGCTATTGGCTACTAGCCTGAACGTAGTCCCGTCGTAACGAAATAACGTCATCACATTCTGAATGATCGGACATTCCGACAACTTTGTCCGACCCTGTGTATGCAACAGTTTCGGACAAAATCCGACGGACAAAATCCGATGGATTTGGTTGTCGGAATGTGCGACCGTGTGTACAAGGGCTTAGAGTACCTGAACTTCCTTCCTAACCCTCTGATCCTATTTTAAGAGACTGTTCGTTGTCTACGTTTTTGCAAATAAAAATCCCTTTATGCGGATCTGTCGTCAGTCTCTAAAGTTACTGGGCCATCTACCACGGGAAACCCCTAGACACAAATCGAGGAGAAGAAGATAACGGTAAGCCCAATCAAACCAGCAGCTCCTTCGGGGGTTAGTGCTACGTGTTATTATCTGGGTCTGAGGGCTCTGTGGGCTTTGTCTTATTGTATTGGTGAAGCCTCAGGTTTCTCTATGAGGCTGTTAAACCACTTGCCACCCAGGCCAATTCCGACATTTCTCTCCTACATGTACAAATCATCTTTTTTTTTTGTTAGAAAATTACATAGAACCCCCAAATATTATGCATGAGACCCTGTGGAAGTAGTGGGTAACTCTCCCTTTCTTTTTTTGGGGATTCTGTCTTGAGAAAGATCCTGGTAAGTGGTTTAAGTTCTGGAAGAAAACGAAGCAGAAGATACATTAGGTAAGTCATTATTAGTTTTAGGTGCAGTAACAGTAGAGGGTTTGGCCATAGGTTTGCTATAAGTGGTGTGATCCCACCTATATGCCGGTGGGCGGGAATTGGTTTTAAAGTGGATGGAGGAAAGTGCAGGTTTGATTTGATCAGGGGTGACCGTTTCAGGGATTGCTCTCACTCTGATGTTATGTCTTCTCCCCCTATTATCCAGGTCTTCGATCTGTCTGTTCATGTCAATCATGTGACAGTGATGGCTGCTGAGTTTTTTTAATGTCTGCAGCCAGGCCTTTTTTTCTCTGAAAATAGGTGCAGGAACTCCCCGGAAATCCCCTTCTCCCCCACAATTAGTGGGCGTGGTCAAATTTCACAATTGTCGGGTCTTAAAGAACATTACATACCAGGAGTGCAATACTTACCGAGGGCAGAGTTCAGAGGGGGGCTACACACAGAGTGCAGAGTTCAGGGTTGCCATACGTTGCAGAGTTGGGTGGTACATCTCAGGCTTTCTCAGCCTTTTAACTCAAGAGGAACCCCAAAAATAATTTCTCCTCCGTCCTCTCTCCCCCCATCCTCTGCTTCTCTACTCTCCTCCTCCATCCTCTCTCCCCCCATCCTCTCCCTCTCTACTCCCCCCCTCCATCCTCTCTCTCTCTCCCCCATCCTCTTCCTCTCTACTTTCCTCCTCCATCCTCTCTCTCTCTCCCCCATCCTCTTCCTCTCTACTCTCCTCCTCCATCCTCTCTCTCTCCCCCCATCCTCTCCCTCTCTACTCTCCTCCTCCGTCCTCTCTCCCCCCCATCCTCTGCCTCTCTACTCTCCTCCTCCATCCTCTCTCCCCCCATCCTCTCCCTCTCTACTCCCCCCCTCCATCCTCTCTCTCTCTCCCCCATCCTCTTCTTCTCTACTCTCCTCCTCCATCCTCTCTCTCTCCCCCCATCCTCTCCCTCTCTACTCTCCTCCTCCGTCCTCTCTCCCCCCCATCCTCTGCCTCTCTACTCTCCTCCTCCATCCTCTCTCCCCCATCCTCTCCCTCTCTACTCTCCTCCTCCATCCTCTCTCTCTCTCCCCATCCTCTTCCTCTCTACTCTCCTCCTCCATCCTCTCTCTCTCCCCCTCCTCTCTACTCTCCTTCTGCATCCTCTCTCTCTCTCCCCCCATCCTCTCCCTCTCTAACTCTCCTCCTCCATCCTCTCTCCCCCCATCCTCTTCCTCTCTACTCTCCTCCTCCATCCTCTCTACTCTCCTCCTCCATCCTCTCTCCCCATCCTCTTCCTCTCTATTCTCCTCCTCCATCCTCTCTCCTCCCATCCTCTTCCTCTCTACTCTCCTCCTCCATCCTCTCCCTCTCTCCCCCCATCCTCTCTACTCTCCTCCTACGTCCTCTCTCTCTCTCCCCATCCTCTCCCTCTCTACTCTCCTCCTCCTTCCTCTCTCTCTCTCCCCCCATCCTCTGCCTCTCTACTCTCCCCCTCCGTCCTCTCTCCCACATCCTCTTCCTCTCTACTCTCCTCCTACATCCTCTCTCCTCCCATTCTCTCCCTCTCTACGCTCCTCCTCCATCCTCTCTCTCTCTCCCCCATTCTCTTCCTCTCTACTCTCCTCCTCCATCCTCTCTCTCTCCCCCTCCATCCTCTCTCTCTCTCCCCCATCCTATCCCTCTCTACTCTCCTCCTCCATCCTCTCTCCCCCCATCCTCTCCCTCTCTACTCTCCCCCTCCATCCTCTCTCTCCCCCATCCTCTCCCTCTCTACTCTCCTCCTCCATCCTCTCTCTCTCCCCCATCCTCTTCCTCTCTACTCTCCTCCTCCGTCCTCTCTCTCTCTCTCCCCCATTCTCTTCCTCTCTACTCTCCTCCTCCGTCCTCTCTCTCTCTCCTCCATCCTCTTCCTCTCTACTCTCCTCCTTCGTCCTCTCTCTCTCCCCATCCTCTCCCTCTCTACTCTCCTCCTCCATCCTCTCTCTCTCTCCCCCCATCCTCCTCCTCTCTACTCTCCTCCTCCGTCCTCTCTCTCTCCCCATCCTCTCCCTCTCTACTCTCCTCCTCCAGCCTCTCTCTTCCCCCATCCTCTTCCTCTCTACTCTCCTCCTCCGTCCTCTCTCTCACCCCATCCTCTCCCTCTCTACTCTCCTCCTCCAGCCTCTCTCTCCCCCCATCCTCTGCCTCTCTACTCTCCTCCTCCAGCCTCTCTCTCCCCCCATCCTCTGCCTCTCTACTCTCCTCCTCCATTCTCTCTTTCTAACTTCTCTATACCTTTCTAATTTTTTTCTCTCTATTCTCTCCTCCTTAATCCTTTCTCTGTTTTCTTGCATTCTTCTTCCTTTTTCCCCTCTTCTTTCCTCACCTTCTCTCTGCTCTCCTTATTGTTCCTCTCTTTCTCTTCTCTCCACCCCTCAAATCTCTCTCTCTCTTCTACCCTCTTTTCTTTCCCTTTTTTGCTTCTCTTTCCTCTTTCTCTTCTATCCTGTTCCCTCCTGTCTCCTCTTTCCTCCTTCCTCCTCTCACGCTCCTCTTCTCCCCATCTCTTTCCCTTTCTCCTATACTCCTTTTCCTCTCTTTCTCTTATATGACGTCCCCTCCCCTTTCTTTTTCTCTCCTCTTCCCTCCTGTCTCCATCCCCTCCTTACTTCTCTCACATCCCCCTCCAAATCTCTCCTCCTCTCTCTCTCTCTCTTCCCTTCTCCATCCTACTGTGTTTCTCTTCTCTCCTCTCCTCTTCCTTCTATACTCTTTCCTCCTCACCCTGTTTTCTCTCTCCTCTTCCCTCCTGTCTCCATCCCCTCCTTACTTCTCTCACATCCCCCTCCCAATCTCTCCCCCTCTCTCTTCCCTTCTCCATCCTCCTGTGTTTCTCTCCTCTCCTCTTCTCTTCCTTCTATATTCTTTCCTCCTCACTCTGTTTTCTCTCCCCTCTTCCCTCCTTCCTCTGCTCCTGATCTCTCAAATCATCTCTCTTCCTCCCTCCTCTCTTTCCCTTTTCCTGTCTCCCTCCTCTATCTTCTTTCCTTCTTCTTCCTTTTTTCTCTTATTTTCTCCTCCCACTGCCCTTTTTTTGTTCTCTCTTCCTTCCTCCCTTTTTTTTGTTCTCTCCTCTCCTCTTACTCTTTCCCCTCTCCTCCACGCTTCTCTCCTCTCTCCTCCTTCCTTCTTTCCTTCACTTCTCCCCTTCTTCTCTCTCTCTCACTCTTCTCCCTCTTTCACCCTCCTTTCTTTCTCTTTTCTTTTCCTTGCTCTCTTTTCTCTATTCTCTCCTCCTCACTCTGTTTTCTCTCCTCTTTTCTGATCTCTCTCACTTCTCTCCATTCTTCTTTTCTCTATTCTCTCTTCCTCACTCTGTTTTCTCTCCTCTTTTCTGATCTCTCTCACTTCTCTCCATTCTCTCTTTCTCTTCTCCTCCCTCCTCTTTCTCTCTTCTCCCCTCCTCTATCACTCTCCTTCTTTCTTCTCTCTTTCTCTTTTCTCCTCATCCCTTTTTCTCTTCTCCTTCCTCCTTTCCTTCTTTACACTCCTCTATCTCTATCTCTTTTCGCCTCCTCCTCTCTCCGTCTTTTCTCCTTATTCCCCCCTTACTCTGTTCTACCCCCCCCCCCCTCTCGTCTCCTCCTTCCTCCTCTCTCCCTCTCTCTCTAGTCTCCTTCTCCCTCCCCTCACTCCCTTTTCCTCCAACACCCTCCCCTTTATCTCTTCTCTTCTCTCTCTCTGTTCTCCTCCTCCTTCATCTCTCTCTCTTCTCTCCTCCTTCCTCTGCTCTCTCTCTCTACTATCCTGAGTCCTCTTCTGTCTCTTCTCTCCTCCTCTCTTCTCCCCCCTTCTATATTCCCCTCCTCCCCCCTTACTCCTCTCTACCTCCCCTTCTCTCCTCCTTTTTGATCTCTTCTATTCTGTTCTTCTCTCTCCCCTCTCTCTCTTTACTCTCCTTCTCCCTCCTCCCCCTCCCTATTCTCACCTCCTTCCTCCTTACTCTGTTTTTTCGCCTGTTCCTGATCCCTCTCTTTTCTTTTCTCCTCACTCCTCTCTATCGTTTCTCCTCCTCCCTTTCCTTTCTCTTCTCTCTCTTCTTCTTATTGATCCCTTCTTTCTCTTCTCTCCACCTCTCTAATCCCTCTTTCTTCTCTGCTCCCTTTCTCTTATTCCTCTTTCTCCTCCTCCCTCCTCTCTCTCTCATCTTCTCTTTCTCTTCTATCCTTTTCCCTCCTGTCTCTTCTTTCCTCCTTCCTCCGCTCTCTCTTTTATCTCCTCCCCTCTGCCTCTTCTTTCCTCCTTACTCCTCTCACTGTCCTCTTCCCCATCTCTCCTCCTTCCTCCTCTCTTTCTACTCTCCTTCTTTCCCCCTCTTTCTCCTCTATGATGTTCCCTCCCCTCTCTTTCCTTTTTTTTCCCTCTCATCTTTCCTCTTCTCTCCCACTTCTCCAGTGGTGTAGCGTGGGGGGTGCGAGGGGGGCCTAGGCCCCGGGCGCAACATTTGAGGGGCGCCAGTATGTGTCACCCTCGCTCCATACATCTAAATTCTATTTTCTGTGACCCCGCGCTCCGGCCGCCATGTTAATATGTTAATTCTCAGGCTGGTCCCTGGCACCCTGTGATTGGGCAAAAGGGGTCATGTGCGGCAGGTGGGGCTGGGCCTGTCCTCAACCACGGGGGAGCAGGACTGGCCTTCGCTGTGGATGCTGTCTTCTCCTGCACCTCCTCTCCAGCCCGGGTCACCGATTATGTCCCCATCAGGGCAGGCAGTCTGTGGCCGTGGTGACACGTCTTCTCCTCCTCTTCAGCCTGGGCCACCAATCATGTCCCCATTGGGGCAAGCAGCCTGGCAGTGTGACAGGCGGCGGTGCAGAAGCAGATCAGATGGAAGAAAAAAAGGTAAGAGACTTTCTCGGCCCGGGGGGAATAGATATGGTCTGGGAGAGGGAGCAGCCAGAAAGTTAGTGTATAGTGTAATGTATAGTGTTGTGGGTAGTGTATAGTGTATTGGTCTGTGGGTAGAGTATTGTGTAGCAGTCAGTGTATTGTGTAGTGGTCAATATAGCAATCAGGTAGGTCAGTGTGGCGTGTGTAGTGGTCAGTGTGTAGTGGTCAGTGTGTAGTATAGTGTGGTCAGTGTGTAGTGTAGTGGTTAGTGGTGTGTGGTGTGTAGTGGTCAGTATAGGAATCGCGTAGGTTAGTTTGGTGTGATGTGTAGTGGTCGGTGTGGTGTGTAGTGTAGTGGTCAGTGGATAGTGTATTGTAGTATAGTGTAGTGGTCAGTATAGGAATCAGGTAGGTTTGTGTGGTGTGTAGTGTAGTGGTCAGTGGATAGTGTATTGTAGTATAGTGTAGTGGTCAGTATAGGAATCAGGTAGGTTTGTGTGGTGTGGTGTGTAGTGTAGTGGTCAGTGTATAGTGGATTGTGTAGTGGATTGTATAGTGTAGTGGTCAGTGAGTAGTGTAGTGGTCAATGTAGGAATCAGGTAGGTCAGTGTAAGGGTCAGTATAGGAATGAGATAGGTCAGTGTATTGTATAGTGTAGTAATATAGTGTAGTGGTCAGTATAGGAATCAGGTAGGTTAGTGTGTAGGGATCAGTGTGTAGTGGTCGGTATAGGAATCATGTAGGTCAGTATGTAGTGGTCGGTATAGGAATCATGTAGGTCAGTATGTAGTGGTCGGTATAGGAATCATGTAGGTCAGTATGTAGTGGTCGGTATAGGAATCATGTTGGTCAGAGTAGAGGTCAGTGTAGTGGTCAGTATAGGAATCAGGTAGGTTAGTGTGTAGTGGTCAGTGTGTAGTGGTCCCTATAGGAATCATGATGGTCAGAGTAGAGGTCAGTGTAGTGGTCAGTATAGGAATCAGGTAGATTAGTGGTCAGGTAGGTCAGTACTATTGTAGGAAGGGAAGGGACTCAGGCAGTGCGAAAAGTCTGCAGGTTAGAGGGGTGCAAATTACTTGCCTTGCCCCGGGCGCTGATAATCCACGCTACGCCACTGCACTTCTCTCCTTCCACCTCTCTCTGTCTTCTCTCCTCCTTCCTGCTGTCTCCCTCCCCTCCTTACTTTTCTCACATACCCCCCCCCCCCCCATTTCTCCTCCTCTCTCTCTTCTCCTTCCTCCTCTGTCTCTCTCCTTTCCTCCTCCCCTACTCTCTCCTCCTTCCTCTTATCTCACCTGTTCCTGATCCCTCCCTCTTCTCTCCTCTCCTCCCTCCTCTCTCCCATTTCTTCTCTCTTTCCTTTGTCTTCTCTCTCTATATATATATTTTCTTCTCCCTCTGCCCTCTCTCTCTTCTCTCCCCCTTCCTCCACTCTGTTTTCTCCCTCCCTCCATTCTCTCTCCCTATTCTCCCCTCCTCTTTCTCTTGTTTTCTCTTCCCTCCACTCTTTCGCTGTTTCTTCTCTCCTCTCTCTCTCTCTTCTCCTTCCTCCTTTGTCTCTCTTCTCTCCTCCTCCCCTCCTCTCTCTTTCTCTCTCTTCTTCTTTCTCTGTCTCTCTTTTCTCCTCCTCCCCTCCTCTCCTTCTCTCTCTCTCTCTCTTCTTCTCCTCCTCCCCTCCTCTCCTTCTCTCTCTCTCTTCTCCTTCCTCCTGTCTCTCTTCTTTCCTCCTCCCCTACTCTCTTTCTCTCTCTCTCTCTCTCTTCTCTCCTCCTTCCTCTTTTCTCACCTGTTCCTGATCCCTTCCTCTTCTCTCCCATTTCTTCTCTCTTTCCTTTGTCTTCTCTTTCTATATATATTTTCTTCTCCCTCTGCCCTCTCTCTCTTCTCTCCCCCTTCCTCCACTCTCTGTTTTCCCACTTCCTCCCTTCTCTCTCCCTATTCTCCTCTCCTCTCTCTTGTTTTCTCTTCCATCTTCTCTTTCGCTGTTTCTTCTCTCCTTCTCCCTCCTCTCTCTGTTTTCTCCCACTTTCTCTCCTCCTTCCTCTCTCTCTTCTCTGCTCCTCCCTCTTCTCTCTCTCTCTTGTTTTCCCTCCCCTCCTCTCTTTCGCTCTTTCTTCTCTCCTTCTCCCTCCTCTCTCTGTTTCATCCCACTTTCTCTCCTCTTCTCCCTCCTCTCTCTGTTTCCTCACAGTTTCTCTCCTCTCCCCCCTCTCTCTCTCTCTCTCTTCTCTGCTCCTGCCTCCTCTCTCTCTTCTCGTCCCCTCTCTCCTCCATTCTATCCTATTCTATCCCATCTCTCCTCTCATATTCTGGGATTCTCTTTCCTCTTCTTTCTTAGTTATATAGTTGGTAAGGTTGAATAAAGTCAACTGTCCATTCAGTTAAACCTGTGTAGGTGTATGTCTCTTCTCTCCTTAAAATATATATTTTTTATTTTCTTTCATTTTTTTTTTTTTTTACCATAGTAACACTGTACCACTCTGGGGAAATTATCAGGATTTTTTTTTTTTTTTTTTACACACCATGGTTGCTTATAGCAGTGAATTTCACTGCTATAATAAAACCTTTTTTTTTTTTTTTTACAGAATGAAAGTGTGTATTGTTGTGATTAGCTGTGATTGACCACAGCTAATCACATGGCACAGGTGAGCTGTGATTTGACCACAGCTAATCACATGGCACAGGTGAGCTGTGATTTGACCACAGCTAATCACATGGCACAGGTGAGCTGTGATTTGACCACAGCTAATCACATGGCACAGGTGAGCTGTGATTTGACCACAGCTAATCACATGGCACAGGTGAGCTGTGATTTGACCACAGCTAATCACATGGCACAGGTGAGCTGTGATGTGACCACAGCTAATCACATGGCACAGGTGAGCTGTGATTTGACCACAGCTAATCACATGGCACAGATGAGCTGTGATTGACCACAGCTAATCACATGGCACAGGTGAGCTGTGATTTGACCACAGCTAATCACATGGCACAGGTGAGCTGTGATTGACCACAGCTAATCACATGGCACAGATGAGCTGTGATTTGACCACAGCTAATCAAATGGCACAGATGAGCTGTGATTTGACCACAGCTAATCACACAGCTAATCACATGGCACAGGTGAGCTGTGATTGACCACAGCTAATCACATGGCACAGGTGAGCTGTGATTGACCACAGCTAATCACATGGCACAGATGAGCTGTGATTGACCACAGCTAATCACATGGCACAGATGAGCTGTGATTTACCACAGCTAATCACATGGCACAAATGAGCTGTGATTGGCCCTGTCTGTACCATGTGATCACTGTGACCGATCACAGCGAGCAACACAATTGTACACAATGAATGGCATGAAAGAAAGCCATCTATTGTGTACAACTCTCATGTTATCTGCTGTGATTGGTCACAGTGATCACATGTTACGGGCAGTGGGTCGGTACACTGATCATTCATCCGCTGCTTCCAATGGACATAGTGGGTGACAGATCACACCAAAACGCGGCCTGGTCTGTGTTCTGGGGAGGACATCGTATGACGTCCACCCAGAAAATGAGGGATCCCCCCAGCCGTCATTTTACAGTGGTGTGGATGAGAAGCAGTTAAAATGTGTCTGTGTTGCCCTTAGTAACCAATAATATTCCAGCTCTTATGTCCTAGTGCTGGTCGGACAATGACCGGGGGGATTCTGACCAATACGGTGTAATCATTTCTTCTGGAGCGGAGTACCTGACCTATCCCCTGTAATACCCTCTCCGAGGATCATGGGAAATGACTTCAGCCCCATCATAGTAGAATGACTCCCTTCCAATATCTAGATTTCTTTGTTTTTCAGCTTCTTTCCTTCTGTCATGAGTACTGCTTGGACCTTGAAGAAGGGGCCACGCCCTCGAAAGCTCGTCCATGAAAAATGATATGTTAGTGCAAATAAAAAAAGTATCACGGACAGTACTCTATTTTCTCTGTCACAATTGCCCTAATACGGCTTCAATAACCTCAAGATTCTTTCCTGAAATGATAAAGACATCAGGAGACCTCCATCATTCCAGGTCATGTCCATCTGTGAGCTTCAGAAGTCCCTGTGTAGGCATGTCATCCTCCAGCCCCTCCCCCTATCAGCCTCTATACTGATCCCCTATTGGTGGATGTGGGTGGGGCTTCTTCTGGCTCAGATCATGCAGTGTGCAGTGGCGGGGCTCATCCTGAATATACACAGTAACCCCGGTGTCACGGGTCTTTGGGGTTCTAGAACTTCTCATATCATAGTGAGCACAACCCAATCTGAGGAAATGCTTCATCTCCATTTATTATAAAGAAATCACTTCCAATACAATACGATTCCTGACAATCACTTCTAATTACTGGACATGATTGGGACATATAAGATCCGAATAATGATTGACAGAACTGATCACATGACTCCGGTGATAGAAATAGAACATGACCAATAGAAACATGAACATTCCTAATTGGGTCCTCTGGTGGACGGCAGGATGACTATAACAGATGATAGATGTCTCTGGGGTTATCATGGGGGAAATCTGATGTGGATTGTCAGCTCTTCTGCCAAGTACAATCCAGACCCTGATCTGCAGATCTATTTCTGGATTCTTTTATATGAAATAAAGATTTCCCGGGACCCCTTTAGACATGGACAATACTAGTTCTAGCAGCTCCTCAGTCCAGCCGTTCCCCTATAACACTTCCCACTGACCATCACATTAATGCAGCCTTTCTCAACCTTTTCAACACAGAGGAACCCTTGAAATAGTTTTCCGGTCTTGGGGGGGACCCCTGCTAAAAAATTTTAATCTACAACTCATGATACATTAGTGTGATGGTCAGTGGGAAGAATGGTCCTTAGCCCACATACACACGGTCGGAGATTTTGCCAACCAAATCCGTCGGATTTTGCCCGTCGGATTTAGTCCGACGGATTGTGTCCGAAACTGTTGGATACACACGGTCGGGCCAAGTTGGCGAAAAATCCGATCTTTCAGAACGTGATGACGTAATTTCGTTACGATGGGACTACATTCAGGCTAGTAGCCAATAGCTTTGATGTAGGAATTTGATCTGAGCATGCGTGGCACTTGGTCTGATCAAAATGCTCTACACATGATCGGATTAGGTCCGCCCGGCCCAGTTGGTCGGGAAATATTTCCAACATGTTGGAAAATTGGGTCGGACGGAGATTCGGACGGAATCAGTCCGATGCATACAACACACACAGTCGGATTATCTGACGACACGGTCCGATAAGACTCATTCCGACAGATTCTCCGACCGTGTGTACAAGGGCTTACACTTGTGGTCATTGGGAAGAATGGTCCGTACACTTGTGGTCATTGGGAAGAATGGTCCTTACACTTGTGGTCATTGGGAAGAATGGTCCTTACACTTGTGGTCAGTGGGAAGAATGGTCCTCACACTTGTGGTCAGTGGGAAGAATGGTCCTTACACTTGTGGTCATTGGGAAGAATGGTCATTACACTTGTGGTCAGTGGGAAGAAAGGTCCTTACACTTGTGGTCAGTGGGAAGAATGGTCCTTACACTTGTGGTCAGTGGGAAGCATGGCCCTGACACTTGTGGTCATTGGGAAGAATGGTCCTTACACTTGCGGTCATTGGGAAGAATGGTCCTCACACTTGTAGTCAGTGGGAAGAATGGTCCTTACACTTGTGGTCAGTGGGAAGAATGTTCCTCACATTTGTGGTCATTGGGAAGAATGGTCCTTACACTTGTGGTCATTGGGAAGAATGGTCCTCACACTTGTGGTCAGTGGGAAGAATGGTCCTCACACTTGTGGTCAGTGGGAAGAATGGTCCTTACACTTGTGGTCATTGGGAAGAATGGTCATTACACTTGTGGTCAGTGGGAAGAAAGGTCCTTACACTTGTGGTCATTGGGAAGAATGGTCCTTACACTTGTGGTCAGTGGGAAGAATGGTCCTTACACTTGTGGTCAGTGGGAAGCATGGTCCTCACACTTGTGGTCATTGGGAAGAATGGTCCTTACACTTGCGGTCATTGGGAAGAATGGTCCTCACACTTGTAGTCAGTGGGAAGAATGGTCCTTACACTTGTGGTCAGTGGGAAGAATGTTCCTCACATTTGTGGTCATTGGGAAGAATGGTCCTTACACTTGTGGTCATTGGGAAGAATGGTCCTCACACTTGTGGTCAGTGGGAAGAATGGTCCTCACACTTGTGGTCAGTGGGAAGAATGTTGCTCACATTTGTGGTCATTGGGAAGAATGGTCCTTACACTTGTGGTCATTGGGAAGAATGGTCCTCACACTTGTGGTCAGTGGAAAGAATGGTCCTTACACTTGTGGTCATTGGGAAGAATGATCCTCACACTTGTGGTCATTGGGAAGAATGGTCCTTACACTTGTGGTCAGTGGGAAGAATGGTCCTCACACTTGTGGTCATTGGGAAGAATTACCTCCTTACAGAGAGCTAAAAAGATCAATGGTGTCAGTGGGAGGTTATCTGAGAGGCAGAAATTGCTCAATGCTGAAGGAACCCCTAGCAACCTCTGGAGGAACCCTAGGGCTCCACGGAACCCTGCTTGAGAATCACCGCACTAATGTATCATGAGTTGTAGATTTGTAGAGAAGGTTGAGAAAGGCTGCTCTATATAAATGGAGTCTGAAAACATTCAGAGAAAACATTTTTCAAGAATCTCAACAAAGCAACGAAGAGGAGAATGTCGTGGTGGCTTCTCCAATTTAAAGTGGAAAGCCGGGCAGATAGAGACATTCATAGAAGCAAGAAAATAAGGAATAAAATACCCGTCACCGATTATTATTACCATGAAGGGAAACTGACTCTGTAATACAAATCTTAATAGAAAAAAAAAATATTAAAATCAGCAACATTTCCAGGGACAAACCTCTAAATTTCGGGACTGTCCTTGGAATCCAGACACACCTGCAGTTATCGTCATTTCAGTTAATGAACTACATTTTACATTTTAGATTTAGAGGGCACCTGTATTGAGAGAATCATGAGGACTGCCATTGCTTAACACCTTTTGAGAATGCTAGTTCCCTGGCTGTCATGCTGCTGCTTTGCCTTCAACGCTGCCTCAGTCTTTGACCCGGAACAAGTAAAGAGATAAGGAATTCTGACTTTTTTTCTGATTCTTATTTCCAGCATGTTTGTTTTGGGGCGAAAACTTAAAGTGGTAATAAACCCAAAAACAAAAATGATATACAGTATATTGAAGCTTACCAATCTTTTTTTTTATTATTATTTATTTATCCCTGGTGATCTTGCCAGTAACACTCTTTCTATCTAAGGGTGGCTCCTCTATCTATGGAGCCACCACTTCCTCCAAGCATTGGCTGATGCAATCCCACCACCGATCCCTGTGATGTCAGTGGACCCTGGGCAGGATTCTCACATCTCCCCTACCACATATCTTTATATAACCTTTCAATACATTAAACCCAGCGTAGAGGGGCTCAGTGAAGGTGGTGGTCAAGGGCTCAGTGAAGGTGGTGGTCAAGGGCTCAGTGAAGGTGGCGAAGGGCTCAGTGAAGGTGGTGGTGAAGGTGTGGAGGTGTCGGATGGGGTCACACAGATCATAAAAGGAGATCCGCCCGGCCTCATAATCCAGATCTATCCTGACTCTGTTACTGGAGATATTGGTGGGTAAGAGGGTCTCTTTACTGTCATGTATTACAAAATACTTATCACCAGACCTGTCCAATCCCCAGGACTTGTTATTATTTCCAATCTCTGACTTATATCCTTTCCTATCTATACTGGGGTAACACATCCCAACTACCCAGTCATCTGATCCCCCGACATCCACTTCCCAGTAATGTCTCCCTGAGGAGAAACTCCGACTGCTCAACACCTGAGGACAATACTGGAATCTCTCTGGTGCTTGTGGACGCCTCTGGTTTCTAACTGACCTGGATACAGTTTTCCCATCATCTGATATCTGTAGATTATTATGAGCTGTGTTTACATCCAGTAATATGTCTGCAGCTCCCTGTAAAGGGAAGTATACATTTACCTCTGTTATTATATCAGATAAACCTTTGTGTAAGACCCCCGCCACACCCAGACCCCCTCCATCATGGAGGAGCTCCTCATGTCTCTCTCTGTCCTCATTATCTCCATCCTCAGTATCACACAAGTCACCTGTGTCTGATTCCTGTAAGACAGTCAGTGGATCCGTCACGTTACACAGCTCCTCAATGTGACGCAACTTCCTGGACAGCTCCTCCTTCTTTATTTCCAGTTCCCGGATGGAGATGGAGACCCTCTCTGCCCGTCTGGAGATTTCCCTCAGGGCTCTTTTCTCCAGGTCTTCCAGACGTCTTCTGAGATCTCTAAACAGGGCAGTGACTCTCTCGGTGTCACCAGCGGCTTCTTCTTCTACTTTCCTCCGGTGTTCCTGCAGACTCTGGACTCTTTCCTCCGTCTCCTCTCTGTTTGTCAGAAGTTTCTGCAGCACATTCCTCAGTGGCTCCTTCTTCTTCTCAGAAGCTGCATACAGTGACTCCATCTTATGTCCTTTATGTTCTCCAATCATACAACAAGAAATACAGATACAGGTCTCATCCTCAGTGCAGTAATACTCCAGGATCTTCTTATGGACGGAGCATTTCCTGCTCTCCATGGACAAGGTGGGGTCACATAAGACGTGTTCTGGGGACTTTTTGTGGACTCTCAGGTGTTTATCACACAGAGAAACCTCACAGTGCAGACAGGATCTAACAGCAGGTACAGGAAAGTCCACACAGTGAGTACAGAAGACCCCAGACTCCTCCTGATTTGGCTGACCATACAGGAAAGTCTCTGCTATGTTCCTTACTGTTTCATTTCCCTGCAGTGCAGAATGATCAAGAAACCTCTCTCTGCATTCAGGACAGGAATATCCTCCAGACCCCCCCTGTGTATCCCGCACATGATCAAAACAGACCCGGCAGAGGTTGTGTCCACATGTCAGGGTTAAAGCATCTATATAAAAGTCCAAACAGACGGAACATTCCAGTTCAGCTTTCAGATCAGCAGACGCCATCACGGACAGCAGAAGAGAAATGAAATGGAAGTCTCTGGAACTAGAAATGTAGTTGAACTGGTCACATTTTTTCTGCATAGGGCGAGGCTGAGCTCAGCTCTGAGTTGATTTGTTAAGAAACTTTTTGACGTCAGATCATGATTGTGTACATTTTCACTTGTAGCACTGACCCCCGAAGGAGCTGCTGGTTTTATTGGGCTTACCGTTACCTTCTTGAGTGCTTCTCCGTCTAGGGTTTCCCGTGGTAGATGGCCCAAAGAACTGTGGAAACTGACACTGAATCTTCTTTTGGGTTATTTATTTGAAGCAGAAACAGAGTCTCTCAGGTTAGGGTAGAGGGTTAGGAGTAAGTTCAGGTACTTTGGACTGCAAAAAACAGAAAGTCTCTTAAAGAAAAAATCCAGAGAATAGCAACCATTTCACAGCTGGATTTTACAACCCCCGGATAGACCTCCTCTCATTAAGCCTAGCAACCGGCAGGGTGCTAAAGAAAGTCTCTGCCACAGACTTGAGCGTAGAATACTTGAGTAACTGAGGGACATAGACAAATTTAAAGAGCTATCATATGGTACCAGTATCTCTCAGCCGATCCGGTGATACCGTATGAGTGTAGATCCATGTAGTGTCCTTCAACTGAGCCTCCGGGCTCCTTCGGAGAAGCCAGCCTTGCGTACGCCGTCTCCTGAAGATTCCTCCCCTAGGGTTTCTCCAGTTGCTGGGCCTCTCCACTACATGAGACGGCACCGGGCCACCTTTGAATCAATAAGCCCCGAGATCCATTCAGGCCTGTCCCTGCAGTTACGTTGCCTCGGGCTAGCCAGCGCCGAGACTTGTAAATGCATGGTTCCGCACCCCAGGCCAGGAGGGCCATGGGGCTGGTCAGGAGGATCAGGACCAAGCAGATAGCAAATATTCTCCGGAACAGGAACCTCGAGCACGTGATGTCGGTACCTTAAATACCACCTCCCAGAATGCACAGCAGGAGACACTCCCACTGGGCTGGTTCCGAAAGAAACGTGGCATTCAATTCAACCAGCTAGACTGCATTCTTACCCTTGCCGGCGGTGACATTGAAACCTGTGGCCAAGGAGAAACCCAGTGCAACCCAGCTGGACTGGTACTGAAACCATGAATTTAGTAAATTAGCCCCAAAACCAAACTGTGGTTTCAGGAAAGTTAACCATAAAACCATAACGCCTGCTGGTCAGGAGCCAGCGCTACACACTTATAAAAATTAATTTTTACATTAATTTTTAACTTTACCTTGATCAGCATTCCAGCATTCATATTCAGGGACATGGGTCGGCAGGGTGGGGGACATGGGTCGGCAGGGTGGAGGACAGGGGTTGGCAGAACAGAGAACAGGGATTGGCAGGACAGAGAGTAGGTGTCAACGGGACAATGGACAAGGGTCAACAGGACAGCGAACAGGGGATCAAATCCCCCATTCTCGCTCTAAGCCAAAATTCCATACCTCCTCCTAGCACAAATCCCCCCTTCTAGCATATATCCCCCCACTCCTCTTCCTAGCACAAATCCCCCTAATTGCCCTTCCCAGCACAAATAGCACCCCCTCCTTCACAAAATGTAAAATAATGTATTTGGGTGGCAAAAAATATGAATGCAATCTATAGACTGGGGGGAGAACCTCTGAGGGGATCTAGGATGGAAAAGGACCTGGGGGTCCTAGTAGATGATAGGCTCAGCAATGGCATGCAATGCCAAGCTGCTGCTAACAAAGCAAACAGAATATTGGCATTAAAAAGAGGATCAACTCCAGAGATAAAACGATAATTCTCCCGTTCTACAAGACTCTGGTCCAGTCATACCTGGAGTATGCTGTCCAGTTCTCGGCACCAGTCCTCAGGAAGGATGTACTGGAAATGAAGCGACTACAAAGAAGGGCAACAAAGCTAATAAAGGGTCTGGAGGATATTAGTTATGAGGAAAGGTTGTGAGCACTCAACTTATTCTCTCTGGAGAAGAGACGCTTGAGAGGGGATATGATTTCATTATATAGATACCGGACTGGTGACCCCACAATAGGGATAAAACTTTTTTGCGGAAGGAAGTTTAACAAGACTCGTGGCCACTCATTAAAATTAGAAGAAAAGAGAAGGGTGGCGTGGCCTGCCGCAGAGAGTAATGGACGCCTGAATCCACTGCTCCGCTCCATGGCAAGGATCTATTGCGACCACAGGCAATGATCCGACCCCCGATCCGGCTATACAGCTGGGGAAAGGACGGGAGACCGAACCAGGCATGTCCAGATGGTGGTATAAGCCGCCCGCACCTCGCCGCCTCATGGATTTCTACGCTAAAGTGGCCATGAACGAGGCCCAAAATGGTGCTGGCTTTGGGAACACTGCCTCAGCGGCATCCCGTACAAAGGCAGCTGAGGTGCTCCATTCGGCTCCCCCACAGGAAGATTACCCAGGTGCACCGTCCAGGGATAATAGCATCAGGGAGGAGATGGACACCCTGCCTTCGCTGGATACCCCAACCTTCCACAACAACATGGATAGAGGTAAGAGGCTGGCTTCTTCCCCAGCCCTCTTCCCCAGCAAGGAACCCCAGCCCAAGAAGCTCCAGTGGGCTGACAGGGAAACAGATCCTCCACACACACACCTGCTCTTACGGCTATCCCTGCATCAGATAACCCTGTGACAGAATCAATGCTTAAAGCCATGCTTCTTACACTACAACAAGACCTGCACAGGGAATTACAATTCTCTGTTTCCCAAATGCATGAAAGGGTAGACCGTCTGGAGGAAAGGGCCACTTTGATGGAGGAAAAAATGCACGATCATCTAAGAGCCCACAATGAAATGCTAGACGCACATAAACACCATGTGTCTGAAATACACAACATAAAACTAAAATTGGCGGATTTGGAAGACCGTTCCAGGAGGAACAATATAAAATTTAGGGGTGTCCCAGAGTCTGTCAAACCTACTGAAATCACTCCTTATATACAACAACTATTCTCATGTCTACTCCCTAATTTGAATGCACAAGACATCACAATTGACAGGGCGCACAGAATTGCCAAGCCGGCACACCTCTCCCCTGACATTCCGAGAGATATTCTGGCAAGAGTGCATTATTTCCACATTAAGGAACAAATACTACAGGTGGCTAGGTCCACTAAACCTCTACCAGCACCGTACATGGATATCCTTTTGTTCAGTCACCTCTCCAAAGCCACCATGGAAAGGAGAAGAGCATTCCCCCCATCACAACCATACTACAAGACAAAAAAAAATCGCATACAAGTGGGGTTTCCCAACCAAACTATTGGTACCGTACCAACAACAAGTAATTCCAATCTTTACTCCCAAGGAAGGATACAAAAAAACTGACCAACTGGGGTTTTCTTCCCCTTCCTCCTGCCACGATCGATCGCACTACCCATACTCCCCTCCCTCCCGAAACTGGCTGCATGAGCAAGGCGAGAACTTCCACAACCCCAAGGCCTATGGTCCCAAGCGTTCATAAGATCCTAAGTGGACAAGGACTTCATCCCTCAGGTTATAGTGTGGCACGCACACTGAGAGAATTGTTCTTGCTGTTACTTTTATGTCCTTTTTCTGTTTGTTTTTTTTACTTAGTTGTTTCCCTCTTGATTGCTTTGCCTGCTATATCACTGTGATATCTGTGTTAGAATAGTGCAGCTCCACACAGTATACCCAGTGGTAGTCCACCTATAACAGACACATTTAATGGTTTACTCCTTTCTTTCCCTCGCAAGAGCAAGGGTTGTTCTCATTGAGGGTGTGATCTCGCTCCTGTCGTTCCCATCTCAGGTCACTCGTTAATACAATGGCCATCAACATCGCCTCACTCAATGTCAAAGGCCCACAAGCATGGGTAAATGCCATAAACTCTACAATCTGGTGTGAACGAGTGATGTTTATCAGACAAAATAACTTAAAAAAATTTAAGGAGTTATGGAATCCATGGTTGAAGGACATTGGTTACCCCCTGGATGGGATAGCGGAGGACTAGACTTAACGCTCACTCACTCGGACTGGGCTTGGTGAGGGCTGGGAGTTCCCTCCTTGATATCCCTTATTTCAGCCCCTGATGTTCCCTGCCATCTCCCTGCCGCTAACCAGAATAGGGTTTGCCGG
Organism: Lithobates pipiens; assembly: GCF_037356315.1. Lineage (NCBI taxonomy): Eukaryota > Metazoa > Chordata > Amphibia > Anura > Ranidae > Lithobates > Lithobates pipiens. The sequence goes on from NW_027507903.1 coordinate 682,003,682, forward strand.
CGTTAGCAGCACGTGTTCGTAGTATGGGTGTTTGGGTGGGGGGGGGTGTCTCGCAGGCGGGTTATGGACAACTAGTATGCTGCGTATGATTTCGCCTGCATTGTTAGGTAAATAGCTGATGAAAGGATTTGTATTTCTTGAGGTGATATATGTTTCCCCCCTTTGTTTGGGAAATCAAGCCTTATGTAAAAAAAAAAAACTTTTTCAATAAAAAGTAATTAAACAAAAAAAAAAATGTCATAGGCCCGAACTCCCCCTTTAAGCACAGTCTTCTCTGGAAAAAAGCGATATTCCCAACGTGCAGACATATTCTGCGCACAGGAAACGCACTTCACCAAAGATAATCCCCCAAAATGTACACACAAAAGATATTCGCACTGCTTCTTTGCCAGTGACCCTACTAAAAAAAAGAGGGGTGATGATAGCAATCAGCTCATCCATCTCTTTTCATTTACACCATTGGGAGGCGGATGAGGATGGTAGATACTTGATTTTATCTGCAACAGTAGACAACCAACGCCTCACTTTAGTAAATCTTTATGCACCAAACATTGGCCAAAAGAGATTTTATAATGACCTAATATCAAAAATGACCCCCTACAGATCCAACCCAGTAATACTTTGTGGAGATTTCAAGGAAATCATTGACAACTCCTTAGCCCTTGTACAGATGATCGGAGATTCCAACGGAATGTGTCCGATCGGAGCGTTTTGTCGGATATTCCAACTGTGTGTGGTCTCCATCGGACTGTTTCCGTCGGAATATCCGTCGGACCAAATTTTCCAACTTGCCTGAAATATTTTCTGTCAAAATGCTCCGATCGGACATACTCCGATCATGTGTAGAGATTTCCGATCGGACAAAGTGCTACGCATGCTCAGATCAAATTCCTACATCAAAGCTATTGGCTACTAGCCTGAACGTAGTCCCATCGTAACGAAATTACGTCATCACGTTCTGAAACTTTGTCCGACCATGTGTATGCAACAGTTTCAGACAAGATCCGTCAGACAAAATCCGACGGACAAAATCCGACGGATTTGGTTGTTGGAATCCCCGACCGTGTGTACAAGGGCTTAGACACATCTAATCCTATCAAACGAAGGTCATCTGCGCTGTCCTCTTTCCTACACACTGAGGACCTCAATGATCCCCGGAGATGCACACACGGCACGGAGCGAGATTACACTTTCTACTCCAACCCCCAACAATCTTACTCTTGGATTGGCATGTTCCTGACAGATAAATTCCTCTTACAATCAAATCTCTGAAGCGCGCATTACCTGGTCTGACCATGCGCCGATATCTATCACAATATTCAACAGCACCAAACCTGCGAATCACTCTATTTGGAGACTAAACATGTCCCTACTCACAAACTCTGCATTTGAAGGGGAAATTTGATCCGAGTTTAAGAGCTATTTCGAGAATAACCAATACTCTGTGGATGATCATTCTATTACTCGGCATGCGCACAAAGCTTTCTTACGCGGTCTTCTCATAAAATGCGGGGCACAAGCTAAAAAGCAACACGCAGCTACCACTGAGAAATTGTTAACACAAATTTGTTCTCTAGAACACGTCAATAAACAAACCCCCACTAAACAAACTTCCTCTGACCTACAAACCCTAAGGTACCAATTAAGTGAACACTTACATAAAAAAATTTGATTATTACATAAAACGTCTTAGCCCTTGTACACACGGCCGGACATTCCGGCGGAAAATGCCCGGTCGGACCGTGTTGTCGGATAATCCGACCGCGTGTGGGCGCCATCGGACTGTTTCCGTCGGAATATCCGACCGACAAAGTTTTAGAACTGGGCTATAAAACTTTCCGACAACATGATCCGATCAGACTTTGTGCGATTGTGTGTAGAGAAATCCGATTGAACAAAGTGCCACGCATGCTCAGATCAAATTCCTAGACCAAAGCTATTGGCTACTAGCCTGAACGTAGTCCCATCGTAACTAAATAACGTCATCACGTTACGTACGATCGGATTTTCCGACAACTTTGTCCGACCATGTGTATGCAACACCAGTTTCGGACAAAATCCGTCGGACAAAATCCGACGGATTTTGTTGTCGGAATGTCCAACCGTGTGTACAAGGGCTTAGACGCCAATACTATGCATCAGCCAACAAACCCGGGGCATTTCCAGCCAAACAACTGAAAAAACAATGTGCCAATAGCAAAATACAGTTCCTGACTGACTCCCATGGTAGAAGATTAAATAACTCATTAGACATAGCCAATTAGTTTAGAGCATTCTACGCCAAACTCTATAATCTTAAGGATTCAGAGCCAGCAGCTCAGCCTAACAATGAGGACATAGAAGCATTCCTCTTGTCTATTGAACTCCCTTCTACATCCGCCACACAACTGGAAAGCATCTCCTCACCCTTCTCTTCCACGGAAATCCTTAAAGCTATACAGACACTGCCCCTTCACAAAGCCCCAGGCCCTGATGGATTTCCAAACGAATATTATAAACATTTCTCTGACTTGCTCACTCCACATCTAAGCAACACCTTCAACCATTATACCACCACAGGCAAACTCTCTAAAGAATCCCTAGAGGCCGTGATAGTCACCTTACCCAAACCAGGCAAATCCACTGACAACCCAGCCAATTACCGTCCAATCTCACTCTTAAATACAGACACCAAATTATATGCGAAACTCCTAGCTCAACGCCTATCTAGGATCATCCCCCATCTAATACATCTGGACTAAGTTGGCTTTGTACCCAACAGACAAGCCTCAGATGGAACTAGACGCCTCATCGACTTAATCCAATCGGTAGAACACAACCAGACATCTTCTATCTTCCTGTCACTGGATGCAGAGAAGGCATTTGATAGAGTACACTGAAAATACATGGAAAAAGTACTTTACAAATTTGGACTGTCAGGGAACATTCTTACAGCTATACTAAATTTATACTCCGCCCCGAGTGCTAAAGTCTGGACATCGGGGATAACCTCAAAACCGTTCGAAATCACAAATGGCACAAGGCAAGGGTGCCCGCTTTCACCCTTGATTTTTGCCATGGTGATGGAACCACTTGCAAAATCCATCAGGTCCACAACTGCAATATCGGGCATAAAAATAAGCAACGTCGGACACAAAATAGGCCTTTACACGGACGATGTAATCATCACCTTAACAAATCCCAAATCCTCATTGTCAAGTCTTCAAAAAACCCTAGAGGTATTCAGTTCAGTTTCTCTTTATACAATAAATCACAGTAAATCCACGATGCTAAAATTAGGGATAGACCATCAAACCGCACAAATGATAACAAAAGAAACACCCTTCACATGGTCCAAGAACTCGTCACTCCCATATCTAGGGATTCAGCTAACGTACCCGAGTAAATCATTGATGAAAGTAAACTATACCGCACTCCAATATAAGCTTATGCACATAGCCAAAGATATGAGCAATGTCACTGTTTCTTGGACCGGTAGAATAGCTCAGGCAAAAATGTATCTGCTTCCTCATATTTTGTATTTGTTCCATACTGTCAAGGCTGGCTTAGCCCTTCCTCCTCTGGGCTGGCCACTCAGCTGTTGGCTAATTGCCAGCTAATTGCCAGACTTTGATAACTCGGCCAGCAGATGAACCGTCATCATCTATTGTCTTCTGGTCATCCTTCACAGTCTCCCCACCACAACCCTCAATATGGCACAAAGCCATGAGGCCGCGTACACACGCGGGGACTGTTCGCTGAAACTGTCCGCTGAAACCAAGTTTCAGCGGACAGTCCGCTCGTGTGTGGGCTTTCAGCGGACAGTTTCAGCGAACAGTCCGCTGAACAAGGTTTTTCGGAAATTCCGAAAAACTGTCCGCTGAAACCTTGTTTCAGCGGACAGTCCCCGCGTGTGTAGGCTTGTTCGTCAAACAAAGTTGCGCGCATGCTCAGAAAGGATTTTCACGCCGAAAGTTATAATGCAGTGTATAGAACGTCGTATTTTTCGTCCCGTCGTACGTGCCGTTCACGTCATCGCACACGGTTTCAGCAAACTGTTCGTCCGTCGTGTGTGGCCATGTCCGTCCATGCTAATTTTGAGCGGACTGTTTGCCGAAACTGTTTGACGGACAAAGTTGGGCGAACAGTCCCTGCGTGTGTACGCGGCCTGACTCTCCCTCTTCGAGCATCACAATGTATTTCCCACTGGGAGTCGGCACAAAAACTGTTCCACAAGTGGTACTTTACCCCAGCTAGACTGGCCAAGATCTACCCTTCTACTTTGCTGCTATTCTGGAGAAACACTGCAACACATATGGTGGGAATGTCCTATCATTCAAGGATACTGGCAGGAAGTCTCTACCTTAATCTCTACGGTTTGCGAGATCCCCTTACCCTCAGGGCACTGGATCTTCTCCTGGGTCTCAATGTTCCCAATTGGCCAAAGTATATCAGAGTATTGGCGACCCACATACTAATTGCTGCCCGTTTGGCACTGGCGAAAAAGTGGAAATCACCACACTCTCCCACCAGGTTAGATCTTATTGTTCTGCTGAACATGCATTTCCAAATGGAGTTCCCCTTCGCAAAAGCCAACCTAACCATCACATCGTTCCTCCGCAACTGGAAAACCTGGATCACAGACCCAAGAAGTACACCATTATAAAGTACATTATCCCATTAGAACTGAACCAGCTGTACCACAAGGCAGGTAACTACAGCATACCCTCAAACCTAGCGTATACAAGCCGTTTGCGCCCCTCAACTTTACACACCACACCGCATAGGCAACAGCCTGCCTGACACTATCTCACTGAAGTCTTGTCACTATAGTGGATATATGTAGCAGGGCAGACCCCAAGTTTTTCTTTTGATTGTTACCTGTTGGTTAAGCGTTCCCATGCTATCACTGGTTGTGCAAACTATTTAAGTTTTGACATCTGACGGTGGATGGGGCTGGCTCCCTCCCCATGGCACAGTAAGAGCCCAAATTGGGGTGCCGAGGGGTGGGGTCAGCACTGATTGACAGCACTGGGGTCAGCATATACAGAGATATACAATGTAATACTGACATATAATCACACACATAGGTTGGAGTTGATAGACTTGTGTTTTTGTAACCGCTCATCCCAAGCACATATCATTTTTACCCCCTGAACCACCCTCCCTCCCCTCACACCCCCTCCTTGCAGATGGAAAGTTGCTACAGAGGAGTTATGGGCTGTTCTCCTCCAAATGGCGCTATTATATAACCAATTTGTGTGAGTCACTGCAGATGATAATAAGTAATCTTTGGAAATGTTTTTCTGGTGTAAATGTATCAGATATGGATTCAATGACCCAAACTCTCGTCCCTCGTGGTTGTGTTGTCTGGGGACACTATGTTTAGTGTTACCCTGTTCAGTGACCCCCCGGTGCTCACCGAACCTCCCCCCGTAGGGTTCTGATGGTCCCACATATGAAAGATTCTAGGGACAAGTCAAACAATACATTACACATTCAGAAGAAGAATTATAGATAAAGGTGACATGGAAAAGGATTTGCCATTCCCAATAAAGATCTTCTGATCATGAGTAATGAATTTGCATATCAAACATGCTTTCTACACTGAAGAACATCTATCAACTTCCCAAACATGTCACCCGACTGATATGAGGTGTGGTACCTGTAGTCATTTTGCTGGGAGCTACATTTAATGTTGGGTACCTTATGGTAGGACAGGGGCGGACTGACCATTCGACCACTCGGACACTGCCTGAGGGCCCGGGGCCACTAGGGGGCCCCATCAGGGTTTCCAGCCTAAGGAAAACCAGGGACAGTATGTAAAAATCTGTGTTTTTTTACATCTGTTTCTGAAATGTTCCTTACCGACATCCTTTTGGTCTAAAAATCCAGAGATTATAGCTGCCCCACCTCTCTAGTACCGTCTCAGCCAATGGAAACATGTCTGTGTATACTGTGTGTACATGTATGTGTATACTGTGTGATTGTATACTGTGTGTGTGTATACTGTGTGGCCCCATAATCTCTGATTGCCTGGGGGCCCCATAATCTCCTATTGCCCGGGGGCCCCATGAGTTGTCAGTCTGCCCATGTGGTAGGAGAATTTGGGTTTTGGTGGGAGGGTAGGTCCCAAATGTGGATCCTGACAGAAGATGGACCAATGTTTGGATAGAATTTTTTTCCTTATTACAGAATTTGTTACGATATTGGGTTGAAACTTTGCGTTGGTGGCGCATGCGCGGAGTCTCCTAAGGTGGCCGCTTAGCCACAGATCTCCACAGCGTTCCGGTCCCCTGAACCCCACCTCAGCAGACAGTGCCCTCGGATTGGGCCAGTTTCACTCCCACACATTCGGGGACACCCTCGGGCATACCCTGAAGACCGGGTGTCCCGCCAGGAGAGATCTATCGAAGCAGCTGGAAGCGTCATTACAGCAGCCAGGCCAGTGCAAGTTGGTGGCAGGGGTGGACTGACAACTCATGGAGCCCCCGGGCAATAGGAGATTATGGGCCCCCCAGGCAATCAGAGATTATGGGGCCACAAAGTATACACACACACAGTATACAATCAAACAGTATACACATACATGTATACACAGACATGTTTCTATTGGCTGAGAAGGTACCGGAGAGGTGAGGCAGCTATAATCTCAGGATTTTTAGACCAAAAGGATGTCGGTAAGGGACATTTCAGAGACAGATAAAAAAAAAAACCCACAGATTTTTATATACTGTCCCTGGTTTTACTGAGGCTGGCAAACCTGATGGGGCCCCCTAGTAGCCCGGGGGCCCTCGGGCAGTGCCCGAGTGGCAAATTGGTCAGTCCGCCCCTGGTTGGTGGCTGTATGCACACCAGGCTCAAACCAGGAGGAAGAAGAGTCCATAGCGGACCAGGACCAGGATGAGGGCCCAGCTCCTATCCCTATACAGGGGAAGACCACAGTGAGTGGATCCCTCTTGTCCACTCTATCACCTGCCTCCAAGGAATTCCTAATAGGCAGATTCATGGGAGACTTTCACCTAACCCCCATGAAGGACTTACTGAGAACCCCTGACAACTCTGGCACTGAGAGCCCTACTCACCTACAGATCTGCCAGCTTTGATGGAGGCTTTCTCTACCATGTTAGCCAGAGGTCTCGCTCAAACGGCTGCACAAATTACCACTGCCATACAGACTGATCTCCAGCACTTAGGTCTGAGAATTGAAAATATTGAGCAGAAAACGGATCAGTCTGCTGCCAGAATCAACCAAAACACAGCCAGAATCCAGGATATTCAGGATCAACTTGAAGTGGCCCTTTTTTAAATCGACAACCTCAAGAATATATCCCGCCGATATCATTTTAGGATCCGAGGTCTCCCATAATCTGTAAAAGAAGTTCACCCGGCATCCATTCTCTCCTCAGAAAACTTCTCCCAGATATTCCGGAGCAAAAGCTGGAGTTCACTGAAGGTGAGCGCCTGCTCACCCACCTAGGCCTTTTTTCTCAGGAGATGCCACCTCAGACCACCAGCAGACCTTCCCCTCCTAGCCCTCTAACACCTGTATGGCAGAAACAACAGACCCTTATCCGAGTAAGCAACCTGGCAGGCCACAGGAAAAGACGGGGGAGGAGAGAGCGCCCCCCCCTTCTGAACCATACCAGGCCACATGCCCTCAACATGGGGAGGGTGCTTTGGGGTAGCCTGTTGATGGGGACAAGGGCCTCATGCCCGCAGCCCTTGCCCGGTGGTTGTGGGGGTCTGAGGGTGGGGGGCTTATCGGAATCTGGAAGCCCCTTTTAACAAGGGGACCACCAGATCCCAGCCTCCCCCCTGTGTGAAATGGTAACGGGGTACAAATGTATCCCTGCCATTTCACCAAAAATGTGTCAAAATGGTAAAAATGACAAGACACGGCTTGGGAAAAGTCCTTTAATAAAAAATAAAAATGTCCCACAAAGTCTTCTTCTTCTCTTGCTCTGAATGAGTGGCCCCGCCCCCCTCTGACTCTGCAATACTCTGCAATACCCTGCCATACTCTGCAATACCCTGCCATACTCTGCCATACTCTGCAATACCCTGCCATACTCTGCAATACCCTGCCATACTCTGCCATACTCTGCAATACCCTGCCATACTCTGCAATACCCTGCCATACTCTGTCATACTCTGCCATACTCTGCAATACCCTGCCATACTCTGTAATACCCTGCCATACTCTGCCATACTCTGCAATACTCTGCAATACCCTGCCATACTCTGCAATACCCTGCCAAACTCTGCCATACTCTGCAATACCCTGCCATACTCTGCCATACTCTGCCATACTCTGCAATACCCTGCCATACTCTGCAATAACCTGCCATACTCTGTCATACTCTGCAATACTCTGCCATACCCTGCCATATCCTGCAATGCCCAGCCATACTCTGCAATACCCAGCCATACTCTGTCATACTCTGCAATACTCTGCCATACCCTGCCATATCCTGCAATACCCTGCTATACTCTGCAATACCCAGCCATACTCTGCAATACCCTGCCATACTCTGCCATACGCTGCAATACCCTGCCATACCCTGCCATATCCTGCAATACCCTGCCATACCCTTCCATACTCTGCAATACCCTGCCATATCCTGCAATACCCTGCCATACCCTTCCATACTCTGCAATACCCAACCATACTCTGCAATACTCAGCTGTCCTCTGGACCCGGCGCATCACGGATCACAGTAAATGACTACTGTAAATGACTAGTGGCCGTTTACCACGTAATCACTGCTCTGTCAAATGACGGACAATCACTCATAAACAAACCAATGTCATGTTATGATGCCGGTTCCTCTCTCCCCTCTGTGTACCGATCGGTACACTGTGAGAGGAAAGGGGGAGAGATCAGTTGCAGCAGCGCTGTGGGCTGGATCTGTAGTGCCCACAGCGCTGTTCTGTGACAATTGCAGTCACATCCATCCATCCATGCTCAGCCATCCCTCCATAATCTGCAATACCCTGCCATATCCTGCAATACTCTGCCATACAGCAGCTACAGGCATCATTCAGATATCAGCTTTTTCAGCCGGTGATTTCCTACACCATAAGAATAATTATAGCGGTTCTTCCGCTGTTTGATTGTTCTTGCGAGAGGGGACTCCCCCCCCCCGCTGCCCCCCCCCCCCCGGTGCTTCTACCGACTCACAGCTACAATCAAATCTAGGAATAGAAGTGATCAAAAAGTAAATTTTTGGGAAAAAACGTGTCACACTAAAATAAATAAAGTAAAATGAACAATAAAAAAAATACATTTAAAGCGCCCCTGTCCCCATGTGCTCGCATGCAGAAACAAACGCATACGTAAGTCCCGCCCACATATGAAAACAGTGTTCAAACCACACATGTGAGGTATCACTGCGAACGATAGAGTGAGAGCAATCATTTTGACCCTAGACCGCCTCTGTAGTTCAAAACATGTAACCAGTAAAACATTTTAAAGCGTCGCCTATGGGGATTTTTAAGTAGTGAAGTTTGACGCCATGCCACGAGTGTGTGCAATTTTGAAGGGTGACACTGGGCTAACCTCACTGTTTTGTTTTGTTTTTAAGCACAAAACTGTTTTTTTTTTCCAAAAAAAACGTGTTTAAAGAATTGCTGTGCAAATACTGTGCGAGATAAAAATTTGCTACAACCGCCATAGTATTCTCTAGGGTCTTTGCTAAAAAAAACATATATATTGTTTTGGGGTTCTATGTAATTTTCTAGCAAATGAATTATGATTTTTACATGTAGAAGAGAAATGTCAGAATTGTCCTGGGTGCTCCAGAACGCCTAAAGGTGCTCCCTGTATGTTGGGCCTCTGTATGTGGCCACGCTGTGTAAAAGTCTCACACATGTGGTATAGCCGTACTCGGGAGTAATAGCAGAATGTGTTTTGGGGTGTAATTTGTGGTATGCATATGCTGCTAATATAACAATTTTGTGAAAAAAAAATTACAAATAAAAAATCTTAATATTGCAAAGAAATGTGGGAAAAAATGACAACGTCAAAAAACTCACCATGCCTCTTACTAAATACCTTGGAATGTCTTCTTTCCAAAAAAGGGTCGTTTGGGGGGTATTTGTACTTTTCTGGCATATTAGGGTCTCAAGAAATGAGGTCGTCAGTACTTCAGGTGTGATCAATTTTCAGATATTGGCACCATAGTTTGTGGACTCTATAACTTTCACACAGACCAAGTAATATATACCGATTAGTATTTATTTTTACCAAAGATAGGTAGCAGTATAAATTTTGGCCACGATTTATGAAGAAAAATTACTAATCTGCTAATTTTTATAACAGAAACAACGAAAAATTCATTTTTTTTTACAGAATTTTCAGTCTCTTTTCTTTTATAGCACCACGCCAGCAAATATTCGTCTTTTCCGGATAACTTGGCCCATACCTTTTAACCACAGGCACAATAGATGGGGATCCTACACTTTTATTTCATACGATGCCCCCAACTAGGGCCATACATTTTTTTGAGGATATGCTATTATAATGACGTCCACTTTTTAAAGGAACAGTGGTTCTGGTCGGAGACTCGAACTTGTCCTTTGATCCTTTCCTGGATAAATCCAGCTTTAAGAAATCCATAGCGAGATGTTCCGAAAACTGGATGAGGACCTTAGGACGAGATGTGATCTATCCTGGCTTGGTAGGATCAATGCTGTTAGAATTACTCTGATGCCCCAGATTCTCTACCTATTTCGGTCCCTCCCAATTTCTATTCCCAAAAAGGAGATACATTTTAATCTAAAATTGTGTTTTTTGGGGGAAGAAAGGACACTGTCTCTCTAGGGATATCCTTTTCAGGCTTAAAAATCAGGACGGTCTAAGCCTTCCAAATGTTTGGTAGTATTATCAAGAGGCGCAACTAACTCAGATATCAGCAGTCCACTCTAATGCAGCGTAAACACGATCAGACTATCCGGCGGACTTAGTCTGGCGGACAAACCGCCGGACTGTCCGCCGGACTTTCCGAACAAGCGTACCTGCCCACACACGGTACTTTTGCGGCGGACTAGTTATATACGCCATACTTTAGAAATGAATGGACTTGCCCACACACACGGAGGAAAGTCCGCTCATTTTGAACGCAGCACCAGGTAGCCAGGACTAGCGAAGGAAGCGTCGCTGGCCCCGTCACCTGGTATGGAGTTAAAGGGGAAGCCCTACGCCGAATAAAACGGCGTGGGGGTCCCCCCTAGGTCCATATCAGACCCTAATCCGAGCACGCTACCCGGCCAGTCAGGAAAAGGGGTGGGACGAGCGAGCGCCCCCCCTTTCCTACCCGGCCGGTCAGGAAAAGGGGGTGGGGACGAGCGAGCGCCCCCCCCTCCTGAGCTGTACCAGGCCGCGTGCCCTCAACATGGGGGGTGCTTTGGGGAAGGGGGGCCGTGCGGTTGGTTTCTCTCCTTCAGACATTCATATAAAGGTATAACGAACACAGGATTAATTGAAGCGAATGTTAAGTTACTCACTAGATGGTATTATGTCCCCACCTGATTAGCGAGGATATACCCAGATGTGTCTCTTCTATGTTTTAGTGGTTGCGGTCACATAGGCTCTAGTCACCATATTTGGTGGATGGGTCCACGCATCCGCGGCTTCTGGAATCACCTTTTTGCTCTTGTGAGGAGAGTCACTGGGATAGCAATCTCCCAAGACCATAAAATAGCGCTTCTGAATCACAGAATCAACAATACTCCCAAACACACACAAGCTCTGATCTTCTTTATGTTTCTTGGAGCCAAAATATCTCTTGCTAGGGCCTGGAAGAAACCCAGGGTCTCTATCCAGGTGACAAAACACAAAATCTCCTGGATAATGACCCAAGAACACATGACAGTAACACTTTTGGATAGGACCTTGGAACTTCAAAACCATTTGGAAGCCTTGGGCGCTGTACACCAAGGTCCCACTTTATCCAGGTCATGTCTCACCCTGAACAGCTACCTCACTGGATGTTACCACTTCTGTCTCCCCTTACTTACCTTTTCACTCTTCTTCGCTACATCCTTTCTTCTCTCCTCTCTATCTGCTACACCCAGGGGCGGACTGACCACTGCCCGAGGGCCCCTTGCCATTAGGGGGCCCCATCAGGGTTGCCAGCCTCAGTAAAACCAGGGAAAGTATGTAAAAATCTGTATTTTTTTACATCTCTCTCTGAAATGTCCCTTAACGACATCCTTTTGGTCTAAAAATCCTGAGATTATAGCTGCCCCACCTCTCCAGTACCTTCTCAGCCAATAGAAACATGTCTGTGTATACTGTGTGATTGTATACTGTGTGTGTGTGTGTGTGTGTGTGTGTGTGTGTGTTTGTGTATACTGTGTGGCCCTTAATGTCTGATTGCCTGGGGGCCCCATAATCTCCTATTGCCCGGGGGCCCCATGAGTTGTCAGTCCGCCCCTGGCTACACCACTTGCTCCTGACAATAAGGGACACTTTGAGAGTTGATTGACGATACCCCCAGGATGCTCAATCAACTCGATAAAGGGATAACAAACCTCATGAGAGTACAGGGTCATGTTACCCTTTTATATAGAAAAAAAAAGAGGTAGGTATTGAGACGCCCATTTGGTCAAACATGAGCTGAGCAGGTCACAGTATGATCCCAAGGGGGTGACCTTCAAAGCCCTTTGATAATGGTTCCTACAGTACCATCCCTCATCGACCTTAATCTGAGTCCTCAGAACAATAATTTTCCTTTACATCCAAATTTAATTAGGTTGGACGCCTAATCCTTATGGAATGACTCCTGATGCATCTACACCTACGAGTATTACCGTCCGATCGCAGTTTTTTTTTTTTTTAATGTACTGTAAATGATACATTGTGTATGCCTTTATCCTTTCTGTTAGGGCCATGTTGGCCCTTGTTATGAGCTATTGTTTGTAATACCATCTTCTGTAACCTTATTGCAAAAATCTCAATCTTGAAAGAGTAACCTTGCGTTGGTATACCCTTCTTTACTGACATCCATCTCTTTCAGTATTGGAACCAGGTATGTTAGATATGACTTTTCACCCACTTCATGGCCTTTTCCGAGAAACGTAGTCTTTAATACTTAGATTTGTAAGATAGAGTCGTCCTGCAAAACTGGCTCTTTGGAATGTTGATGATCCACCTAGGATGATGACAACTGGTAGAATGGAGGTATGAATTTCTTGCTGCGGGCTTGAAATGACCTTTTGAGATGGTGGCACGCCCTTGGAAGCTCAATTCTAGTATACAACCCTATTACCTGCATAAATTAAAGTGAAAAAATACAGCAGTCTTCCTGAACTTCTGGTGGTCAGCACTCCCATAGAATAATGGAAGCTCCTCAGTCCTCACACCAAGCCAAACCACAGAAAGGGGGAACACAGGTCTCAGTACTTACGCCCCCCCTACTAGGTCCTGTAGCAGCACACAGTAAACAAGTTGGAAAGCCGGTCTACAACATGGCGCCAATTAAAAGCGTGTAAAATAGACCCAGCCCCATATGAAGACAGGCCACCATATGTCATTAGGACGTTACACGTATCGGCCACTTTATTAGGTACACCTGTGTCAGGGCACTGACAGCAGGAGAAGGTTTTTAGGAACTGTCAGGGCACCAAAACAATAGGAGAAGGGCTCTAGGACCCAGCGTCCCCAGCAGCACATCACATGGGCCTTTATAAGGAAGTGTATCAGTGCTTGATGTTGCTGACTGATCTCAGCTTGTTTCCTGTGATTCTTTGCTCCTGTGTTCCCTAGTTTCTGACTCCGCTTGTTCCCGAGCTGTCTGCCTATCTCCAGTTCCTGACCCCGGCTTGTCTCACGGATACCCTCTGCCTGCTTCTCGTGTTTGACCCCGGCTTCCACCTGACTTCGTCTGCTCTGCTTTAAGCCTGGTTCTGATCTCGGCTTGTGTTGACTACTCTATTATCTCAGTGACTTTACAGACCTGTCTTACCTCACAGGTGCCACCTGCCTGCAGACTCTGTTCATCACAACAGCAGCATTCCTAAGCTTTCTGCAAGCAACTTCACAGGTGACCTGTGTTACTTTGTGCCCGACCCCTCCTATCTTCCTTCAAGGGAGTCTGGAACTTAAGTTGCAAAGGAAGCCCTTTCTCCATTGGCCTCCAGCACCTGGTATGTGATAACCTGTTTAATTATTTGGTAACACAAATTGCTAATCAGCCAATCACATGGCAGCAACTCAATGCATTTAGGCATCTAGACGTAGTGAAGATGACTTGTTGAAGTTCAAACCTAGCATGGGGAGTAAATGGAATTGAAGTGACTTTGAACGTGGCATGGTTGTAGGTGCCACACGGGCTGGTCTGAGTATTTCTGGTATTTTCACACACAACCATTTCCCGGGATTACAGAGAATGGTGGGAAAAAGAGAAACTATCCAGTGAGCGGCAGTTGTGAGGAGGAAAATGACTTGTTGATGTCAGAGGAGAATGGGCAGACTGGTTCCAGATGATACAAAGGAAACAATAACTCAAATAACCACTCCATACACCCAAGGTATGCAGAATACCATCTCTTCAGCAGCAGAGGACAACACCGGGTGTCACTTCTGTCAGCTAAGAACAGGAATTTGAGGCTACAATTGGCACAGGATCACCAAAATTGGACAATAGAAGATTGGAAAAATGGTACCTGGTCTGATAAGTCTCGAATTCAGCTGCAACATGCAGATGGTGGGGTCAGAATGTGGTGTAAACAAAATGAAAGCATAGATTCAACCTGCCTTATATCACCGATTCAGGCTGGTGGTGGTGGTGTAATGGTGTGAGGGATGGGCACACTTTGGGCCACTTAGTACCAATTGAGCATGGTTTAAACGCCACGGCCTACCTGAGTATTGTTGCTGACCATGTCCATCCTTTTATGACTACAGTGTCCCCATCTTCTGATGGCTCCTTCCAGCAGGATAATGTACCATGTCACAAAGCTCCAATCATCTCACCACTAGACAATCAGATAGCTGCCATAACCCCCGTTATTTTTTTTTAACAACGGGTGGTCTGATTTAAGATAAAAGTGGTCTCTATGGCGGATTCAGCACAAGATCACTTTTATCAGCGGCGGGAGAGGTGCCCACTCCCCTCCCGTCGTATCCCGGTCATCTCCGCCACTTACTGGATCCGTCGGTTGTGGCAGAGACAATCCTATCCTTTCCCCTTAATAGGCAGGAAGTCGAGTGAGGGAATGATGGCCCCCACTCGACTCCATATCATTGGATGACGGCTGGGACATAAAATGTCACTTCCGCCTTCCGGCCTTCATTATTTCCAAGGGGGAACACCCCAGTTCTAACCAGGCAGTTGTTCCGCAGAGGCATAAGATATCAGCTGTGTAGACCAAGGAGGGGAGGGGGGACATGGAAGGAGGAGAAAGACCCAGGAAGCGGGCAACATAAACCAATATAATATTTCACACCAAAGAATTTGTTGCTCCTTGGGTCTAGAGTCAGTGGAACCTCCATGGGGCCCAAGCTGCGGGAATCGGGGCATCCCGCGAGGATCCCACCTAAAAGGAAAGGAAGGTAGGTGTGGGGAGGGGGCACCATGGTGCCCCTTCCACAGGATTCTTTAAGTGCAGGAGATGTAAAGTATGCAGGACCACTAGGGATAAAACTAGGAACGCCACCAGTTTTCCATCGGTGGTCACGGGGTGAATATAATATTCGTCAGTTCATCCCCTGTGACACAAGATATGTCAACTACCACTTGATGTGCCCCTGTAATTTCCAGTATGTGGGCAGAACCACCAGGACTGTGACTATAAGTACCATGGTGTGTCCAACCACTTTTGGTACACAATAAAGACCCCTCCCTTCTCTGATTTTAGGGTATTGATAGGGTTCGCCAGCATTGGAGAGGTACAGACATGTCAAAGAAGGTGCCCCAAATGGAGATGCAATGGATAGTTAGGGTCCTCTGCCAACTCTCTTGGATCCTCCTCTTCTGGGGTCCCCTGCCAGCTCTCTTGGATCCTCCCCTTCTGGGGTCCCCTGCCAGCTCTCTTGGATCCTCCCCTTCTGGGGTCCCCTGCCAACTCTCTTGGATCCTCCTCTTCTGGGGTCCCTTGCCAGCTCTCTTGGATCCTCCTCTTCTGGTTTCCCCTGCCAGCTCTTTTGGATCCTCCTATTCTTAGGTCCCCTGCCAGCTCTCTTGGCCCCTCCTCTTCTGGGGTCCCCTGCTAGCTTTCTTCGATCCTCCTCTTCTTAGGTCTCCTGCCAGCTCTCTTGGCCCCTCCTCTTCTTGGATCCCCTGCTAGCTTTCTTGGATCCTCCTCTTCTTAGGTCCTCTACCAGCTCTCTTGTATCCTCCTCTTCTGGTGTCCCCTGACAGCTCTCTTGGATCCTCCTCTTCAGTGATTGTCCCCAAAGGAATTGGTTTCCTATGGGGGCTTAAATAAATCCCAAGCTGCATTGCCTGCATCCATAGACACATACCGCGTTGCTCGGCCCCACTCCTTCATCACAGGATTGGATTGACAGAAGCAGGAGCCAAAGTTTCTCACTGAGTGCAATGGGGAAGATGAGAGAGAGAGCGGATAGAGATGCAGCTCTCGGGCTCAGCGCTGGACTGAGATCGGGCTCATGTAAACATTTAGTGGGGCTGGTTCGCCCTCTCTCATGGGGTCTACCTTCG
Organism: Lithobates pipiens; assembly: GCF_037356315.1. Taxonomy (NCBI): domain Eukaryota; kingdom Metazoa; phylum Chordata; class Amphibia; order Anura; family Ranidae; genus Lithobates; species Lithobates pipiens. The sequence continues at coordinate 682,020,331 of NW_027507903.1, forward strand.
AGGGAGTCCCACGAGTACTTGGGTGGGTCTGTTTCTGCAGACCTTCCAGAGAAAGGGGGTCCATCTGGTTTTGGCCAGATGGACCCAAGTGAAGTACCTCAGTCCCCGTCTGGAGCCTAACGCCGTGGGGGATCAAGGTAAGGTCCTTCCTAGGCAGGATCAGTGTAACACCCGTTGCACGTTTTGTGTCACCTCTTTATGTATGCACACTTTTTTGGGCAACGGGTGAAGTTTTTGGGTGTGTTTCATACGTCACAGGCTTTTTAAAAAAAGAAATAAAATTTTGTGGGGCTGGGGGGTCCTGATTAAAGAAGGTTTTTCACCTTAAACGGTAACTCCCCTTTAGTGGGAAAAAAAATAGCAAATAAAGAAAAAATAAAATGTGCGCATATAATTGCAACACAAGTGATATTGTAGTTGAATGTTATTAAGAAAGACCTTTCCTTGACCTATGCATTCGGTAATTACCCCTTCCGTAAGTTTTTCCTACCCATACCTGTATCAATACCATTTTACCTTTCCCATTCCCAATAAATAGACCACACCGGAGTTTGGAGTATAAATTGGCCATAGCAGCCTTTTATTTAACCAGAACTTTAACCAAAATAAAATAAATAACTTTAATGTTATAATAGAAACATACTTATATACATATTGCAACAGCAATTACAACTCCCAGTCGTTTGGTCTTTGACGGTACCTCGGTTCTATTTAACGTTACCATTTTCCAAAACCAAAAACCCACTGCGGGACCAAATTTGTACCATACAAGGCCTCCGGTCGTTTAACAGCCCGGAGACAACCCCACCTTCCCGCAGTGTAACCAAACCCGTATCCCAGCCTACCCTTCCGCTGGGATACACCAAAAGGGGCACATACCACCTATGAGCCCCCCACACCGTTCCATCACCTAATTTGTTTTACCCCGTCAAAGACCAAAGACACCGCCTTCCACTGCTATGACGACCTCCACCACCGAACCTGCAAGAAAAATGAGAAACCCGACAGCAATCGGAAAACAACAGCACAACAACTTAAACTAAAGGGGCGGGTGGGTGGGCAACTTCCACTCTTGTGACCCACGCTTCCTGTTGCAGCTCCTCCCCCTCCTTATATGGCGCTCCGCCCTCTCCTCTCTCTCTCCTGCCGCTCCACCCCTCCCTCTTCCTACTCTTCCAGTTTAACCCTATAGGGGCTACCTAGCATTTGTCATGCCAGCCCTGCACCTACGTCTAGCCTGCGTTTCCGGGCTTCCCTTGACCTATGCATTCGGTAATTACCCCTTCCGTAAGTTTTTCCTACCCATACCTGTATCAATACCATTTTACCTTTCCCATTCCCAATAAATAGACCACACCGGAGTTTGGAGTATAAATTGGCCATAGCAGCCTTTTATTTAACCAGAACTTTAACCAAAATAAAATAAATAACTTTAATGTTATAATAGAAACATACTTATATACATATTGCAACAGCAATTACAACTCCCAGTCGTTTGGTCTTTGACGGTACCTCGGTTCTATTTAACGTTACCATTTTCCAAAACCAAAAACCCACTGCGGGACCAAATTTGTACCATACAAGGCCTCCGGTCGTTTAACAGCCCGGAGACAACCCCACCTTCCCGCAGTGTAACCAAACCCGTATCCCAGCCTACCCTTCCGCTGGGATACACCAAAAGGGGCACATACGACCTATGAGCCCCCCACACCGTTCCATCACCTAATTTGTTTTACCCCGTCAAAGACCAAAGACACCGCCACAGCCCGCAAGGATGACCCCTTAGCCTTAAGGGCCCCTCCACACCCGAAGAGCCCGCTCAATCCCCTCCTGCACCCCCAGAGTCCACAGGTCAGTACCCACCGCCGTGAGATGCACACCATCCCCCCTGAGGTACATGCCCACATTTACCTCCAACTCCGTGTGCCGTATCACCAACCCCCCATTCCGGGACACAAACCTCCCCAGGGCCTTATTAACCTTAATTCTAGCCTTATTAATTCGAACCACAGAGCGAGCCATACGCCACGCGGTCCGTGCAACGATGTCCGACCAGATCACCACCATGCTCGGAAAATCTCTCCGAAGCATGAGAAAATCCCGTTTTACATCCGAAACAATGTCCCTGGTAGACCGGGCCCCCAAATCGTTACCCCCCACATGCAGCACCAACACATCCGGGGGCCTATCAAGCCTGGCGTACCGAAGAAATTCCGGCACCACCCTGTTCCATTTAAGCCCAGGAATCCCCAACCAACGTACACTCGCCTCCCCCCGGGAAATCCCCAGCTGCCTTCCCTCCGGCCTGACATCTGCTCTCCTGGCACCCCAAAAAACATAGGAGTGCCCCAATATCCAGACGAGGCGTTCGCGACCTCCATCTGAAAGGAAAAACAAAAACACTAAAGCAACTATACCAATCCCAACCACGACCCCACAAAAACATCCACCCCCCCCCGCCTGCTGCAAAACATGAACCCAAACCCCGAACACCTCTTACGTCAGATGTGGTCGCACGTACGACCTAAAACGCCGTGATTCCCAGCGCCCAATCCTCTTGACCACCGCCTCGTCCAACCCGCACCTGGCCGCCTCAGTGGCTGCCCCGATGCGGAAGGAGTGGGAGGCGAACTGAGTGCAATCCAAACCCCCAGCCCGCAGACACCTCCGAAACACCGCCACAAACTGAAAACGGGATAAAAAGGTGCCGTCTTGATGCACCAGCAACGGGCCCGCCCCTTGCGGCCGAACCCCCAGGAACTCCGAAACCACCCTCACTGGGCATAACCCCGACCCCGGCAGCGCGAACAACCATACATCCACCCCAGTTCCAGTCTGATCTGTCTTGGACCTACGCAGCCGCAAACGCACCCTATCAGCCCCCAAGGTCACATCCTGACCCAACAAACCCCCCCCAACAGTCTTTGCAGGACTGACCAACTCCCCAACCCGAAAAGCCCCAAAGAAGGCCAACGAAAAAGCCGCTCGGAACAACCGCACCTCATAACCCGAAGTGCACTGTTCCCCCAATCGCCCGCAGATAACCTGCAGAACCTGGAAGGTCACCGGCCTCCGCATATCCCTCCGCGGATTGCCCTTCCTGTACCCCTTAACCGCCTGCTTGACCCAAAAACCTTTTGTGTGATCAACTTCCCCACGCAATTTAAACCAAAACGCCAGTGCCGCAAGCTTGCGCTCAATCAAGGACACCGACCCCGCGCGTTCCATCACCCTAGCCACAAAGCACAACACCAAAAGCCCCTGCTCACCACTCCCACCCAGCTCAGCGTCCGCTAGCCGTGCAAAATCCAGCCATTCCTTCCATACTTTACTGTACGCCGCCCATGTCGCATTGCTCACCGACCTCCTGATCCAGTCCGTGGCGAGTCCAACGCAACCTCCCAGAGCCACCCCGGGCAGGGGATCCCATCTCTCGCCGCCTCCGGAGCCAACGCCCGAAACCTCTCCCACTGGAATCGAGATAAGGCATCAGCCACGTTATTGTCCACCCCTGGCACATGAACGGCATACAAAAATATGTTCGCCTGCAAACACCGCAGCACCAGGTGGCGCAGCAGCCGGATCACCGGCTGCGAGGAAGCCGACATCCGATTGATCACCTGCACCACCCCCATGTTGTCACAGTGCAACCTGATCTTCAGATCCCGGCACGACCCCCCCCAAAGCTCCATCGCCAGCACCACCGGAAACAATTCCAGCAGCACCAGGTTCTTCGCATACCCCGCCTCCACCCACGACCTGGGCCAAGCCTCCGCGCTCCACTGTCCCCGAAAAAAGGCCCCATAGCCCGCGGACCCCGCCGCATCCGTCACCAACTCCACGTCAAAATTACTCACCGGCCCCTTCATCCACACCGACCGTCCATTGAAGTCTTCCAAAAAGGTCTGCCAAATCCGCAAGTCCTCCCTAAGATCCCTTGTCAACCGAATGAAGTGGGTTGGAACCAGAACACCCGCCGTAGCCCCCGACAGCCGGCGGCAAAATATCCGCCCCATCGGAATGATCCGGCAAGCAAAATGTAACTTACCCAGGACCGACTGCAATTTCCGCAGTTGCACTTTCCGCACGCCGACCAACTCCCGCAGCTCCTGCTTCAGTCCCTCGACTTTGTCTTCCGGCAAGCGGCACTCCATAACCTCCGTGTCTATTTCAATGCCCAAAAAACTCAAGACCGTGGCCGGCCCCTCCGTTTTATCGGCCGCCAACGGCACCCCAAAGCGATCCGCAATGTGTTGCAACGTGGCCAAAAGGATCGCACACACATTGGAGGACGGGGGGCCCACGACAAGAAAGTCATCGAGGTAATGAATCACCGACGCCCAGCCCGACACATCGCGTACCACCCATTCCAAGAATGAACTAAACAGTTCAAACAAGGCACAGGACACGGAACAGCCCATGGGCAAGCACTTGTCCACGTAAAACCGTTCCTGCCAATAACACCCCAAGAGCCAAAAGCTCTCCGGGTGCACGGGCAACAGCCGAAACGCCGCCTCAATGGCAGACTTCGCCATAAGGGCCCCCTTACCGTACCGCCGCACCCAGCCTACCGCCGCGTCGAACGACGTGTAAGAAACCGTGCAGGCCTCGGGATCGATGGCATCGTTCACCGAACCCCCTTTTGGGAAGGACAGATGATGGATAAGCCGGAACTTGTTGGGTTCCTTCTTAGGCACCACCCCCAACGGCGACACCACCAAGACCGGCAACGGCTGCTCCACGAACGGTCCACACATCCTTCCCAAGGAAACCTCCTTAGCCAATTTGTCGCTGACCACCCCCGGATGCCGCAAGGCGGACCTCAAGTTCCTAGCCACCGGGGAGCTACTTCCAGCGAACACGGAATCCGAAACCCCACCGCAAACCCCTCCCCCAGCACCCGCGCAGCCCCCTTGTCCGGATACCTATTCAGAAAAGGACGCATCCTTTCCACCCTCACCGGGGTTGCTCCCCTTGAACGCAGGGTCCCCAGTACGCTTGCCCCTCTTAAAACAGCGGGAGAGGGAGTGAGTGCCTCCGCAACCGGAACACTCATGTTTAAATCGACAGGACCCCCCGAACTTGCAGGCCCCTTCGTTAAATTGCCAGCACACGCCCATCTTTTTCCCGGCCGGAAGTCCAGAGGCGGGGGTACCCCCGGCCCCCCCCTGAAAAAACTGCGAAGGCGTCCGTGCCGACGCCATCAACCGCATCCAAAGGCTGATATCCTTGTGGTCCCACCGAATATCAGGCCGCACCGCCCGCCGTTGCCTAAACTGCTCGTCGTACCGCAGCCAAGCCGTACCCCCATACACCCTATGCGCTTCCCCGATAGCGTCCATGTAACAAAACAGAGCCGAGCAATGCTCCGGCGCCGTCTCGCCAATCACGCTGGCCAAAATGGCAAACGCCTGCAGCCAATTAGGGAAGGTCCGCGGTATCAGCCGATACCGCCTCTTCTCCTCATCGTCCTTCTTAGAGCTATCAGGCTTGACCCTGTCCAAATTGAACTTCTCCAGGGGAAGCAACGAAAAGATCTCCACATACTCACCCTTCTTGATCTTGTCCCTTACCTCCTGCTTGAGATGCGCCCCCAACGGCCCTTCATAACAGACATAAACCTCACACTTAGCCGCGTCGGCAAGCCGAACCAAATCAACCCGAGCCGCGGCCTCTTTCGCTGCCACCTCATCCCCCGTACTTACCGAGGATGCTCCCGCCACCGGCGTCTCCTGTCGCGAACTTACCTCCACAGTCCCGGCCACCGGCGCCTGCAACCCTGAGGGCGAGCCCAAATCCAGCGACCCGAATGCCCCATCCCCTGGCCCTAGTAAGGCACCCCCTCCCTGGGGCACCCCACCCCCCAGAAGTGAACCCGAACTGGACCCCGACCCCAGACCACCCACCCAAGGCGCCACCTGCGGGTGGCCCCCAGAAGCCCCGTCAGCAAACCTCTGCAGCAGATCCTTTAAACCCCCCAACAACGCCTGCAACGATTCCTGGGTCCCGCCGGAGGCAGGCAACCCGCCCGCCTCCCGCGGCACCACCCCCGCGCGGCCCCACGCCCCGCTCCCAACCACTCCCCCTGACAGACACCCCACATCATCAGGCAAGACATTAGCATGAAAGTGAAGCCCCTTACCTGGCTGCGTGGGTCCCCTCCCGTCAGCCGACCCTCCGGAACCTCCAGCCGCCTCCACTCGACCAGGGACCTCCTCTTCGGAACCCGACAGCTCCCCCTCGGAACGCACATCTGCCGCGGATGGCATAGGCGTCGCAGACCCTCCGGCCGCTGGGCAGCCCGGGGGTGTAGCAGCGTTGCTGGTAGACGCTCCGTCGTTGCAATAGGCCCGACCAACCTTCCTGCCGAGCAAGGCACCCGCACCGCGCACCCGTGCGGGCCCCGTAGGCCTGTTCCCGTCCACCCTCACGGCTCCGCTTCCACTCCTCTCCGACCTGCCCGCCGCGTCTGGTAGCGGACGCGCAGGTGTGTCTCTGGAACTCCTCCGCCGTGTCTCCCCTTGCGGCGGCAGCACCGCGGCCACAAGGGGAACCGTGCTCCCTCCGTTATCTGACCGCGCCGGTGGGGAGGGGGTGACCGCAGGCTCCAATCCCCCACTCCCCGAGCCCCGCCCATGAAGAGGATTCCGCCCGGACCCCCCCCTAGCCCCCGCAGATGACCGTTTCGCGGGGGGGGGCCGGCGGGTCCGCTATCGGGCTCCTGGTAGGGCGCTGGACTCTGGTGGAGGGGCCAGGAGAGAAGCGCTCCGGTGGCCTGGACCGCCGAGCGCGTGGTGTGGCATCCCCCCCCTCTACAGGCCCCCCCGCCGCCGCATGTGTAATGGCCGCCACCTGCTCCTGCAGCCAGTCCGTCCCTCGCGCTCCCGCCGCCGCACGGAGCCGCTCAAAAAGTTCCTCAATGTCCCCCATCGTAGGCAATGTCCTCCCGGAGCCCCCGGTAGCCAAAAAACCCACCCGTCCTGCCCGCAATGCCGCCGTGTAGCCCGCGCTGTACCTGTGCGTCCTGCTAGCAAGGCAACTTCCACTCTTGTGACCCACGCTTCCTGTTGCAGCTCCTCCCCCTCCTTATATGGCGCTCCGCCCTCTCCTCTCTCTCTCCTGCCGCTCCACCCCTCCCTCTTCCTACTCTTCCAGTTTAACCCTATAGGGGCTACCTAGCATTTGTCATGCCAGCCCTGCACCTACGTCTAGCCTGCGTTTCCGGGCTTCCCTTTCCAATCTGCAGCCGCTGTAATTTTCTGAGGATGAAATATGGCTACCTGGAAGCGCTGTGTACACAGAATATGTACTGACCACACCCCCCGAAACATCATTTCCTGCTTGTGTGATTGGCTCACCAATTTCCACAGAAGTCTACACAAAGATACAAATCAGATTTCAGGCATCCCCTGCAACACAAATGTCATTTTTGGAGAGATACTTTCAATAGGAGCACATCTTAGCTCTTGTACACACGTTCGGACATTCCGACGGAAAAAGTCAGATCGGACCGTGTTGTCGGATAATCCGACCGCGTGTGGGCTCCATCGGACTGTTTCCATCGGAATATCCGACCGACAAAGTTTGAGAGCTGGGCTATAAAACTTTCCGACAAAAAAATCTGATCGGACTTTGTCCGATCATTTGTAGAGAATTCCGTTCGGACAAAGTGCCACGCATGCTCAGATCAAATACCTAGACCAAAGCCATTGGAGTTACGCTTTAACCACTTGCCGACCACACTACAGCCAAATGATGTGCACTGATTGGAGAGGAAAAGAGAGATGATAACCGGCTTCTGTTAAAGGGACATGCACACAGATAATCAGGACAGTCCCAACAATGCTGCCTATCAGTGCATACCAGTGCCACCTAGCAGTGATCATCAGTGCCACCTAGCAGTGATCATCAGTGCCACCTACCAGTGATCATCAGTGCCACCTAGCAGTGATCATCAGTGCCACCTAGCAGTGATCATCAGTGCCTTCTATCAGTGATTATCAGTGCCACCTACCAGCGATCATCAGTGCCACCTATCAGTGATCATCAGTGCCACCTATCAGTGATCATCAGTGCCACCTATCAGTGATTATCAGTGCCACCTATCAGTGATCATCAGTGCCACCTATCAGTGATCATCAGTGCCACCTACCAGTGATCAGCAGTGCCACGTATCAGTGATCATCAGTGCCATCAGATCATCAGTTGGTTTTCATTTGTTTATTTAGCAGAAAATAAAGACCCCGGCGGTGATTAAATACCACCAAATGAAAGCTCTGATTGTGTGAAAATAATTATTTAAAAAAAGTTAATTTGGGTACAGCGTTACATGACCATGCAATTGTCATTTAAAGTGTGACAGCGCTGTAAAGCTGAAATTTGGCCTGGGCAGGAAGGTGGTAAAAGTGCCTAGTAGGCAAGTGGTTAATGTAGAAAATGGATTAGGGGGCTGGGTGGAGGATCCTGATTACAGAATTTTTTTTTTTTTTACCTTAATGCAGAGGATGCAATAATCTAATCAATAAAAAATAAAAAACCTTAAGCCTTATGCCGCGTACACATGGCCGGACTTCTCGACAGCAAAGGTCCGACGGAACAAATCCGTCGGACAATTCGATCATCGTGTGTGGGCTCCATCGGACCTTTGCTGTTGAAAACAATCAGACGGACTTTAGATTTAGAACATGTTTCAAATTTTTCCTATGGACTCGAGTCCAGTCGAAAAATCCGTTGGTCTATATGCTGGTCCGATGGATGAAACCTGACGCTAGGGCAGCTATTGGCTACTGGCTATGAACTTCCTTATTCTAGTCCGGTCGTACGCCATCACGGTCGAAATCCGTCGGACTTTGGTGCGATTGTATGTGGCCAAGTCCGTTCGTTTGGAAAGTCCACCTGAAGTCCGTCAAAAGTCCATTGGGAAGACCGTTGGGCCTAGTCTGCCGGAAAGTCCGGTCGTGTGTACACAAGAAGATAAGAAAGTTGCTTTTTCCCCATGGAGAAATTTCAAGAATAGATGTTCTGCTCTCTGCTTGAGAAAGCCACATTTACCAGGGACAAAACATGTCCCAGTTGTGGTGCACATCCTCAGCCACCCATGGGAAGCCACCCAACCTTACTGTCCATGGACGGACAGTTCCACTGACTGACATACACGGGACATGGTGATTTATTGACAGGCTATCAGGTAATTTGCAGTTGAACCATTTGATAGAGATGTCTGGAGATGATATTTACTGTATGCTGTGACTCTATGGGAGACTCTATTAGATGAGGGAAAATGTTTGTACCCGTGTAAAGGTCCTGGGGCACTGCTGGGACCTCCATCAATGGAAAGTGACAACGCCCGGCTTCCTGTGCTGATTTATACTATTGTGTGTACTGTCTATTACATTATTATTACAATTATTATTGTATCGCTTAGGGAGCCCTCGATTGGTTGTTTGCTGCAATTGCAGGCTAATTCTTTTCAGGGAGGGGGTCAGGAAGTGTTTTGTATTTGTAAATAAAGTTGTTTCACTCTCATCATTTGCAGAGCCATCTTCTGGAAGCCCACCAGTGACCCACACCGCCCAACATTTTAAGATGGGAATGAGGGACACCTATTATCAAAAGTACATAGGCATAGGACGCCCCCCCCCCCCCCCCCGCCACGCCCCATTAAAGGAGAATTATATTAAAAAAAGATTTGTTAAATCCACAAGTGCTTTTTTTTATTTTTTAGCCATCATTATTCCTTTATATACATAGTTACATATGTAGCACTGACCCCTGAAGGAGCGTCTGCATTTGCTGGGCTTACCGTTACCTTCTCCACCTCGTATGCATCTAGGGGGGTCCCGCGGTTGATGGCCCGATAAACTGTAGAGACCGACACTTCAATCCACTTTAGGAATTTTTATTTGCAAAACGTTGAACAGAACTCAGTTTCTCAGTAGGGTATAGAGGGTACTGGTAGGAAAGCTCAGGTACTCTTAAGCCGCATACACACGGGCGGATTGTATGGCCTACTTAGTCCGTCATACAATCCGATGGACAGTCCGTCCTACTTTCGAATGAACGGACTTGACCACACACGGATGCACAAACAGTCCGTCGAAAGCTTGCGCGATGACGTGTACAGCACGTACGACGGGACTAGAAATAGGAAGTCCAATACACAGCAATGCAACCTTCCGCCGTGTAAATCCTTTCTGAGCATGCGCCATTCTTAGTCCGTCGAACTAGCCTACTCACGAGCGGATTGTCCGCTGAAACCAAAGTATGACAGACAGTATTACGGAAATTCCGAAATACTTAGTACGCCAGACTGCAGGCTAAAATAGTCCGCTGAAGCCCACACACGAGCGGACTGTCCGCTGAAATGTGTTTCGGCGGACTAAGTAGGCCATACAGTCCGCCCGTGTGTACGCGGCTTTAGAACTGCTGACACTCGAAAAGGTCTCTCTCTAGGTGATCGAGGGAATAGCCACTCGCAACTGGATATTTCCACTATCGGATAAATCTCTTTTAGCGAATTTAGTAACCGACAGGTGATTTAAGCTTAGCAAACTCTCCGCCACAGACTTGGTTGTAGAACTTTAGAATAGAACAGAAAGTCTCTCACAGGAACTTAGTTGTAACTGAAGGATGAAATGAGGAACTCTCGTACGGTACCAGTATCTTGCAGCTGGTCCGGCGATACCGTAAGAATGTGGATTCACTTGGTGTCCTTTTCAGCTTAACTTCCAGGCTCCTACCCAGCCTCGTCCGTGGCCCTCTTCTGAAGAGTGCTTCCCTGGTTGCATTTTCAGTTGCTGGGCCTCTCCAAACCCGAGACGGCACCGGACCACCTTGGAACCCTCCATCCAGTTACTGTGTCTCGGGGTAGCCAGGCCTGAGACTCGGAAATGGATGGATCCGCAACCCCAAGCCATGAGGGCCTCTGGGGGCTGGTCAGGAGGACCGGGACCATGGAGTCAGAACGTACTTCCGGACCGGAAACCTCGAATCACGTGACCTCTGCACCTTAAGTAACCTCTCCCGGAATACACAGCGAGGCAACGCACCCACTGATTGGCTCCGGGAGAGAGATTGGTACCCAATGCGCCCAACCAGACTGAGTTCCAATGCCTGTCAGATGATACCTACACCTATGACCAGGCAGAACATAATACAGTCCAGCCAAACTGATACCGAGACCATCATTTACTGCAATTAACCCTAAAACCCAACTATGGTCTTAGGAACATTTAAATTAACAAAAACATAATGCGAGCTCCTCAGGAGCCCGGTGCTACATATAGTTACATAGTAGGAGAGGTTGAAAAAAGACACAAGTCCATCAAGCCCAACCCATGTGTGTGATTATATGTCAGTATTACATTATATATCCCTGTATGTTGCTGTCGTTCAGGTGCTTATCTAATAGTTTCTTGAAACGATTGATGCCCCCCGCTGAGACCACCGCCTGTGGAAGGGAATTCCACATCCTTGCCGCTCTTACAGTAAAGAACCCTCTACATAGTTTAAGGTTAAACCTCTTTTCTTCTCATTTTAATGAGTGGCCACGAGTCTTGTTAAATTCCCTTCCGCAAAAAAGTTTTCTCCCTATTGTGGGGTCACCAGTACGGTATTTATATATTGTGGGGTCACCAGTCTGGTATTTATATAATGAAATCATATCCCCTCTCAGGCGTCTCTTCTCCAGAGAGAATAAGTTCAGTGCTCACAACCTTTCCTCATAACTAATATCCTCCAGACCCTTTATTAGCTTTGTTGCCCTTCTTTGTAGTCGCTCCATTTCCAGTACATCCTTCCTGAGGACTGGTGCCCAGAACTGGTGACAGTATACTCCAGGTGCGGCCGGACCAGAGTCTTGTAGAGCGGTGAGAATTATCATTTTATCTCTGGAGTTGATCCCCTTTTTAATGCCAATATTCTTTTTGCTTTGTTAGCAGCAGCTTGGCATTGCTGAGCCTATCATCTACTAGGACCCCCCAGGTCATTTTCCATCCTAGATCCCCCCAGAGGTTCTCCCCCCCCCCCCCAGTGTTTTGGCTTTTGAAATTTACAAATACAGCAATTAGAAATTGGATGAAAGGTTTAGCGTTGGAAAACACTTTTTGATAGATAAAAAGGGTATTTTATATGCAACTTTATAGATCAGACCAAAATGAGGGACAAATGAGGAGAAAAGAGGGACAGAGGGACATTGTTCTCAATCAAGGACAGTTCCTTTTGAACTCCAGGGCAGTCCCTTCAAATCTGGGACATCTGGGAGATATGGTGACGCTCTCCTATTTCTGCCTCTGATACACATATCCTTGTAAGTCTATTAATTGTTTGTTAAAGTTTATGGTGTATTGGGATTGCACTGTTATGTACTTGCTGTGGGATTAGAATATGGGATCTCTCCATAGAAATGTCTTTATTGTAAGTGTAGCGCCCTCTACCTTAGGCAGGTAGGTGATAAGTGTAAGGTTTTTGTGTAAGATGCCAGCGCATGTAAATTTAGGCAGGTCTATGCTGTGAGCTAGTCCTGTTTGTTTTTTTTTTTTTTGTTTTTTTTAGTTTTTTAACTTCAAATAGTTTTTATTAAAGTTTTGTAGAAAAACATACAAAAGCATACAAATCGCAGTCAGTATAAGATTCAATATTCAGTTACACTTGGATATACAGGACCGCAACCTACATGTAGCAGTACTATAACAAAATAATGATCTCCCCCGTGCACTAAACATATACACGAAAGGTCTTAGGCGTTAAATAGGGCCCACCAGCTCGGACGAACCCGAACAAGCCCCTCTGGGAGATGGCCTCCCCCGAGCGGGTATACCCCCACTGTGAATCAGACTGTCAGGTATAAGGTAAAGCGGAAGAACTTGTGGTAGCAAAGTGCACTTGGAAAATAACTGAAATCATAATATTCGACTGCAATTTATCATTAATCAAATGGTTTGTAAATCGAGTAATAATTTTAATAACAACTCAAAACTTAAAACTTGAAACCTTAAAGTCAGTCTTGATAAGAGTAGCGTTGTCTATTCCCTTATTTACTCCCAGCGAAGGCGGGTTGACCCTTATTGCTGTACGTCAAGTACCACTTGTGCCATGGAGCCCATGTCTCACATGTTTCCTCATACTTCCCCAGAGTGGAAGAATGCAGAATTTCGTATTGGCTGTGGGTGTGCACAGTAGTCATAACTTCCAAGAGGGATGGGGCTATGGTGTCACGCCAGTGCCTAAGGATAATTAATCTGGTAGCCAACAGCACGTGTGAAACCACTGTATGATATGTGCCAGGAAATTTGTCCAGGTCAAGCGAGAGTATCGCCGTCTCTGGATCCAGTTTCGCTTGCGTGCCTGTGATGTTAGAGATAGCTCGCTCAATTTGTTTCCAAAGTGGGCCTAGCTTAGGACACTGCCAGAGGACATGGCTCAAAGATCCATATCCCCCGCAGCTCCTCCAACACTCGGACGATGTTGTGCGATAAATTTTCGAAAGGCGGCTTGGGGTTAAGTACCATCTAAGTGTGATTTTCTGTTGCATTTCTCGCAGATTGGTGCTTTTTGTGGATCTGTGTGTCAGTTTGAAAGCCCTCTCCCATTGTTCTATCAGAAAAACCTTTCCCAATTCCTTCTCCCATGCCTCCATATTGTGCGATTTCTCACACAGATTTTTCCCCTGAAGTCCCATGTATATTATGGAAATCCCCCTCGAGTTGTTTAGTGTATCCGTATAAAAGCTGTACAGATTAGAGGGAAGCGAAAATTTTACGTTAGTGTCCTTCTTGAGGAGCTGTGATAGCTGTAAGTATCTGTAGTACTCCCGTTCCGGCAGGTCAAATTCCCGGGAAAGAGAAGGAAATGGCCTAATACTTGAATCTAGCATGATGTCTTCTAAATATTGGATGCCTCGGTCTTCCCATAACTTCAAATTAATGTCCGGTATCAGATATCTGATCGCTGACATGGGTAATTTCAGGGGAGAAAGGGTGCCCACTCCTCTACAATGTTTCTTGAAATACAGCCAAGCCCTCAGGGTGGCTAATATGGTAGGCGACAATTGGGTATTTAGAAAAGAATGTGAGTGTGCGGTAAGTAAGAAATCTTTCAACGTACCTGACGGGAGGTGCGTCTCTTCAATTTCCGACCACAGTTTCCTCTGATCGGAATTGGGGATAAGCCAGTGTCTGATTTGGGTCAGAATTACTGCAAAATAGTAATCCTGGATATGTACGTGTCCCACCCCGCCCGCTCTCTTATGCTTGATCATCTTACCGAAGGCACACCTAGCCTTTTTCCCCTGCCATACGAACCTGTTCAGTACAGACTGCATAGCTTGGAAATATGAGTTTGGTAGTGGTATAGGAAGCGTACGAAAGACGTACAATATTTGAGGCAGAATCTGCATTTTAAATGCCGCCAATTTACCCAACCAAGACAATTCTGTCCTGGAAATGGCTTTAAACTTCCCCTCAAGCTTATTTAGCATTGGAATATAGTTAGCTGCTACCAGCCCATCCGTCTTGGAAGTGAGAGTTATGCCTAAGTACTTAATCCCTTCCTGGCTCCAAATATACGGGAACCTCTGTTCCAAGTTGTTCTTGGAGTGTTTTGGGACTCCTAAGTTAAGAATGTAAGATTTACTAGCATTTATTTTGTAGTAAGATATGTCGTTAACATCTTTTAGGGCTTGATGCACCGCTTCTAAAGAGTCCTCAACATCTGTGAGCATCAGAATAATATCATCTGCAAACAAGCTGATGACGTGCTCCCTCCCCCCAATGTTTACACCATGTACATGTGGATGTGATCTCAAATAGATAGCGAGAGGTTCCATCAGTAGGTTGAAGATCAGGGGTAATAGAGGGCACCCCTGCCTCGTCCCATTCATAATCAGAAACGGCCTAGAGAGAGCCCCTGCCACAAGTACCTGAGCCGACGGCTTGGAGTATAAGGCCATTATGGCTGAATAAATTGCACCGACAAAACCAAACCCCCGCAGCACTCGAGAAAGAAACTGCCAATGTATTCTATCGAACGCCTTCTCTGCATCCAGTGCAAGGAGCAGAGAAGGCGTTCCACTCTTATTAACTGTATGGATCACATTAATCAGGCGCCTAGTAGCATCGGAGGACTGCCTCCCCTTAGTAAATCCCGATTGATCCACATTGATCAACTCGGGCAGGATGTGCATTAACCTTGTGGCCATAAGCTTAGCATAAATTTTTACTTTCAAATAGTTTATTGATAACAAGCTTAGAGAACAAAAAGTCACTGTTGCAAACAGATTTCCAAAGAGAAAACACATTGCATCAAAGTTTCAAACATAAATAAGGAGTCAGGCTACATTCAGATATACGAAATGAACTACACGCTAGAGCGCGAATTAGAACTTGGGCCTACAACTCACAGCACTAGTAGTATCGCAAGGGCAGAGTCCAGTAAACACTGGAAAAAATAGGAGGGCGGGGCTCTGCCCAGATTACTGCGGCAACAGTGAACATACACGTAACATGTAGGTTGAGCATCATTATCAAAAGAGCATATCGGGAAATGGAGAAAGGCAAGACAGAACAAGAGATAAGGGAGGAAATAAGAGGAAGAGCCAGAGCTAGAGACAGATCACAGAGGAAGGAAAGGAACTAAGGGAAGAGAGGGGTTGGGAGGGGGGGCGGCACTGACCAGGTGGCTCAAGGGTGTCACAAATGGGTATGAGTTTCCCCGGCACCTTATAAGCAGAGCTTAGGGTTTCAGCAGTTGTCTATCAAATCCAGGGGGAAGAAAATGGTCCAACCAAGGGCGCCAGACCCTAAGATGTTGTGGGATCCTATCCACTATTGTGGCCTCTATTTTGCTGTGTATCATAGCCTGGGTGACCCTAATCCTAACTTCCGCAATATGCAGAAATGGGGACTTCCATGCCTTCGCTATTGTCTTCTTGCCAGCTGTAGTGAGTTGCAAAAAGAGACGCAGTTGTGATTTAGTAAAGTCTCGCGGTGGAAGATTAAGTAGGGCCAGAGATGGGTCGGGAGATAGGGTCACGTTAAATAAAGTTGAAACCATGTGGAATATTATTGCCCAGAAGCGCTGCACCACAGGACATGTCCACCAAATATGCAAGTGAGTGCCACCAGTGTCACAACCACGAAAGCAATTAGGGGAGTATGATGGTAGATATCTAGCAATTCTGGTCGGGACCAGATACCATCTCATTTGGACTTTGTAGCTGGCTTCTAGTGCAACAACATTCTGTGAGGAAAGCTTAGTAGTTGCCCATATCATTGACCAATCGCTATCATCCAGGTCCAAGGAGAGGTCCTTGGACCAAGCAGAAACATACGAGGGAGGCAAGGATGAGGGAGACGTGAGATATGCGTAGAGACTAGAGATTATGCCCGGGGCATGAGGGTCTGAGTCACATATATCCTCGAAGATAGACAATTTGTTCATCACCCTCTGGGAGCCCAAGAGGGTTTGGATAAAGTGGGAAATTTGGAGGTACCTGAAGCACTCACGGGAGGGGAGGTGCGAATGGGCTTGTATGGATGGAAAGGGCTTCAGGACACCGTTCGAGATGAAGTCCCTCACACGTTCCAGTCCGGCACGAGACCAGGCCAGGAAAGAGGCAGGCTGAGAAAATGCGGGAGGGAATAGTGGGTGGCCAAGAAGAGATAGCAGGGGTAAGTGCGGGGAGGTCAATTTAAAGGGTCTGCGTAATTTGTCCCAGATTTTCATCGAATGTGAGGTTATAGGATTAGAAATAGGACCCCGGACATTAGCGTGGAGCCACAAAAGATTGGTGATATGAATAGGATGAAGATCTATTGCCTCCAGAGCCACCCAGAGAGGGATCTCCGTTTTCGCGTGGTAAAGGGCCAACTGAGCAAGTTGTGCAGCCTGAAAATAACGGAGAAAATTGGGAACACCGAGACCCCCATTGAGCTTACTGCGGAGCAAAGTTGAACGTGAAATTCGGGGGGACCCGGTGCCCCAAATATATTTGTATACCCGACTCTGGATCGCCCTGTGGAAATAAGGTGGAATCGCGACCGGGAGGACTCTATACAGATACAACAACTTCGGCAGCAAGGACATCTTCACAGCCGCGATCCGCCCCAGCCATGAAACGTGTAAAGGCAGCCAGGTGTCAAGCATGGAGGACAAGTGTTTAAACATTGGGAGATAATTGGAACGAAATAGGTGGGCTGGGTCACTGGTTAGTTTGATACCTAAATAAGAAATTGAGGAGGAGGACCATTGAAAGGGGAAATTACTTTTTATAAGGTCGAGGACCTCTGGAGGGAGCGACACGTTAAGGGCTTTAGATTTCTCTTGGTTGACCTCTAACCCAGATATGCTTGCAAATTTGGACAGGAGTTGTAGAAGGTTGGGCAGGGAGACATGTGGGGATGTAACGAATAGCAGGGCGTCATCAGCGAAAAGGCATATTTTGTGAGATGTGGAAGCGACCTCTATACCCTGAATATTGGGATCAGATCTAATTAAGGCAGCAAGGGGTTCAATTACTAAGGCAAATATTAACGGGGACAAGGGGCAACCCTGCCTTGTTCCTCTACTAATTGGGAAACACTCCGAACTGAAGCCCGAGTACTTAACAAATGCCTGCGGATGAGTATATAGAGCACTTACCCATTGCAAGAAGTTGGGGCCAAAACCCCAACGTCCCAAAATGTAATGAAGATAGGGCCATGAGACCGTATCAAAAGCTTTCCTAATATCAAGGGATAAAAGGTGCATGGGAATCTTACGAGACATCGCTATGTGCTGTAGGAGGACCACCCGACGTATGTTGTCGGCAGCCTGGCGGCGAGGAATGAATCCTACTTGATCCTTATGTATCAAGCCTCCAATGATCGGGTTGAGTCTTAGGGCAAGGATTTTGGCTAGTAGTTTCACATCTACATTTAAAAGGGATATGGGCCTATAGTTGGACCAGAGGGCGTGGTCTGTATTGGGTTTAGGGATCATGGCGATAATGGCAGTCAGCGAGTCTCGGCCAAGGGATTGTTGCCGTAGCAGGGCATTGAAAGATTTAGAAAGAAGTGGGGCAAGAGTAGATGCAAACTTCTTGTAATATATGGCAGGAAGACCATCCGGGCCAGGGCGTTTATGAGGCTTAAGTGATTTAATGGCGCCAAGGACCTCCTCCACCGAGATAAGTTTATCTATAGACTCCCGGCTGGCATCAGGCAACGTAGGTATAGATAAATCTTGGAAGAGCACCTCCGCCTCAGAAGAGGGAAGAGACCCTTTTGATTCATATAGGTTAGCAAGACGCTTACGGAATTCAGAAAGTACCTTAACAGGGTTGCTAGTATGAGTGCCATTAGCCAGCCGGAGTCTAATAGGTTTATGTATACGGTCTGGTCGCCGGAGGCTCAGCGCTAGTAAGGTGTCTGGCTTGTTGGCCTTAGTGTAGATCTTGTGGCCGGACCGGCGGAGAGCTTTCTCCGCAGATTCAGCCAAGAGCAAATCCAGCTCCAACTTGGTTACTTCAAGCTGTTTCTTGTTATCATTGGAAGGGGTCGCTTGGAATTGTAGAAACTGGCGTTGGAAGTCAGCCTCCAACCGTTGTAATTTGAGTTTTTTGTCACGCTTCAGATGAGTGGCAACTGAGATGCAGGTACCTCTGATCACCGGTTTGTGGGCTTCCCAGAGGAGGGTTGGCGAAATGTCAGGACTAGCATTAAATTGAAGATAGTCATTAAGGGCAGTTTGAATATCAAGACAATAAGACTGGTTAGTAAGGAGGGCCTCATTCATACACCAGGATTTGTTGTCAGGGCGGGGTATTAATGACGAGACCGTAGTTACAACAGCGCAGTGATCTGACCACGTGATGGGTTGTATAGAGGATTTTAGCAAGATTGGGGAGGATGCGATTGGTACAAGGATATGGTCTATTCTAGAGAACGAATTGTGCGGGGGGGAATAGTAGGTATTATTTTTCTTCAATGGGTTACACTCTCTCCAGGAATCCAAAAGGGAGTGTTGTTGCAATAATCTGCGAAGTTGTGAGGCAGGGGAATAATGATCTGAGGAGTAGGGAGACTTATCCAGATGCGGATGAAGTACCAAATTTGAATCGCCGCACATAAATAACGTGCCTTTGGAGTGTGCCCTAACTACCTGTAGGAGGTGGGTGAAAAAGGGGATCGGGTTGACATTTGGGGCATAATAGGAGACAAAAGTAGTTTCCACTTCCTGTAAAAGGCCCACCAATATAATATAGCGGCCTGAGGGGTCCTTGATCTCTGTTTGTAATGTGAAGGGCAGGGAGTGGTGGAAAGCAAGTAAAACCCCTCTGTGTTTAGTATCTGCAGAGGCGGTATACACTAAGGGGTAACGGGAGCTGAAATATTTGGGGGTGTTACGGGCAGTGAAATGAGTTTCCTGAAGGGCAACAATGTCGGCCCCCAGGGAAACAAAGGTGCGAAAGGCCTTAGTTCTCTTATGAGGGGAGTTAAGTCCCTTAACATTAAGGGAAATTATATTTAAAGGGGCCATCTATGTGAGCGGGGAAGGGTAAGTATATATAAAAAAAAAAGGTGGGGTGAAGAGAGGAGGGTGAGCCACCCGGCCAGTAAGGGAGAGAAAAAGGAAGAAAAAAAAGCAAGAAGGAAGCACAAAGGAGAAAAGGGACAGCGGGGGGAGAAAAAGAGAGAGGAAGTGGTGTACAAGACGCAGGGCATCACATTAATTGAGAAAAAACTGAACAGAGTATCTGTAGTGCCCAACCAAATAGTGCGCTAGCTCTACAGCCAGAGAAGACCGACCGAAGAGAGAGAGCACCGAAGGTGGGGGAGCAGTGACAACTCCCCACTGCAAGCGGATCTAACAGTGAAAACCATATAATTAAAGTTAGGACAACATCTTGAGTAAAAGTAACATAAACTAAACAAGAGGCAAACGGCAGTATCCTTAGCCTTCTAAATAGAAGGGATTTGTAACTATCCCAGGTCGGAGGTGGGGATAAAGAAAGGATCAGAGGGAAGGAAGGCAGGGGGAATGGGCGGGTGGGGGGAATACAAGGGAAAGGTAAGGGGAGGAGGAAAAAAGGAGGGGGGGGAGGGAAATAGGAGGAGAGGAAAAACATGGGGGAGCAGGGGGGGAAAAGGGGGAGGGTAAAAGGAGGGGGAATGGGGGAGAGAAATAGTCAGCCCCCGAGTTGCATAAATAGGAGCAGGCTAAAAAAAACATATATCACCGTTTATTGAATATAGTGCCGGAGGAGGCGCGGAAGGAGACATCCAATAAAAAAGGGAGGGGGAGGGACGCAGGGACGAGAGGAGGGGAGACGAGCAAGTCATGTCCCCACCCCCCGCCCAACCCCCCCCCCCCCCCTGCCCCCCCCATCAGACCAACCTAAAAAGAGACAAACGTAAATAAAAAGAGGAAAAAAAAAAACATGCGTTGGAATGATACGCGTACAGATGAAGTCAGCGAAGTATATAACAGTATACATATCAAAAATAGAAATAACTGAACCATTGCTATATCCCCACTGGGGGACATAGAGACCCCATGGGACACCCAAGTAAGGGCGTCGCAACTCGCAAGCACACCCAGCTACTGTCCCCCAGGTGGCAGCACGTTATCAAATAAGTACAAGAGGAGAAGACAAGAATGAAAATGAAAAATAAAAATGAAAAGGTGGGGAACGAGAAAGGAAAAGAAAAAAAAAAAAAAAAAAGGGGGGGGCAAAAATATACCAAACACGAGGGGACAAAAAAGTAACGTTAGTGGAAGTGCTGCAACAGTAGGGTTACAATATAGGTCCAGAGGTCGGGACCACAAGGAGGTACTCCGAGAGTACTGAGGAAAAAAGAGGGAGCACCCTCAGGTATATCAGCGAGGCGTGCGGGACTTCGGGCTGAGGAAGGCATCTTCCGGACGACGCGAAGGGGTCCCCTTACGAATAGATGCCGGATCGAGCGGATTGCGCTTCGGTGTGGCCGAATATGGATGAGCCGTGGATCGCGCCGGGGTGCGGGGTAGCGCAGTCTCCGAGACTTGAACCGGCAAGGTCAGACGAAGGGATTCCAGCAGATGTTGTAAGGATTCCGGGGTTGAGCACGAATGCTGCTGGCCCTGGTGCGTAAATTGCAGGGCGAAGGGGAACCTCCAAGTGTACTTAAGCTGGTGCTGCATTAAGACTTGAAGTTGAGGCTTCATGGCACGACGTTTAGCTATAGTCAGCGGAGCCAGGTCGGAGAAAAGTTGATATTTATGCGTTTGGAAGAGCAATTCTTCTTTCTTACGGGCATCATTCAGCAACTGTTCTTTCGTGCGAAAGAAATGTAGTTTTACAATAATGTCCCGAGGGGGACCGTCCGTTTGGCGGCGTGTGAGGGCACGATGAATCCTGTCAAATTCAAGCCGCTCTATTGGAATGGAGGGTGAGAGTTCCTGGAACAGTGCGGTCGTAAAAGATTGTACATCCTCCACAGATTCCGGGATGCCGCGTAAGCGCAGGTTGGACCTGCGGGAGCGATTTTCGGCATCCTCCAAATGGGAGAGTAGGGTGGCATTCTCCTCCCTTAACACAGAAAAGTTTTGAGAGTGTTCTTGGAGGGTAAGCTCCATATCATCAACTCTTGTCTCAAGGTCAGCCGTACGCTGACCTATTTCACGGATTTCCCGTGATAGCCTGTCCGTTATTTGTTCCGATGTAGTCTTGAGAGCCTTTTGGAGCATAGTCTCCATGTGTTTTAAAAAGGCAGTTTGAGACATACCTGAAGATGGTAGAGGTGGAGACCCACCAAGGTTAGAGTCTGATTCGTCATCATCGCCACTGTCCGCTTGGTCGGAGGCCGCAGAAGAGGCAGCGTGGTGTTTAGCTAAGGCCTTCGCCGCCATTTTGGAAGAAGCCCGGGCCAGGGCTTCTTTGATGGGTTTCGGCTTATTCTTGCCTTTCGGTCCCGTGAGTACCATCCCGGGAGACGCCAGTGTTGTCTCGAAGGTGATCCGGGTGATATCGTGGTAAAATGCGGGTTCAGATGAGTGATATTGATCCGATCTTGCAGCGAGGAGCGCGGAGCTCTAAGGGAGAGCGTCTGCCATGTCGAGCCTCGCGCATGCGCCCCCAGCTTAGCATAAATTTTAACATCATTATTCAGCAATGATATCGGGCGAAAATTCTGCAGTGAGTCCGGACTTTTACCCGGTTTCGGCAATGCAACTATAGTGGCTTTCAACATTTCCTGAGGGAACGAGGAGGAGGCAGCAGCAGACCCAAACACCTCCACCATATGGGGAATTAATATATCTTGAAAGGATTGATAGTATTCCCCAGGGAAACCATCTGGGCCCGGGGATTTGTTTAAGGGTAATCCCTTTATTATCTGGCCAATTTCCACGCCTGTGATTGGACTATTTAGCACGTGTAAATGATCCTCCGTAAGCTTGGGGAGGTTAAGCGTGTGGAGAAAGTCATCTATAGCGGTAGTGGACGGTTGTGTTATAGTAGGGTCGTCTTTAAGGTTGTATAAGGAGCCATAATAGCTACTGAACGCATCAGCTATGTCTTGCGGGTGCTGTAGTTTAGTCCTTGTCTTATGGTGTAGTACATATTGAATATGGGTCCTGTGTCTATACCCCTTTAATTTTTGCGCTAGCAGTTTCCCCGCTCTATTACCACTAGTGTAGTAAGTCAATTTCATTTTCCTGGAGTCCTCCAGAAGGCTCATTCTCAATTCTGTTCTTAGCAGCGTGAGCTGGTCTGTCAAGGTTTGAGTCGTGTTTCTCATGTTTTGGGACTCTAGAGACTTCAATGTTTCAATAATATCCAAGGTTCGCTGCTGCCTCTCCCTTTTAGCCCTCGCCCCCTGCTGGATCAGTACTCCCCTGGCGAACGCCTTGTGGGCATTCCAGAGAATAAAAGGATCTGATACTGAGCCTAAATTAGTATCAAAGAATTCAGATAATTTTTTCTGAACATATTCTTTGGTCGGACCATGGCGGAGGAGTCGGGGGTTTGCTCTCCAAATAAAAGCGTTTTTCCTGTTCATAGGATTCCCCACTTGCAACTCCACCGGAGCATGGTCCGACCAAGTTATGTCATGGATCTGCGCAGATTTACATTGAAACAGTAATTGCTTGTCAACCAAAAACAAATCAATCCTGCTATATGTTTTGTGGCTATGAGAAAAGAATGAAAAGTCCCTGGCGTTGGCATTCAAACATCTCCACGCATCAAAAAGGGAGTGCTTTCGCAAAAATGGGAGAAGTGAAGGTTGAGGCCTTTTTGGATGTGATGTAGAGTCCAGCTTGTGATCTGGAGCCATATTAAAGTCCCCGCAGATCAGCAAGGAGCCTTGAAGTACATGATGAGTCTTCTTCATAAGTTTGTTCAAAAATTTGGATTGACCTGCATTAGGGGCATATATGTTCGCCAGTGTATAAAGTGAAGAGTTAATTTCACATATCATAATTAAAAATCTGCCCTGAGAGTCCTCCACAATTTTATGTAGTTTAAATGTAACAGTGTCTCTGACCGCCACCATCACCCCTCTTTTCTTTTGGTCCGCACTGGCAAAGAAGGCATGGGGAAATTTGGGATGGGTGCATTTTGGAGGTGCAGTGCTCTGAAAGTGAGTCTCTTGCACGCACAAAATGTCACAGTTCCTTTGGAGGGCCTCTTTCCATAGAGACCTGCGTTTAGCGGGGTGATTAAGTCCCTTGGCGTTGATTGATAAGAATTTAACCGCCATGGCAGATGATTTTAAAGAAGGTGCTTACCAAGTGAGACCGACTCACCCGCACGGCTGTTACACCGCACCAACGTAGGTTTCGCAAGAGCCTCTCAGGCCGGTGTTCTAATGACTTCGGAGGACATTGGATGTAAGCTTGCCTCGCATCTGGGAGGGAAGAGACGACTGACCATTCAAAGAGAGAATTAAGGTGAGAGTCAACATTAAACTGGGTGGATACGTGCCACCAACCATGTAAAGGGAAAAGAATCAGAAGTAGTAGAAAAGTCAAACAGAACAGAAACATGAAAAAGTGTGACATGATGCCACTCAAGTAGTAATAACTCGGGGGAGAAGTTGTATCCAACTTTACGGAGTGAAACAATGCCTCCTGAGCGGGTGAGGAGTAAAGGATCCCTATTCCCGATCAGGTGTGTTTGCGGGCGTTTTTGTGATTAACAGTGCGCCATTCTGTATCCTGCTCATCACCGGGGCTACCCTGTCGGGGAAGTTTCTGAGTGTCTGCAATGATCCCCCATGAACTCAACAGGGCCATGCCCTTGGGGATGGAGTCCATCACGTATTCCTTACCATCTTTCGTGACTATCAGTTTTGTGGGGAAACCCCATCTGTAGCTGATCTTATGATTTTGGAGTGCTTTCGTCAAAGTAACCATGTTTCTGCGTTTTTGCAGCGTGTAGTGAGAGAGATCCGCATTGAATTGCAGATGAGAGTACTCTTGAGGAATTTGGTCCTTCTGCCTAGTGGCTAGCATGAGTTTTTCCTTCGTGTGGAAAAAATGCAGGCGGAGAATAATGTCTCTGGGGATGTTGTCAGATAGGTAGCTGGGTTTCGGGAGTCTATGGATTCTGTCCACTGTGAAGTCAATCTCCTTCAGGTCCGGCAGAATGGCCATAAAAAGCTGTGTTGCATATCCCCTCAACTCCTGCTGTTGCACCGACTCGGGGACCCCTCTTATCTTCACGTTATTCCTCCTTGACCTATCTTCAATTTCCGCCATTTTAGCTCTGATGTCTTCTATCTCATCATCCTTCGCTTCATTGGCGTCGACTAGCTCATTAATAGTTGTTGCATATCCCCCCATTCTATGTTCAATATGGGTCACTTTAGCAGTTACAGACTGTAGATCTTTCCCAAATTGATGCATGCATGCCACCATATCTGAATTCAGTGAGCCCCTCAAGGATACTAGCATCTCCTTTAACACAGTGTCCATAACAGGTGGACCGATAGTGGGGAATGTGTCTATGGAGTCTGGCAACTCCCTAGTGTCATCCCCTGAGTCTAAGAGGGAGCTCACCTCATGGTTGCCATCCGTGTCATCCGGCTTGAATCGTGCCTTCTCCAGGCTCCCTGAGGATGGTGTGGCAGGCGGGGACTTCGGATCACCCGGAGGGCTGCTCCTTTTGTGCTTCCCATGCTGCGTTCCGCGTCTGGAGGCCGCGATGGACGGCGTGGAGGTATGGCCGGCGCCATCTTGCTTCCCTTCATAGGCGAAGTATTCCGTGAGCCTTGCCGGCCCTCCCGGCCTGCGTTTCTTCCCCGGCATGCCAGCGGAGTGTTCTCTGACTTTCGGGGGTCTGGATCGCCACCGTGGGTGCCCAAAAGAGCGATCGGGATGGGTGCTGTTAGCCGCTTCTTCCCTGCTGAGTCAGGAGCTCCTCTACTGCGCGTCCATCTTGGACTCCGGCTAGCTCCACCCCCCGCTAGTCCTGTTTTGATCGGGGGATGGAAGTGGTTTTAGTGTAGCTGTAGGTGACTGACATGTACTTCAGCTCTTGGGCGCCTCCCTTGTTTCCAGGGAGAAGGTTCTGGAAAAGGGACAGGGCAGAGAGCTGGAGGTGCATGTGAGGAGCTCTAACCAATCCCCAACTAGGATTCTCCTACATATACCCATGGTCAGCCTTCTGGGGGAGGAGTTGTCGGCTGGATGAACTGGATGATGGAGTGTTGGTGGTCGGAGGGAACCCCCTTTCTTGGGAGAGGGGGATGTACCTCAGGTGGAGGAGCTCAGGAGCTGGGAGGGACCCTCTCCTTACACGGTCATGCAGAGGAGTCCTGGAACAGGAGCTGGGGGAGACAGTTGGTCCTCACGTCCGGAGTAAAGTAATTCAGGAAGGATCCAGGGCAGGTGTCGGGGAGTAGAAAGAACAGTGGAGAGATCTGGAAGAGACATGCCAGGGGGAGCTGGATGTAGAGCCAGCGGGAGAGACTGTGGAAGTTTTGTGTGAAGTCGCTGCAGGCAGGAGGCATAGTTGTCAACAGTCCAGATTTTCCCGGGACAATCCCGAATTTGGGACCCTCATCCCGATTGGAGGCTGAACTGATTTGGGATTTTGCCCAGGGAAATCGGGAATGTTTGCTTTTTCAATTTTTGGAGCAGCTGGCTTCAACAAAATGGCTGCCACCGCCTTTAGATCGTTCCCCCTTGTGTTCAGTGGAGAGAGGAAGGGGGCTCGATCTGTGCAGCCAATGAATCGGCTTCTCCTCTCACAATACTGAAGCCGGGGGTTAGCTGCACGGATCGGCCCCTCCCCTCTCCACTGAACACACGGCATCGGCCGCTCATGCCATGTTCCTTCTGCTCTTGTCATAGTCACAATTTAACTTTAATGTACAGGCAGGAGGGGGTTAACTATATACAGGAGGAGGGGGGTTAACTATATACAGGAGGGTGGTTAATTATATACAGGAGGAGGGGGGTTAACTATATACAGGAGGAGGGGGGTTAACTATATACAGGAGGGGGGAGAGCTAACTATGTACAAGAGGGGGGCTAACTATTTACAGGAGGGGGGTTACCTATTTACAGGAGGGGGGTTAACTATATACAGGAGGGGGTTAACTATGTACAGGAGAGGTTACTATGTACAGGGGGGGAATCTATGTACAGGAGGAGATACTATGTACAGGGGTAGGGGGTAATTATGGCTCTGCCCCAGACACTGATGTAAGGACTGAGGCTGGGAACACTGGTGTAAGGACTGACTCTGCTGGGGGCACCTGATGCAAGGAGGGGCTCTGCTGGGGGCACCTGATGCAAGGGGGGACGCTGCTGGGGGCACTTGGTGCAAGGAGGGACTCTGCTGGGGGCACCTGATGCAAGGAGGGACTCTGCTGGGGGCACCTGATGCAAGGAGGGACTCTGTTGGGGGCCCCTGATGCAAGGAGGGTCTCTGCTGGGGGCACCTGATGCAAGGACAGGCTCTGCTGGTGGCACCTGATGCAAGGACAGACTCTGCTGGGGGCATTTGATGCAAGGACAGACTCTGCTGGGGGCACTTGTTGCAAGGACAGACTCTGCTGGGGGCACTTGATGCAAGGACAGACTCTGCTGGGGGCACTTGATGCAAGGACAGACTCTGCTGGGGGCACTTGATGCAAGGACAGACTCTGCTGGTGGCAGGTGACACGCTCAGGGATCCCACTGATTCGGCATTATGGTGAGTGGAATGATTTCATTTTATATTACAATGTAATAATATAAATAATGCTCTTCAATCATCCTGACACCATAACAATCATGGTGCTGGGATAATTGAAGCGCTAACACCAGGTGTTTGGAGTATCTTTATCTGCTGATAGTTAAACGTTCTGGAATGCACATATTTCTATTGTTGTGTAGGATCGGGGGGCTGCTGTCCCTCCATCCCCCTCTCCCCCTTTCCCTCTCCATCCCTCATTCATCTCAGACTGTAAGCACACCCACTTTGAGCCATGCCCATTTAAGACACACTCACAATTTCACATAAACCACGCCCATTTTGATGTGGCACACATTTCCTTTTTTTTTTACTAGGCCACGCCTACAAACGCATGCCCTGCCCCTTAATTATAATACGGCTCCGCCTACAACCAAAAAAAGCGTCCCGTACATTTTTTTTTTCAATGTTGCCAACTATGCCAGGAGGACGGGCAGGATTTGCAAGTCGGACTTGCTGGGATTAGTAGCCCATCTACATTTATTCTTCTCAAGTAAACCAGTTGCTGCCACAATGGGGTAATGCAGGCCCCGGCCTACAAAGGGCTATCAAGTAAAGACACCGGGACTTATTCGGAGTGAGGCCTAGTCATGTGCTGATGGTGTGAGAGAAGGACTACAACAGTTGGACAGTGAAGTAGAGTGCTGAAGGAAGTGTTCTGAGGTAAAACTGAGGTATAACTACTTACCGCCCGCCCACCATCAAATGACGGCTGGGCGGTGCGGCTCTCGTTCTGGGTGGACATCTTATGATGGCCTCCCAGGACAACTGCTCTCGCACGCCCCCGACGTGCCCCCGATCTGTGTAAAGAGCCATGGCCACATTTCTTTAACCATGTGATCGGCTGTGTCCAATCACAGCCGGTCACATGTAAACACGGAGATGACGGTAATCGGCACTCCTCGCCTCTCACTGACAGAGTGTGAGGAGAGGAGAGCCGATCAGAAGCATCTCCTCACAGAGGACATCTAGGGATGTAATCGGGGCACTGATCATCAGTGCCCTGATTACAGTTAAGTGCCTACCAGCACCAGCATTGATTGCCCACCACTGCCAGCAATCAGTGCCAACCTGTGCCCACAATTGCCAGCAATCTGTGCCCAGCAGTGCCAGCAATCAGTGCCCAAAAGTGACAGCAATCAGTGCCCAAAAGTGACAACAATCAGTGCCCACAAGTGACAGCAATCAGTGCCCAAAAGTGACAGCAATCAGTGCCCAAATGTGACAGCAATCAGTGGCCATCAGTGATGCCAGTCAGTGATGGCTATCACTGCTGCCCATCAATCCTGCCCATCAATGCCCACCACTGCTGTCCATCAATGGCAACTATCCATGCACATCAGTTCTGCCTCTCCGTGCTACCTATCTGTGCCCATCAGTGCCATCTATCTGTGCCCAGTGCCCACCAGTGGCACCCATCAGTGCCGCCTCTCAGTGCTCATCAGTCCCTCCTATCAGTGCCCATAAGTGCAGCATATTCGTGCCTCTTCATCAAGTGCCACCTCATTGGTGCCCATCAGTGCCGCCTCATCAGCGCCTGTCAGTGAAAGAGAAAAATTACTTACTGACAGAAACTAAGAATTTTTTTTTTTTTTTAAATGTTTGGCCTTTTATTTTTATTTTTTAGGAAAAAATAAAAATCCCAGCAGTGATAAATACCACCAAAATAAATCTCTCTTTGTGTGAAGAAAATTATAACAATTTCACATGGTTACAATGTAGCATGACCGCGTAATTGTCATTCAAAGTGTGAGAGCGCTGAAAGGTGAAAAATGGCCTGGGCAGGAAGGGGGGGAGGGGAGGGTGGTAAGTGCCCGGTATTGCGGTGGTTAAGGTCAGCCATCTTGTTCTTGTTGCTTTTATTCTACAAAGTACAATTTATTCTTTGGGGTGTCCCATGTCCCTTTTCCCCCAACCAAGTTCAATCCCCTAATAAAAACAGCAAAAACAACAAAAACAAGCCAGAGGCTGTTCATTGGCTGAGAAGTGTGTCTAATGGATGTCTGACCAGCGGGATGAAATGTGCGGATTCTGCAACACGTAGCAACCCCCGCGGGGGGCACCACTACCTATACATATGAAAGTCACGTGTGATCATATTGTAACCTCACATTATGTGATCGTATTGCACTCTAAAGCCGCGTACACACGATCGGATTTTCCGCTTGCA
The DNA here is from genome assembly GCF_037356315.1 of Lithobates pipiens. NCBI lineage: Eukaryota > Metazoa > Chordata > Amphibia > Anura > Ranidae > Lithobates > Lithobates pipiens. The sequence continues at coordinate 682,049,703 of NW_027507903.1, forward strand.
AATGTTGGGCTGTTGGCGGAAAATCCGACCGTGCGTGCGCTCCATCGGACAATTGTATTGTTCTCCACCATTTTTTTATTGTGCATTAAAAAAAAGTAAATTCTATGCATCCAAAAATCTACCAATTTACCAAATCAAATCATTATTATTCAACCAAAAAAATAAAATAAAAGCCTCATGCATGTGTCCTGCTTCTTAATATGGGGGGGTCACCAATGCCAAGAGTTGGTGAAAGCAGGGGTCTGTCATCCGGAGATAATTCCGCACTCCGGTTGACGCTCTTAAAATATTTTAATTGTATTGAATAGCCACAGTGCACAAACGCAGATTTAGTCAGTTGACGTGTTTCAGCCTATAAGGCCTTAGTCATAACCATGGTTATGACCATAGTTATGACTAAGGCCTTATAAGCTGAAACGCGTAAACTGACATACATGGATTCCTGCATCCACTCTGGGTATTGGAATTAATCAAGCTCCTTGGATGAGTAGGCCCCCCGCTGGAGCTCAGGAGAGCAGCAGTAGTGCAGCCGCACCCTTTGCAGCTATCACAGCTTCAACTCTTCTGGGAAGGCTGTCCAGGTGCTGATGTTGGATGAGAAGGCCTGGCTCGCAGTCTCCATTATAATATGAAGGCCAGTCAAGTTCCTCTACCCCAATCTCCTCTATGTCTTTATGGACCTTGCTTTGTGCACTGGTCCAAATCATTTGGTGGAGGGGGGGTATTATGGTGTGGGGTTGTTTTTCAGGGGTTGGGCTTGGCCCCTTAGCTCCAGTGAAAGGCGTCAGAATACCAGGACATTTTGGACAATTTCATTCTCCCAACTTTGTGGGACCAGTTTGGTGATGGCCCCTTCCTGTTCCACATGACTGCCCACCAGAGCACAAAGCAAGGTCCATGAAGACATGGACTTGGCAAGGGTGGTGGAAAATTTACTTTAAGTGCAAAAATTCACATTATAATAATAACTAAAACATATAAAATGAAGTGTAACAATGTAAAAAAATAAAATTCCAAAGTGCTGTAATGGTGGGAACCTCCCAACGAAGAAGTTGTTGCATGTGAAGTCCATTTGTATGCAATTATCTGTAGAGGGGTTTCCACCATCCCTGCTGGTGTGTATTGTATGTGATGTCACATATCACAGAGACGCTATTGTGGTGATATTGAAGTATATTGAGAGCTCCATACATTAGAGGATTCCACCATTATTAAGTGATTGATTGGTAAGTTAGCGATGCACTTTTTTTTTTTCTTCTGTGGTGTGGGAAGACATAACAGTGTTCCGTGGCCGTTCTTTTACTGACACTTTTTTTTTTTCCCTCCAGTAGTTTATTGTAAATAGTAGTGTGGTGATTACTTATTATACTAAATATCGGCATTAATAAACATCAACAGATTTCAGTTGACCAGTGCCCCACCAGGCCAGCGCCCCATGAACAATGTGCCCGGCTGCTGAGTTCATTTCCCCATACCTGCACTTCATGCACTAATTGGCAGCATGGATAGGCAGCAATCATGGGCACTGATTGGCAGCACTGATTGGCAGCACTGATGGGTGCACTGATTGGTGGCATTGGTTAGCACTGATATGTGCCACTGATAGGCACTGATAGGCAACACTGGTGACACTGATAGGCAGCACTGATTGACACTGATAGATTACATTGGTTGGCACTGAAAGGTAGCACTGATTGGTACTGACAGGTGGCATTGATTGGCACTGACAGGTGGCACTAATTGGTACTAAGTGGCATTGGTTGGCACTTACAGGTGGCACTGATAGGTGGCGTTGGTTGGCACTGATTGGTACTGGCAAGTGGCACTGATTAGCACTAATAGGCATCATTGGTTGGCCCTAATTGGCAGTGACAGGTGGCAGTAATTGGGTGCATTGGTTGGCACCGATTGGCAGTGAGAGGTGGCACTGATAGGTGGCTTTGGCTGGCACTGACAGGTGGCATTGATAGATGCCACTGATTGGCACTGATAGGTGGCATTGGTTGGCCCTGATTGGCACTGACAGGTGGCATTGGTTGGCACTGATTGGCACTGCTAGGTGGCACTGGTTGGCACTGATAGGTGGCACTGACAGATGGCATTGATTGGCACTGACAGGTGACAGTGATTAGCTGCATTGGTTGGCACTGATTGACACTGACAGGTGGTACTGATTGGTGGCATTGATTGGCACTGACAGGTGGCATTGATTGGCACTGATAGGTGGCATTGGTTGTCACTGATTGGCACTGACAGGTGGCACTGATAGGTGGCATTGGTTGTCGCTGGCACTAATGGTTGCACTAATCGGTGGCACTGGCACTGATTGGCACTGACAGGTGGAACTTATTGGCACTTATTGGCACTGATAGGTGGCATTGGTTAGCATTGATTGGTACTGACAGGTGGCACTGATTGGCACTGATAGATGGAATTGGTTGGCATTGACTGGCACTGACAGGTCGCATTGATTGGCAATGATAGAGGAGAGGGGGAGTTTCACATTGAGCAGATCGCTAGGCTTGTAGGAGCCACTAAGTGTGTTAAACTGTCATGTCATTGCTTGCAGAGACCAGCTGTCAAAACTCAGCGGTGAGGTCAGGGGTTGGGCGGGACCAAACAGCTATCATACACCAGCCAACGCGATAAGGACTGGACGGGCTGCTCCATGTATGTGGCTCCGTCCCCTTTCTATCAGCTATCAAACACCAGCCAATGATTGGGCTGCTTAAGAAAAGGGCGGACCCACATACACAGGGGGGGGGGGGGGGGGCTACCGATTACCAACAATATAGACCTGAACACAGATGTGGAGAATACGGGACAATTAGCTGCAGTATAAATCAGTATAAATCACACAAACAGGACACTGAATTTCAAAAGAGCCAACTTCCCTTTATTTGTTTACAAACTTTTTATTAAGTACAGATAGTGGTACACAATGTGTTATCATAAATCGAGAGAAATACAGAGTAAACAAATCATCAAGAGCCAACTTCCCTAAACTACAAACCTTACTAGAAAGCATAAATTGGGATAAAATCGTAGGAAAAAATATAACGGAGGAGAGATGGGTTTGCTTTAGGAGAATATTAAATAAGGGCATTAGCCAATGCATCCCTATGGGAAATACAGTAAATTTAAAAGAGCTAATAAAAGTCCTGGGTGATTTATCTCCAACCTAAAAATGCATATAAAAGCAAAGGAGTAGACCTTCAAAAAATACAAGGCTGAGGGACCATCATTAGCATTCCAACTTTACATAGAATGCAACAAGGAATGTAAAGGTGCAATAAGGACGGCTAAGATAGAACATGAATGACACATAGCGGAGGAGAGCAAAAAAAAAGTGTATAAACAGTAAAAAAGGGAGGACAAACCGTATTGGCCCCATAAAGAATGAGGAAGGACACCTGATTACAAAGGGTGGGGAGATGGTGAGGGTATTGAATAGGGATGAGCCGAACACCCCCTCTATTCGGTTTGCACCAGAACATGCGAACAGGCAAAAAATTCATTCGAACACCATTAAAGTCTATGGGACACAAACATGAAAAATCAAAAGTGGTAATTTTAAAGGCTTATATGCAAGTTATTGTCATAAAAAGTGTTTGGGGACCTGGGTCCTGCCCCAGGGGACATATATTAATGCAATTTTTTTTTTTTTTAAACGGACGTTTTTTCGGGAGCAGTGATTTTAATAATGCTTAAAGTGAAACAATAAAAGTGAAATATTACTTTAAATTTTGTACCTGGAGGGTGTCTATAGTATGCCTGTGAAGGGGCGCATGTTTCCCGTACTTAGAACAGTTGGAGTGCAAAATTACATTTCTAAAGGAAAAAAAGTCATTTAAAACTGCGGCTGTAATGAATTGTTGGTCCGGCAATACACATAAAAGTTCATTGATAAAACCGGCATGAGGATTTCCCCACAGGCGAACCCTGAACCAAAATTTAAAAAAATTCCATACCGGGCCCTTTATGTCTGGTATGGAGTTTAAGCGGAACCCCACGCCAAAATAAAAAAAAATGGCATGGGGACCCCCCAAAAAATCCATACCAGACTCTTATCCAAGCACTCAACCTGGCAGGCCACAGGAAAAGAGGGGGGGATGAGAGAGTGCCCCCCCCTCTTGAACCGTATCAGGCCACATGCCCTCAACATTGGGAGGGTAGCCTGATTGGGGTAGCCCCCCAAATCACCTTTTCACCATGTTGATGGGGAGAAGGGCCTCATCCCCACAACTCTTGCCCAGTGGTTGTGGGGGTCTGTGGGCGGGGGGCTTATTGGAATCTAGAAGCCCTCTTTAACAAGGGGACCCCCAGATCCCACCCCCCGTGAAAAAAAGTGTCAAAAATGTTAAAAAAGATGTTTTTTGGGTTTTTGACAAGTCCTTTATTAATTTATTGGTCTTTCCTCCACTTCTTCTTCCATCTTCTTTCTTCTGGTCTTCGTTCGGTGTTCTTCTTCTTCCTCCGCTTCTTTTTCCAGTCTTCTTGTCTGGTATCTTCCTGTGGCTTCTTCTTCTCTGCTTCATCCTCCACACGATCCACCTCAGTTGGAGTCTTCCGCTGTGTGACGCTTCTGTTCAGGTGACAGTTCTTATATAACGGATGATGGGGCCACCCGGTGACCCCGTCTCCCTCTGATGCACGGGGACTTCCCTATGGCTTTCCCTGTGTCATCAGAGGGGGGCGGGGTCATCCATTTACAACACAGGGAAAGCCATAGGGAAGTCTCCATGCGTCAGAGGGGGGTGGGGCCACCGGGTGGCCCAGCCCTCCGTTTTATAAGAACTGTGACCTGAACAGAAGCATCACACAGTGGAAGACTTCCACTGAGGCGGATCGTGCGGAGGAAGAAGCGGAGAAGAAGCCAGAGGAAGATGCCAGACAAGAAGACCGGAGGAAGATAGAAGAAGAAGTGGAGGAAGAAGAAGAACACCGATTGAAGACCAGAAGAAAGAAGATGGAAGAAGAAGCAGGGAAAGAAGAAGAAATTAATAAAGGAATTGTCAAAAACCGTCTCTTGTCTTTTTTGACACTTTTTTGTGAAATGGTAGGGGTACATTTGTACCTCATTACCTAGTCACACAGGGGGGCCGAGATCTGGGGGTCCCTTTGTTAAAGAGGGCTTCCAGATTCCGATAAGCCCCCCAACCGCAGACCCCCACAACCACCGGGCAAGGGTTATGGGGATGAGGCCCTTCTCCTCATCAACATGGGGACAAGGTGCTTTGGCGGGCTCTCTCGTACCCCCTCTTTTCCTACGGCCTGCCAGGTTGCGTGCTCGGATAAAGGTCTGGTATGGATTTTGAGGGGGACCCCACGCAATTTTTTTATTTCAGCGTGGGGTTCCCCTTAAAATCCATACCAGACCTGCAGGGCCTGGTATGGAATTTGGGGGGGACCCCCACGCATTTTTTTTTCACATTTTGGTTTGGGGTTCCCCTGTGGGGAAATCCCATGCCGTTTTTATCAATGAACTTTTATGTGTATTGCCGGGACCGACAATTCATTGTAGCCGCGAGTATTTTTAAATTACTTTATTTCCTTTAGAAATTTTATTTTGCAATCAAACTGTTGTAAACAAGAGAAACATGCGCCCCTTTACAGGTATACTATAGACACCCCCCAGGTATGAAATTTAAAGGAATATTAGACTTTTATTGTTTCACTTTAAGCATTATTAAAATCACTGCTCCTGAAAAAACAGCCGTTTTTAAAACTTTTTTTGCATTGATACATGTCCCCAGGGGTAGGACCCAGGTCCCCAAACACTTTTTATGACAATAACTTGCATATTAGCCTTTAAAATTAGCACTTTAGATTTCTCCCATAGACTTTTAAAGTGTGTTCCGTGGCTTTCGAATTTGCCACAAACAATCCAAATGGTTCGCTATTCAGTGAACGGGCAAACAGCCAATGTTCGAGTCAAACTCATGTTTGACTCGAACATAAAGCCCATCCCTAGTATTGAATTTATTCTTCTCCTCAGTCTTCATGAGGGAATCGGGGGGCTTCAGTAACCAAAACTGCAGTGTTTATCCTCATGACACATCACAGGAAGCACCTCCATGGATAACAGAGGACAGAATCAAAATTAGACATGGGAAACTTAACATTAATAAATCACCGGGGGCCACTACTGACAGTCTACTGATTAGAATGGTACCAGCTGATTGGAGAGAAGCCAGTGTAGCACCAATATTTAAAAAAGGGCCCCAAATGCGTCCCTGGAAATTACAGACCAGTTAGCCTAACATCAATAGTATGTAAACTCTTGGAAGGGATGATAAGGGACTATATACAAGATTTTAGTAATGAGAACGTTATCATTAGCATGGATTCATGAAGAATCGTTCTTGCCAGACCAATCTAATAACCTTCTATGAGGAGATGAGTTTCCATCTAGATAAAGGAAGGCCCGTAGACGTGGTATATCTGGATAAAGGAAAGCCCATAGACGTGGTATATCTAGATAAAGGAAGGCCCGTAGACGTGGTGTATCTGGATTTTGCAAAAGCATTTGACACAGTTCCCCATAAACGTTTACTGTACAAAATAAGGTCCGTTGGCATGGACCATAGGGTGAGTACATGGATTGAAAACTGGCCACAAGGGCGAGTTCAGAGGGTGGTGATAAATGGGGAGTACTCGGAATGGTCAGGGGTGGGTAGTGGGGTCCCCCAGGGTTCTGGGACCAATCCTATTTATTTTGTTCATAAATGACCTGGAGGATGGGGGTGGGATAAACAGTTCAATCTCTATATTTGCGGACAATACTAAGCTAAGCAGGGGAATAACTTCTCTGCAGGATGTGGAAACCTTGCCAGAAAATCTGAACAAATGAATGGGGGGAGGGGCAACTACATGGCAAATGAGGTTCAATGTAGAAAAAATTAAAATAATGCATTTGGGTGGCAAAAATAGGAATATAATCTATACACTAGGGGGAGAACCTCTGGGGGAATTTAGATGGAAAAGGAGCTGGGGGTCCTAGTAGATGATAGGCTCAGCCATGGCATGCAATGTCAAGCTGCTGCTAACAAAGCAAACAGAATATCGGCATGTAATAAAAAGGGGATCAACTCCAGAGATAAAACAATAATTCTCCCGCTCTACAAGACTCTGGAGTGTGCTGTCCAGTTCTGGGCACCAGTCCTCAGGAAGGATGCACTGGAAATGGAGCGACTACAAAGAAAGGCAACTAAGCTAATAAAGGGTCTGGAGGATATTAGTTATGAGGAAAGGTTGTGAGCACTGAACTTATTCTCTCTGGAGAAGAGACGCTTGAGAGCGGATATGATTTCATTATACAAATACCAGACTGGTGACCCTACAATATATAAATACCATACTGGTGACCCCACAATAGGGAGAAAACTTTTCCGCGGAAGGGAGTTTAATAAGACATGTGACCACTCATTAAAATGAGAAGAAACAAGGTTTAACCTTAAACTAAGTAGAGGGTTCTTTACTGTAAGAGCGGCAAGGGTGTGGAATTCCCCTCCACAGGCGGTGGTCTCAAGAAACTAGTAGATAAGCACCTGAATGACCACAACATACAGGGATATACAATGTAATACTGACATATAATCACACATATAGATTTGGCTTGATGGACGTGTGTCTTTTTTCAACCTCACCTACTATGTAACTATGCTTTGGCTTCATTCCTGTCTCAGTCTCTGACCCGGAACAAGTATAGAGATAATGAATTCTGAAACTTTTCTGATTCTTATCCCCAGCATTCTTGCTCCAGGGCAAAGACTTAAAGTGGTAATAAACCCAAAAACAAAAATTATATATATTGAAGCTTATCAATCTTAGGCTTTTTTTCCATTTAATTCCCCTGGTGATCCTGCCAGTAACACACATCCTGTCTTAGGGTGGATCTTATCTATGGAGTCACCACTTCCTCCAAGCCTTTGCTGATCAATGATCCAGTCGCACCACCCATCCCTATGATGTCACCAGACTCCGGGGTGGAGTTCTCACATCTCCCCCCACATATCGTTATACAACCTTTCAGTACATTAAACACAGCATGGAGGGGTTCAGTGAAGGTGGTGGTGAAGGTGTGGAGGTGTCGGATCGGGTCACACAGATCATAAAACGAGATCCACCCGGCCTCATAATCCAGATCTATCCTGACTCTGTTACTGGTGAGATTGTCAGGTAAGGGGATCTCATTACCGTCATGCATCACAAAATACTGATGACCAGACCTGTCCAATCCCCAGGACTTTTTATTCTCTCCAATCTCTGAATTATGTCCTTTCCTATCTATACTGGGGTAACACATCCCGACTACCCATTCATGTGATCCCCCGACATCCACATCCCAGTAATGTCTCCCTGAGGAGAAACTCTGTCTACTTATTACCTGAGGATGCCACTGAAATCTCTCTGGTGCTTGTGGGCGCTTCTGGTTCCTATCTGACCTGGATACAGTTTTCCCATCATCTGATATATGTAGATTATTATGAGCTGTGTTTCCATCCAGTAATATTTCTTCAGAGTAACACATCCCAACTCTCCAGCTCCCTGACCCCCCGACATCCACATCCCGGTAATTTAGCCCTGAGGAGAAACTCTGACTGCTCATCACCTGAGGATCATCCTGAGATCCTTCTTGTGTTTCTGGGCGATTCTGGTCTATATCTGACCAGGATACAGTTTTCCTGTCATCTGATATCTGTAGATTATTACCAGCTGTGTTTCCATCCAGTAATATGTCTGCATATCCCAGTTTGGGGAAGTATACATTTACCTCTGTTATTATATCAGATAAACCTGTGTGTAAGACCCCCGCCACATCCAGACCCCCTCCATCATGGAGGAGCTCCTCATGTCTCTCTCTGTCCTCATTATCTCCATCCTCAGTATCACACAAGTCACCTGTGTCTGATTCCTGTAAGACAGTCAGTGGATCCGTCACGTTACACAGCTCCTCAATGTGACGCAACTTCCTGGACAGCTCCTCCTTCTTTATTTCCAGATCCCGGATGGAGATGGAGATCCGCTCTGCCCTCCCGGAGATGTCCCTTAGAGCTCTCTTCTCCAGGTCTTCCAGACGTCTCCTGATATCTTCAAACAGGCCAGTGACTCTCTCTGTGTCACCGGCTTCTTCTTCTTCTACTTTCCTCCGGTGTTCCTGCAGACTCTGGACTCTTTCCTCCGTCTCCTCTCTCTTTGTTAAAAGTTTCTGCAGAACATTCCTCAGTGTCTCCTTCTTCTTCTCAGAAGCCTCATCCAGTGACTTCATCTCATGTCCTTTATGTCCTCCAATCATACAATACACACAGATACAGGTATTATCTTCAGTGCAGTAATACTCCAGGCTCTTCTTATGGACGGAGCATTTCTTGCTCTCCATGGACAAGGTGGGGTCACATAAGACGTGTTCTTGGGACTTTTTGTGGACTCTCAGGTGTTTATCACACAGAGAAACCTCACATAGCAGACAGGATCTAACAGCAGGTACAGGAGAGTCCACACAGTGAGTACAGAAGACCCCCTGCTGATCTGGCGGAACAGACAGGCACTTCTCCTCCATGTTACAAAGTTTCATGTTCTTCTGCAGTGCAGGACGATCCGGAAACTTCTCTCTACATTCAGGACAGGAATATCCTCCAGACCCCTCCTGTGTATCCAGCACACGATCAATACAGACCCGGCAGAAGTTGTGTCCACATATCAGGGTTACAGGATCTGTATATATGTTCAGACAGATGGAACAATCAAGCTCAGCTCTCAGATCACCAGACGCCATCGCTGACAGGAGAAGAGAAATGAAATAAAAGTCTAGAACTAGAAATGCAGTTGAACTGGTTACAGATTTCCTGCACAGGGCGAGGCTGAGCTCCACTCTCATTTCATTTGTTAAGAAACCTATCGATGTCAGATTAGGACAAGCCCCATGATTGTGTACATTTACACTTATAAAAATACATTTTTAACATTAACGTGATCAGCATTAAGGATGAGCCGAACACCCCCCGGGTTTCGGTCCGCACCAGAACCTTGCGAACAGACCTAAAATTCACGTGAACTTTAGAACCCTATTAAAGTCTATGGGACTCAAACGTTCAAAATCAAAAGTGCTCATTTTAAAGGCTTATATGCAAGATATTGTCCTAAAAAGTGTTTGGGGACCTGGGTCCTGCCCCAGGGGACATGTATCAATGCAATTTTTTTTTTAAAACGGACATTTTTTCAGGAGTAGTGATTTTAATAATGCTTAAAGTGAAACAATAATGTGTAATATTCCTTTAAATTTCATACCTGGGGGGTGTGTATAGTATGCCTGTGAAGGGGCGCATGTTTCCCATGCTTAGAACTGTCCCTGCACAAAGTGTCATTTCTGCAGGAAAAAAAGTCATTTAAAAGCACTCGTGGCTATAATGAATTGTCGGCTCCCCGTAATACAGAGAACAGTCATTGAAAGTCACTGATAAAAAAAAAAAAAACCGTGGGGTTCCCCCAAATTCAATTACCAGGCCCTTCAGGTCTGGTATGGATATTAAGGGGAACCCCGCTTCATATTTAAAAAAAAAATGACGTGGGGTTCCCCCCAAAAATCCATACCAGACCCTTTATCCGAGCACGCAACCTGGCAGGCCACAGGAAAAGAGGGGGGGATAAGAGAGCACCCATCTCCTGAACCGTACCAGGCCACGTGCTGTCAACATTGGGAGGATGCTTTGGCGGTCTGTGAACCCTCAAAGCACCATGTGTTGATGGGGACAAGGGCCTCATCCCCACAACCCTGGCCGGTGGTTGTGGGGGCCTGCGGGCGGGGGGCTTATCAAAATCTGGAAGCCCCTTTTAACAAGGGGATCCCCAGATCCCGCCTCCCCTGTTTGAAATGGTAACGGGTACATTGTACCCCTACCATTTCACAAAGAAAGTGTAAAAAATTGTTAAAAAAGACACACACTGTTGGGATAAGTCCTTTATTAAAAATAAAAAAAGATTCCAGCTGTGGTAATCCACTCTTGGTATCCAGCGATGGGTGATCTCTTCTCTTCTCTGGGGTCCAGCGATGCCTGATCTGTTCTCCGGGGTCCAGTGATGGGTGATCTCTCCCGATGGTCCAGCGCAGCGCATCCTGTCTCCACTGGAGACACTGCGGGAATCCCGGGAGCCTGACACGTCTTAGCTGAGGAGGACAGGGCCACCCGTCACTTGACCCCGCCCCCTCTGAGGCAAGGGGAAACCCGGGCTTCCGCAGTGACGTGTGGGTGACCCCGCCCCCTCTGATGTAACAGAAACCTGCATTACATCAGAAGGGGTGGGGTCACTGGGGAAGCCCGGGTTTCCCCTTGCGTCAGTGGGGGGCGGAGTCAGGTGATGGGATTGCCCTTGTCCTCCTCAGCTAAGACCTGTCAGGCTGCCGGGATTCCTGTGGTTCTGAGGGACACTCTACAAAGAGTGACAAACGCAATAAAAAAAAAAATATTATAAGTGGTGTGATAGACCAGTGGCCCCCAAAAACGACAGATTGAAGCGGGGTGTTATATACCTTCTTCCACATACATACTGCACTTCTCTAGAGACTTTTGTCACAGGGTCATTTAAAAAATGACAGGCAGAGGAAGAGGCAGGCCCTTCCGCAGAGGTGGTAGGGGTAGGGCAGGAGCAACAGGCTTGAGCCAAAGTGGCGAATTGCAGAAAGTGCGTGCGATTATGTCAAAGGACACACCAGACTTGGTTGAGTGGCTCACTCAGCCTTACTCTTCTGCACCCTCCTCATCCTCTCGATCTGCACCCTCTTCTTCACTCCCTGCTGTGTGCACCCCCAAAGACACTACCACCAACACCACCACCACCACCATATACCCTCTGCTTGAGTCACAGGAATTATTTTCTGATCCATATCAAGAGGACATTTCTGATGCGCAGCCACTCTTGGTATTGGATCTGGAAGAGGAGGTAGCAACAACCGCCACTCAGCAGTCTCAAGACAGTACCCAGATCAGCCCAAGGAGGAGGTTGGTCCCCGCTGCTGCTGCCTACTCCGAGATCTCTAATTATAGTGGTGGGGAAAGTGACGTCGATGATGACGTGTCTAGTGATGTCACGTGGGTGCCCACAAGAGAGGAAGAGGAGGGGAGTTCAGAGGGAGATATGGACCAGCAGATAGGGAGGAGAAGCAGGCGGAACTTAGATTGCACAGGAGGGACAAAGCCGACTGCTAATGTATCAGGAGTGAGGCATCAACCATGTACGGTCACATCTGGTGCTCCCAGGACACCGGCACATGGCTCCGCAGTGTGGGATTTTTTTAACGTGTACGCTGCTGACAATAGTGTTGCCATCTGCAATCTTTGCAGTCAACGCATTAGTCGCGGTAAGCCCAACACTCACCTAGGGACGAGCTGCCATCACCGAGCCCAGTGGGAGCAACGGAACCCACAAAGCCACACTCCAGGCTCTCACCGTCCAGCCTCATCTTCTACTTCTCCTTCTCCTCTCTCCTCACAATTGTCCTCCACTCCTCCACTCCACCTTCCATCATGCCATCCTCGTGTTTTTCTGGAAAAAGGCAGGCTTCTGTGGGCCAACTTTTTGAGCGTAAAAAAATGATGACGCCGGATAACCCTCTTGCCCAATGGTTGACGGCTGGCTTGTCAGAACTGATAGCCCGCCAACTACTGCCATATAAACTGGTGGACTCAGAGGCCTTTTCGAAAATTTGTGGCCATTGGAACACCACAATAGAAGATCCCAGGAAGGAAGTATTTCTCACAGAAGGGCATCCCAGAGCTATATGGCCATGTTCAGCGGCAAATGAATGTATCTCTGGCACACAGTGTCGGTGCCAAGATACATCTGACCACAGACACGTGGTCTAGCAAACATGAGCAGGGAATGTATATCACTTTTACTGCCCACTGGGTGAACCTTCTGACGGCCGTCAAGCATGTAACCCATGGCACCCGTGTAGATTTGGTTTTGCCGCCTCGGATTGCATGCAGGCCTGGCTCTTCTTCTCCTCCTCCTACTCCATCCTCCTCCCTCTCCTCCTCGGCTGACTCCTCCTTTTCCACTGCTAGCGTCTCTTCCGCTGCGCCGCCCAAGCTCCCCAGAACCTTTTCGACATGCCAGGTGAGACATTGCCATGCTGTGCTGCATCTGTTGCGCCTGGAAGCCAAGAGCCACACTAGCCTGGCACTCCTTTCAGCTTTGCGTTCACAGGCAGATCAGTGGCTAACACCGCTCAATTTGACAGTTGGTAAAGTGGTGTGTGTCAATGGTGCCAATCTGCTTAGCGCATTGAGACAGGGCAAAATCACACACGTGCCATGCATGGCACACATCTTAAACTTGGTTGTGCAGCGATTCGTTGTCCAATACCCTGGGGTCCAGGACATCTTGCGGCAGGCACAGAAAATCTCGGCCCATTTCAGAAGATCTTACACGGCCATGGCTCGCCTTGCTGACATTCAGCGGTGACACAATCTGCCGGTCAGACATCTTATTTGCGATTGCCCGACGCGATGGAACTCAACCTTCTATATGCTTGATAGGCTGCTCCAGCAGAAACGTGCAGTTAACGTCTACCTGTATGAACTCTGCAGCAGAAAAGGTTCTGGGGAGCTGGGGTTTTTTTCACCGCGCCAGTGGCTGCTCATGTGTGACACATGCAGACTTCTGTGCCCATTTGATGAGATCACCAAACTGGTCAGTCGCAGCCATGGCGCCATCAGTGACATGGTACCTTATGCCTTCTTTATGGAGCATGCATTGTGTTGTGTCATTGATCAAGCCATGGAGGAGCAGGAAGATGAGGAAGTTGCAATGCTGGATGAATTCCCAGGGGGGCTACTCTATCTGAGACAAGTCAACAACAGGAGTCTGAAGAGGAGTCAGAGGAGGATGGTGACGGGGTGGATGAGGAGGAGCAAGAAGAGCATGCTTTAAACCTTTCTGGGATCCTTGTTGTTGTGCGTGGATGGGGAGAGGAGAATGAGGAGGACGACATTATCCTGGATGATGAGCAGGAGCCAGGCCACCACACCGCTTCCAGTTTAGTGCAAATGGGGGCCTTCATGCTCCAGTGTTTTAACAGGGACCCCCATATAAAAAGCATAAGGGTCAAGGACTAGTACTGGGTGACAACGTACTTAGAACCCGGTACAAACACAAAATGGCGGAAATGTTACCACCGTCACAGAGGGCTGTCAGAATGGAGCACTTACAGACCTTGCTTCGACAACTGCTGCATTCTGCTTTTGCGTGCGCTGGCAGAGGAGGAATTCCCACTCCAAGAGAAAGGCCGCGTACACACGCGGGGACTGTTCGGCCAACTTTGTCCGCTGAACAGTGTTTCGGCGGACAGTCCGCCCGTGTGTGGGCGTTCAGCGGACAGTTTCAGCGAACAGTCCGCTGAACAAGGTTTTTCGGAATTTCCGAAAAACTGTCCGCTGAAACCTTGTTTTTTCAGGAGCAGTGATTTTAATAATGATTAAAGTGAAACAATAAAAGTGTAATATTCCTTTAAATTTCGTAGCTGGGGGGTATCTATAGTATGCCTGTGAAGGGGCGCATGTTTCTGGTGCTTAGAACTGTCCCTGCACAAAGTGTCATTTGTGCTGGAAAAAAAGTCTTTTAAAATCACTTGCGGCTATTGTCGGGTCCCGTAATACAGAGAACACTCAATGAGTGTTCTCTGCATTAGCCGACAATTCATTCATTCATTGATTAAAAAAAAAAAAAGCGTGGGGGTTCCCCTAAATTCAATTACCAGGCCCTTCAGGTCTGACATGGATATTAAGGGGAACCCCGTGTCAAATTAAAAAAAAAATTGACGTGGGGATCCCCCTAAAAATCCATATCAGACCCTTTATCCAAGCACGCAACCTGGCAGGCCGCAGGAAAAGAGGGGGGACGAGAGAGCGTCCCCCCCTCCCTCCTGAACCGTACCAGGCCACATACCCTCAACATTGGGAGGATGCTTTGGGGGTCTGTGACCCCCTCAAAGCACCTTGTCCCCATGTTGATGAAGACAAGGGCCTCATCCTCACAACCCTGGCCGTTGGTTGTGAGGGTCTGCGGGCGGGGGGCTTATCAGAATCTGGAAGCCCCCTTTAACAAGGGGACCCCCAGATCCCGCCCCCCCTGTTTGAAATGGTAAGGTGGTACAAAAGTACCCCTACCATTTCACAAAGAAAGTGTCAAAATGGTTAAATAAGACAAACACACTTTTGAAAAATTCCTTTATTAAAAATAAAAAAAATAAAAAAAATATTCCAGCGGTGCTAATCCACTCTTGCTATCCAGCGACGGATCTCCGGGGTCCAGCGATGGATGATCATATCCAGCGACGGGGGATCTCTCAGTCCAGCGCTGTCCATACATCCGTCTTCTGTCTCCACTCCGGAGACACTGCAGAGAGCCCAGCGATTACGTTTCTTATATTAGGAAGGCGGGGCCACGCGTCACCTGACCCCGCCCCTCTGACGCTGGAGAGGGAAGCCAGGGGTTCCCCAGTGACGTGTGTTTGACCCCGCCCCCTCTGATGTAACGCAGGTTTCTGTTACATCAGAGGGGGCGGGGTCAAACTCAAGTCACTGGGGAACCCCTGGCCTACCCTGACCTTGTCTCTCCTCCATGGCCTTCATGAGCTTCTGAGTCCTGAATTGTCAAAATGTCACATATAAAAAAGAATGCTTGTCGTTGTCGATCCCAGATTCACTTCATACATGTGTTATGTCAGTGTCCATGTTGTGGGACTATGTGTGCACAGCTAGTAAGTATTTTGTGGCTGAAAATATGACCTGTAGGTTTTTAAGGTTCGCCTGCCATTAAAGTCAATGGGGCCCACCGCAAACTTTGTGGTTCGCGAACTTTTGGTCGCGTTCGCAGTTCGCGTTTGCGAAACGTCCCGTCGGAAATTCGTCCATCACTAGTGAAGAGTAGGGGATATCAGGGTCAGCTTGGAGAAGGACAAGAGTCATCAGGGTATAGGACAGGGATCAGCAAAGCAGAGGAGAAGGGTCTGTAGGGCAGAGGAAAGGGGGTCAGAAGGGCAGTGTACAGTGGTCAGAAGGGCACTGTGCAGGCATCAGCGAGACAGAGGACAGGAGTCAGCAGGGTAGAGGGCAGTGGTAGGCAGGGTGGAGGACAGGGATTGGCAGGACAGAGAATAGGTGTCAACAGGGCAATGGACAGAGGTCAGCAGTAGGGATGGGCAAACAGTTCGGCCTGAGGATGAGTTTGGGCCGAACATTTGCCTGTTTGGCCGTTCGCTGAACATTCAAATTTGCAGGGTCTTCACCCCAGCGAACACCCCGCAATGCACAGTGCATTCTGTTCTCAAAACTTTGCCCAATCAGGGCGTAGTGTAAGCTGGTGGTTAAGGAACGGGGTCGGGATGCCGCCGAATGCATTACAAAAGATAAGACATCAGCGGGGCCCCTGGACCAAATAAATCAAGAGCCCCCTGTCTGGCCCCACCCATGACCCACTCTGGCCCTGTCAATGACCCACCCCTTGGCATAGCCCCACATTCCACACAAAGTACAACAAAGACTCTGTTAGAAAGGGTCCCTAGAGACTACAAAGGAGTATAATGGGACCTGGAGGGGGCCTCTTTCTAATAGAGTGTATAGGGAATATCTTCATTCACTCTGGTCCTCATGGGACCCCCTCCTTGTACCATAACTCTCACCCCTGTACATTACACACTCCTCACCCCTGAACCCTGTCCATTACAAACTCCTGATCCCTGCACATTACACACTCCTGACCCCTGCACCCTGTGCATTACACTCCTGACCCCTGTACATTACACACTTCTGACCCCTGCACCATGCACATTACACACTCCTGACCCCTGCACCCTGTACATTACACTCTTGACCCCTGCGCATTACACACTTCTGACCCCTGCACCCTGTACATTACACATTCCTGACCCCTGCACCCTGTACATTACATATTCCCGACCCCTGCACCCTATACATTACATTCTCCTGACCCCTGAACCCTGTCCATTACACTCCTGACCCCTGTACATTACACACTCCTGACCCCTGCACCCTGTACATTACACTCTTCTGACCCCTGCACCCTGTACATTACACACTCCTGACTCCTGCACTCTGTACATTACATATGCCCGACCCCTGCACCCTATACATTACATTCTCCTGACCCCTGAACCCTGTCCATTACAAACTCCTGATCCCTGCACATTACACAATCCTGACCCCTGCACCCTGTATATTACACTCCTGACCCCTGTACATTAAACACTTCTGACCCCTGCACCCTGTACATTACATATTCCCGACCCCTGAACCCTGTCCATTACAAACTCCTGATCCCTGCACATTACACACTCCTAACCCCTGCACCCTGTACATTAAGCTGCCCTGACCCCTGAATCCTGTAAATTACATACTCATGACCCCTGCACCCTGTACATTACACACTCCTGACCCCTGCACCCTGTACATTACATACTCCCGATCCCTGAACCCTGTCCATTACAAACTCCTGATCCCTGCACATTACACACTCCTGACCCCTGCACCCTGTACATTACACTCCTGACCCCTGTACATTACACACTTATGTCCCCTGCACCCTGTACATTACGCAGCCCTGACCCCTGCACCCTGTACATTACATACTCCCGATCCCTGAACTCTGTCCATTACAAACTCCTGTTCCCTGCACATTACACACTCCTGAACCCTGACCCCTGTACATTACACACTCCTGACCCCTGCACCCTGTACAGTACATATTCCCAACCCCTGAACCCTGTCCATTACAAACTCCTGATCCCTGCACATTACACACTCCTGACCCCTGCTCCCTGTACATTACACTCCTAACCCCTGTACATTACACACTCTTGACCGCTGCACCCTGCACATTACATATGACTGACCCCTGCACCCTGTACATTACATACTCCTGGCCCCTGCACCCTGTACATTACATATGCCTGACCCCTGCACGTTACACACCCCTGACCCCTACACCCTGTACATTATATACTCCTCACCCCTGCATCCTGTACATTACACACTCCTGAACCCTGGAGGAACTTGACTGTCCTGACCTCAAGCCGATAGAACACCTTTAGGATGAATTAGAGAGGAGACTGTGAGCCAGGCCTTCTCGTCCAACATCAGTGCCTGATCTCACAAATGTGCTTCTGGAAGAATGGTCAAACATTCCCATAGACACACTCCTAAACCTTGTGAATGGCCTTCCCAGAAGAGTTGAAGCTGTTATAGCTGCAAAGGGCCAACTCAATATTGAACCCTCCGGACTAAGACTGGGATGCCATTAAAGGTCACGTGCGTGTAAAGGCAGGTGTCCCAATACTTTTGGTGATATAGTGTATATAATGCACATGGCAATGGAATATAAACATGAAAATCCTTGAAAAAACTAAAAGTAAAAAAAAAAAAACATATTCAAATGGCGCTATTTTACAACCAATCTGTGTGAGTCGCTCCAGATATTAACGGAAACGTTCTTCTGGTGTAAACGTATCAGGTGTGGATTCAATGCCCCAAACTCTCGTCCCTCGGTGGTTGTGTTGGGGACACTATGTTCAGTGTTACCCTTCGGTGCTCACCGAACCTCCCCCCGCAGGGTTCTGATGGTCCCACATCTAAAAGATTGTAGGGACAAGTCAAGCGATCCACTACACATTCCAAAGAAGAGTTCTAGAAAGATGGAAAAGGATTTGCCATTCCCAAGAAAGACCTCCTATGAGTGATGAATTTGTATGTCGGACGATGAAGAACATTTATCAACTTCCCAAACACGTCACCCCGACTGATATGAGGTGTGGTACCCATAGTAATATTGCTGGGAGTCTACATATAATGTTGGGTGACCTATGGTTGGAGAATTTGGGTTTTGGTGGGAGGGTAGATCCCAAATGTGGATCCTGACAGAAGATGGACCAGGGTTTGGATAGAATTTTATTCCATTTTACAGAATTTGTTACGAAATTGGGTTGGAATCTTGTGTTGGCATACTCGTCTTTACTGACAACCTTCTCTTTCACTGCTGGAACCAGGTATGTTAGATATGACTTTTCACCCACTTCAGAGGAGGAACCTTTTTCCGAGAAACGTAGTCCTTAATTCTTAGCTTTGTATGATAGTCTTCCTGAAAAACTGGCTCTTCGAAAATGTTGCCGACCCACCTAGAAAGATGACAACTGGTGGAATGCAGGTATGATTTCTTGCCCTGGGCTTGAAATGACCTTTTGAGACGGTGGTACGCCCTTTGGAGGCTTCATTCTAGTATACAACCCTACTACCTGCACTAAGGTGTCCAATACTCATTTATGTATTCTGCTTTTGTAGTAAACCACCTATGGTGTCGAAAAACGATAGCGAAAAAATACAGCAGTCTTTCTGAACTTCTGGTGGTCAGCACTCCCATAGAATAATGGCAGCTCCTCAGTACTGATGGCCGAACAGTTCGCCCGGCGGTCGTTTCGCGGCGAATTTCGGCTGTTCGCGGTCCGCCAGTTCAGCGGACTATTGGCGTTGTTCGCCCGGCGGACTTCCGTGTTTTTACTGTGTAAAGGAACTTTGACCTTATGACACATCCATCATGGGGTACAGGACAGCCAATTGAGACATGACAGCACATGGACACTTGGACATTCCCCCTAACTTATAAATAGACCCGATCCGGCGGCCATTTTACATTCTTTCTTCTGTCACTATAGGGAAAGGTTGCTGTTTGGAGCAGGGACAGATAAACCACTAGCTATTTAGTACACAAAAGTTCTTTTCAGGACTGGTATAGGTGTTAGGTGGATATAGGTTTGCTGTGCTACTGATTGTTGCAGCAGCCTGAGTGTCTTTTGTCAGTTTAGAGAAAGGGACAGAGCGCTGTGTGCTGCTATTTTAGGGACAGCCAGATTAGTCATCATCATCATCATCATCATCATTAGCTGTTACTATCAGGTCCACAAAAGAGCTATTCGAGTAACCAGTAATTGTTCCAGGCTCCTCTTTTTTGCCAGTTTGTATAGGGACAGGAAGGAAGCAGTGTGTCAGGCAGTGAGGGTCAGTTTAAACAGTTGCTGTTACTATTAGTTCCACAAAGGTTCTTTTCAGGACTGGTATCAGTGGTATGGTAATCAGGGGCGGATCCAGAGTCTAGTCTCGGGAGGGGCACTGCCAGAAAATAAGTTTTTTTTTGCGGGCAATTTATCGGGGACATGGCTGGTGCTAGCGTTTCAATCATGACGGCACCATGGTTAATATGGTGTCAGGATGTTGGAAGCGCATTATTTCTATTATTACATTGTTATATAGAATGTTATATAAAATGAAATGGTTCAACTCACCATAATGCAGAATCAGTGAGAGCCCAGAGTGTGTCACCCGTCACCAGTTGCAGATCGTCACTTGCCATGCCACACGTTGTGGACTGTCACTTGCCACGCCACCTGCCACCAGATGCCGATTGTCACTTGCCACGTCACCTGCCACACGTTGCAGATTGTCACTTGCCACCAGATACGGATTTCCACGTCACCTGCCACACATTGCGGACTGTCACTTGCCACGTTACCTGTCACACGTTGCAGATTGTCACTTGGCACGTCACCTGCCACACGTTGCAGATTGTCACTTGCCACACCATCTGCCACCAGATACAGATTTCCACATCACCTGCCACATGTTGCGGACTGTCACTTGCCACGTCACCTGCCACATGTTGCAGATTGTCACTTGCCATGTCACCTGCCACACTTTGCAGATTGTCACTTGCCACGTCATCTGCCACCAGATACGGATTGCCACTTGCCATGTCACCTGCCACACATTGCAGACTGCCACTTGCCACATCATCTGCCACATGTTGCAGATTGTCACTTTCCACGTCATCTGCCACCAGATACGGATTTCCACATCACCTGCCACACGTTGCGGACTGTCACTTGCCACGTTACCTGCCACATGTTGCAGATTGCCACGTCACCTGCTACACGTTGCGGATTGTCACTTGCCACGTCACCTGCCACCAGATACAGATTGCCACTTGCCATGTCACCTGTCATTTGTTGCCAATTGTCACTTGCCACGTCACTTTCCTGCTGTCGGGGCGGAGGGAGTGATTGTGATGAGTATGGACAAGATGGAGGGATGAGGTGATGCAGGTAGGAGGGGCCAGCACACTCAACACACTCAGGGGCGGACGCATAAAGGGAAGATTGCTGGCGCTCTGCCTCTGTCACACAGTGCCCCTATAGTGTCATATTTTGCTCCCCATCACAGAATGCTCCGGAAGTGATGTTGCAGCCAGAAATTTAGCACTGCGCATGCACGATGCGTTCCAAACACTTGCACCATGCGTTTCAAATGATTTGCAACAATGCAGACCAGTGAAACAGTCCGATAATGTCAGAGAAGTGAGGGGAGGTAATCCCCTCCCTGAGCCACAGTTACCTGCTCTCTCTCCGCCGCTCTGTCTAAAGTTAATGTCACGATTACCTCCCCTCACTTCCGTGACATTATCCGACGGTTTCACTGACCTACATTGTCGGAAACCCTCTGAAACGCATGTGTAAGCATTTGGAACGCATCGCGCATGCGCAGTGCTAAATTTCTGGCCGCAACGCCACTTCGGGAGCATTCTATGATGGGGAGCAAAATATGACACTACACCGCTCCTCCAGGCAGCTCCTGTCACGTGACGTCGGCTCTGAGTCTGAGACTCCGAGTCTGACGTGAGTCACGTGACTGTCTCAATGACATCACTCGTTGCTAGACGCCAGGCGGGCAGGCGCTAGCAACGAGTGCAGGGTTGCCAAGCCAACGGCTCAGCTCCACCCACCTCCTAGCTCCTCCTGGTCCAGTGCCGCCGTGTAATACACCAGAGTCTCTCTCTCTCTCTGCGCCGCTGATCGCTGATGAGACAGAGAGAGAGACTTGGGCATAGCAGCGCTGCAGCCTGCAAGTCAGTCGGTGACAGTGTGATATTTTCGGGGGGGGCAATTGTCCTGTTGCCCCCCCCCTGGATCCGCCCCTGATGGTAATAGGCTTGTACACGTATAATGTTCTTTCTTCCAAATATAGAAAGAATATTATACTTGACTGCTGCCCTTCTGCTGCAGTCTGCTAATCATTCACAACTCACTTGTTCCACAAAGCTCTTTATCAGGACTGGTAACTTGGTCTGTGTAGGGTGCTACAGTACATAGGGTTGAGTGCGGTACAGTCTGCTGTTCTGTAAGGACCGCTATCGGTCCACAATAGATAGGGTTGAGGTGCACCACTGCTGACCGCTGCCCTATACTGCAGCAGTCCTTCAGCAGTATAGGGACTGACGTACAGTCTGCTAATCAGTCACACACAACCTACTTGGTCCACAAAGGTCCTTATAAGGACTGGTAACTTGGTGAAGGGTGCTACAGTACATAGGGTTGAGTGCGGTACAGTCTGCTGTTCTGTAAGGACCGCTATCGGTCCACAATAGATAGGGTTGAGGTGCACCACTGCTGACCGCTGCCCTATACTGCAGCAGTCCTTCAGCAGTATAGGGACTGATGTACAGTCTGCTAATCAGTCACACACAACCTACTTGGTCCACAAAGGTCCTTATGAGGACTGGTAACTTGGTGAAGGGTGCTACAGTACATAGGGTTGAGTGCGGTACAGTCTGCTGTTCTGTAAGGACCGCTATCGGTCCACAATAGATAGGGTTGAGGTGCACCACTGCTGACCGCTGCCCTATACTGCAGCAGTCCTTCAGCAGTATAGGGACTGACGTACAGTCTGCTAATCAGTCACACACAACCTACTTGGTCCACAAAGGTCCTTAAAAGGACTGGTAACTTGGTGAAGGGTGCTACAGTACATAGGGTTGAGTGCGGTACAGTCTGCTGTTCTGTAAGGACCGCTATCGGTCCACAATAGATAGGGTTGAGGTGCACCACTGCTGACCGCTGCCCTATACTGCAGCAGTCCTTCAGCGGTATAGGGACTAAGAGTTTTGTCACAGGGTGATTTAAAAAATGACAGGCAGAGGAAGAGGCAGGCCCTTCCGCAGGGGTGGTAGGGGTAGGGCAGGAGCACCAGCCTTGAGCCAAAGTGGGAAATTGCAGAAGGTGCGTTCAATTACTTTAAAGGACGCACCAGACTTGGTTGAGTGGCTCACTCAGCCTTACTCTTCTGCACCCTCCTCATCCTCTCGATCTGCACCCTCTTCTTCACTCTCTGCTATGTGCACCCCCAAATACACTACCACCAACAACACCACCACCACCACCACCACATACCTTCCGCTTGAGTCACAGGAATTATTTTCCGATCCATATCAAGAGGACATTTCTGATGCGCAGCCACTCTTGGTATTGGATCAGGAAGAGGAGGTAGCAACAACCACCACTCAGCAGTCTGACGAGAGTACCCAGATCAGCCCAAGGAGGAGGTTGGTCCCCGGTGTTGCTGCCTACTCCGAGATCTCTACTTATAGCGGTGGGGAAGGTGACGTTGATGATGACGTGTCTAGTGATGTCACGTGGGTGCCCACAAGAGAGGAAGAGGAGGGGAGTTCAGAGGGAGATATGGACCAGCAGATAGGGAGGAGAAGCAGGAATAACTTACATTGCACAGGAGGGACAAAGCAGACTGCAAATGTATCAGGAGCGAGTCATCGACCATGTACGGTCACATCTCGCGCTCCCAGGACACCGGCACATGGCTCCGCAGTGTGGGCTTTTTTTAATGTGTCCGCTGCTGACAATAGCGTTGCCATCTGCAATCTTTGCAGTCAACGCATTAGTCGTGGTAAGCCCAACACTCACCTTGGGATGACCGCCTTAAGAAGGCACATGGGCAGCCATCAACGAGCCGAGTGGGAGCAACGGAACACACAAAGCCACACTGCAGGCTCTCACCGTCCAGCCTCGTCTTCTACTTCTCCTTCTCCTCTCTCCTCACAATTGTCCTCCACTCCACCTTCCATCACGCCAAGCTCACATTTTTCTGCAAAAAGGCAGGCTTCCGTGGGCCTAATGTTCGAGCGTAAAAAAATTATGACGCCGGATAACCCTCTTGCCCAACGATTGACGGCTGGCTTGTCAGAACTCATAGCCCGCCAACTACTGCCATATAAACTGGTGGACTCGGAGGCCTTTCGCAAATTTGTGGCCATTGGAACACCACAATGGAAGGTCCCAGGAAGGAAGTATTTCTCTGAGAAGGGCATCCCAGAGCTACATGGCCATGTTCAGCGGCAAGTGAATGTATCTCTGGCACACAGTGTCGGTGCCAAGATACATCTGACCACAGACACGTGGTCTAGCAAACACGGGCAGGGAAGGTATATCACTTTTACTGCCCACTGGGTGAACCTTCCGTCAAGCATGTAACCCGTGGCACCCGTGTAGTTTTGGTTTTACCGCCACGGATTGCATGCAGGCCTGACTCTTCTTCTCCTCCTCCTCCTACTCCATCCTCCTCCCTCTCCTCCTCAGCTGCCTCCTCCTTTTCTGCTGCTAGCGTCTCTTCCGCTGCACCGCCCAAGCTCCCCAGAACCTATTCCACATGCCAGGTGAGACGTTGCCATGCCGTGCTGCGTCTGTTGTGCCTGGAAGCCAAGAGCCACACTGGCCCGGCACTCCTTTCAGCTTTGCGTTCACAGGCAGATCAGTGGCTAACACCGCTCAATTTGACAGTTGGTAAAGTGGTGTGTGACAACGGTGCCAATCTGCTTAGCGCATTGAAACAGGGCAAAATCACGCACGTGCCATGCATGGCACACGTCTTAAACTTGGTCGTGCAGCGATTCCTTGTCAAATTCCCTGGGGTCCAGGACATCTTGCGGCAGGCAAGGAAAATCTCGGCCCATTTCAGAAGATCTTACACGGACATGGCTCGCCTTGCTGACATTCAGCGGCGACACAATCTGTCGGTCAGACGTCTTATTTGTGATTGCCCGACGCGATGGAACTCAACCTTCTATATGCTTGATATGCTGCTCCAGCAGAAACGTGCAGTTAACGTCTACCTGTATGAACTCTGCGGCAGAAACGGTTCTGGGGAGCTGGGTTTTTTTTCACCGTGCCAGTGGCTGCTCATGCCCGACGCATGCAGACTTCTGCGGCCATTTGAGGAGATCACCAAACTGGTCAGTCGCAGCCATGGCGCCATCAGTGACATGGTACCTTATGCCTTCTTTATGGAGCATGCATTGCGTCGTGTCATTGATCAGGCTGTGGAGGAGCAGGAGCGGGAAGATGAGGAAGTCGCAATGCTGGATGAATTCCCAGGGGGGGCTACTCTATCTGAGACAAGTCAACAACAGGAGTCTGAAGAGGAGTCAGAGGAGGATGGTGCCGGGGCGGATGAGGAGGAGCAAGAAGAGCATGCTTTAAACCTTTCTGGGATCCCTGTTGTGCGTGGATGGGGAGAGGAGAATGAAGAGGACGACATTATCCTGGATGATGAGCAGGAGCCAGGCCACCACACCGCTTCCACTTTAGTGCAAATGGGGGCCTTCATGCTCCAGTGTTTTAATAGGGACCCCCGTATAAAAAGCATAAGGGTCAAGGACCAGTACTGGCTGGTAACGTACTTAGACCCCCGGTACAAACACAAAATGGCGGAAATGTTACCGCCGTCGCAGAGGGCTGTCAGAATACAGCACTTCCAGGCCTTGCTTCGAGAAATGCTGCATTCTGCTTTTGCGTGCGCTGGCAGAGGAGCAATTCCCACTCCCAGAGAAGGATTTGCGGGTACCAATCCAACAGCGCCTGCAAGAAGAGGCCGGTTTGAAGATGTGTTGGTGACTTCGGATATGAGGTCATTCTTTCAGCCGACCCATCGACAGGTGTCATCCGGATCCAGCATCAGGGAATGCCTAGACCGTCAGGTGTCCGACTACATTGGGTTAACGGCCGATGTGGATGCTCTGAGGAGTGATGAACCCCTGGACTACTGGGTGGGCAGGCTTGACCTCTGGCCAGAGCTTGCCCAATTTGCAATCGAACTGTTGGCTTGCCCCTCATCCAGTGTCCTGTCCGAAAGGACGTTCAGCGCAGCAGGGGGGATCGTGACCGATAAGCGTACTCGCCTAGCTCACGACAGTGTTAACTACCTCACATTTCTAAAAATGAATGAGGCATGGATCTCGGAGGAATTCAACACATGTGACCAGTAGACCATGTATATGTCTATAAACTATTTTTTTAATCAAGCACACAGACCTTCTTTCTTCATTTGGCTCACTTCCTTGTCCCAAAAAAGCACACCGTACTATATGCCCCTACCCTCCTCTTTGAAGAGGTTGAGCGGTGTCATATTTCTACTGGGGCTGCTTATGAGGGGATCACACCATCCCTGTGCTGTGCTGACTTCCTCCTGGGGGTTCTTATTATGAGGGGATCACACCATCCCTGTGCTGTGCTGACTTCCTCCTGGGGGTTCTTATTATGAGGGGATCACACCATCCCTGTGCTGTGCTGAGTTTCTCCTGGGCCTGCTTATTATGAGGGGATCACACCATCCCTGTGCTGTGCTGACTTACTTCTGGGGGTTCTTATTATGAGGGGATCACACCATCCCTGTGCTGTGCTGAGTTTCTCCTGGGCCTGCTTATTATGAGGGGATCACACCATCCCTGTGCTGTGCTGACTTACTCCTGGGGGTTCTTATTATGAGGGGATCACACCATCCCTGTGCTGTGCTGAGTTTCTCCTGGGCCTGCTTATTATGAGGGGATCACACCATCCCTGTGCTGTGCTGACTTACTCCTGGGGCTGCTTACGGTGCTGCTGTCAGTGCTGTATATCACGGTGCTGGTGTGAGTGCTTAATGTCACGCTGCTGCTGTCAGTGCTGTATATCACGGTGCTGATGTCAGTGCTTAATGTCACGCTTCTGATGTCAGTGCTCTCTATCACGCTGCTGCTGTCAGTGCTGTACATCACGGTGCTGATGCCAGTGCTTAATGTCACGCTTCTGATGTCAGTGCTCTCTATCACGGTGCTGCTGTCAGTGCTGTATATCACGGTGCTGATGTCAGTGCATTATGTCACGCTGCTGATGTCAGTGCTCTCTATCACGGTGCTGTTGTCAGATGACTCTATCACGGTGCAGGTGTCATTGCTGTATGTCACGCTGCTGATGTCAGTGCTCTGTATCAAGGTGCTGCTGTCAGATGACTCTATCACGGTGCAGGTGTCATTGCTGTATGTCACGCTGCTGGTGATCATCTCCTGCACCCTCTTCTTTGCCTACTCTGGTCCCTGACCTTCCGTCTCCTCCATTGCCTTCATGCACTCCACAGTCCTGAATTGTCAGAACAATTTCCCATATAAAAAAAGAATGCTTGTAGTTATCGATCCCAAATTCACCTCATACATGTATTATGTCATTGGCCATGTGGTGGGACTATGTTTGCCCAGCTAATAATCATTTTGTGGCTGCAAATTTGACCTAAAGGTTTGCGAAGTTCGCCTCCCATTGAAGTCAATGGGGCCCGCCGCAAACTTTCCGTTTCGCGAACTATCGGCCTTGTTCGCAGTCCGCGTTCGCGAAACGTCCCGTCGGAAGTTCGTCCATCACTACTCCTCAGTCCTCACGCCAGGCCAAACCACAGAATGGGGGGGAACACAGATCTCAGTACTCAGCATTTTCCTGCCTCTGGGTCCTGTAGCAGCACACAATAGATGGGTTGGAAAGCTGGTCTCCCTGTAGCAGTCCAGTTCATACAGGTAGGTGTGAATCTGGAGTCTTATAACTGGGTTCAGTGACATTTCTCTGCAGCAGCAGCCAGGCAACCAAGGATCCTCTTCTGCTACCTTCCTCAGTCTCCAGCACAGTCCACATCCTGTGCCTACGGCCTCTATACCCCCACATGTGTCTCTCTGCACCCCACCTCCCAGTTCTCTTTGTCCTCCTCCTTGCTCTGCCTCCTCTCTCTAGGCACCCTGGTAAATGTAGTTCCTGCTTCTCCTTCCACAGGGGTGTGCCACAGTGTGGAGACTACATCTCCCATCAGCCCCATTTCCTCCCAGAAGCAATTCGGTCCACATCCTCTTCCTCTGTGATACCGGATGGTGGGCAGAGCTCAACCAGAGTACACACACAGCCCAGTAGTAGTAGCAGCAGTGATAATATCCCTGCTACTCCAGATTACTGCAAATGCTTGCCCAATCACAGCGCCGGCTGCGAGGAGAGTCATGATTGGCCACAGGCATCCTCCTATTATAGCTCAGGCTGTGTAGTACACGCCCCACACTATATAAGGCCGCCAGCGCGGCGGCCTTGTGTAGTGTTCCGGCGTCTGCAGGAGTTAGTGGATGTTGTGCGTGTGCCTTCACCGCACAATACATCTGTATCTACCCTTTTTCTACCCATTGCTGTTCTGAGTGTTCTCTAATTGAGCCATCTGCCATCTGCTGGAGTTAGTTGGTGTCACGTATCAGATAAGACCAGAACTGTGTGGACTGCAAACAGAGGAAACCCAAAACGTGTATAAGTGAAATCTAATGATTTATTAAGGAAAGTGAATAATATAAATACAACCACACAGTGCAATAAATCAACCAACAGAGACCCCCAAAAGAACAACAGACAGATATGTACAATAAATGGGAAATACCAGGATCGTAAACGATAGGCAGGCCAGGGTAATGCACAGAGGATCAGTAGATAAACACAGGGCAGTCCAGAATCAGAGACACAAGCCAGGCCAAGGTCATACACGGGGAGATCAGCAGATGGGGTAAGGAACACAGGGCAGGGATGATGGTAACAGGTGGGGCAGGGTAGGGACCAGAACAGGGAAACAGGTTCAGGGCACAGGAACAGGTAGGGAATCAGGCTCAGGATCACAAGCAGCAGGTCAGGGCACAAGGACAATACCAAGGCAAACATGTGAATGCTTGCCAGCTATTTATAGGCCTGTGATTGGCCTCAAGTGACACCTGATTGCAGGAGGTGCTGTCTGCTCCACACTGCCAGGATCCATCTGCTGGTGGACGCCAGTACTGCAGCCCAAAGATGACATAACATCAGCAGGGAAAAGCTCTCCTGACAGTTCGAAACTGCCAGGAGACACCTGCTGGTGGACCTCAGTACTGCACGCCAAAAGACAGATATTATCAGTGGATGGAACATTTCCTGACAGTACCCCCCCCACCCCCCTCAAAGGAGCGGCCTCCGGATGTTCCAACTAGCTGCTGCTGGAACAAGTCCATGGCATCAAGCTGGGCAGCAGGCGGAGTCACATTAAGCTGGATATGAAGACAGTCTAAAATATTAAACCAGGCGATGGGCATCACAAGCTGGACAGCAGGTGATGACATAACAGGCTTAGCAGCAGGAACATCGAACTGGGCGGCAGGCTTCGGGTCATTGGCAGGGTCCGGGTTGTCGGACTGGGTAGCATTCACCTTGAACTGGGAAACAGGCACATCAAGTGGGGCAGCGGGTACATCAAGCTGGGCAGAGGGCACCGAAAGCTGGGCAGCGGGCACAGATGCTTCAAGCTGGACAGCAGGCACTTCAAGCTGGACAGCGGGCATGGGCACTTCAAGCTGGGCAGTGGGCATAGGAGCCTCAGGCTGGGCAGCAGACAGGAGCACATCGGACCAGGAAGCTGGCATGTCAGGCTGGAAGGCAGGCAGCAGCACGTCAGGCTGGAAGGCAGACAGCGGCACGTCAGGCCAGCACCAGGACGTCAGGCTGGAAGGCAGGCAGCGGCACGTCAGGCTGGAAGGCCAGCAGCGGCACACTGGACAGCAGGCACTAGGACGTCAGGCTGGAAGGCCTCAGACTGGAAGGCCAGGGCATAAGACTGGAGGGCCGGGACATCAGACTGGAAGGCATCAGGCTGGAAGGCCGGGACATCAGACTGGAAGGCATCAGACTGGAAGGCCGGGACATCAGACTGGAAGGCATCAGACTGGAAGGCCGGGACAGCAGACTGGAAGGCATCAGACTGGAAGGCCGGCAGCAGGACATCAGACTAGAAGGCCTGATCATCAGACTGGAAGGCATCAGACTGGAAGGCCGGGACATCAGACTGGAAGGCTGGGACGTCAGGCTGGACAGCAGGCACTGGGACGTCAGGCTGGACAGCAGGCACTGGAAAGTCAGGCACATCAGACTGGGGCACAGGAACTTCAGGCGGAGACACTGGCTGGATAGCAGGCAGATGTTTGGCAGAATCAGGTGGGTGATCAGGTTCAGCTGGCATGCAGGCAGACTGAAGCAGGTTGGTTGGTGAGGAGGCAGGTTGCGTTACTGGCAGGATCAAATGGGTAGGAAAGAACTTCCGCCTCTTTTTAGATTTAGCTACTGAAGTCCTGTAGGTAGCTTCAGATCTATAGGTAGGGGATGAAGCAGACTGGAGAGAAGGGTTGGAATATGGCAGGGAAGAGGTAACAGTGGCTGGGGGAAGTTCTTGAGGGATAGTAGGCAACGTAAAAGAGGCAGGTGGATTAAAGGCAGGGTATGTACAGCAGGAAGAAACAGGGTATTGATATTTGGTGGGGAGTAGAGTATATTGGGCTGAACCTGAGGTTGCCATAGGTGATGGAGGAAGAGACTCTTGGGCAGGCAGGTGTTTGGTAGCAGAGATGGTTTGTTGTGGGCTGGCTGTGGCTGATTGCAAAATACCAGACCAAGCTAAAAGTAGTGGTTGTACAAACTGCGGGTTACATACTGCCTGTCTAACAAGGGATTGTACAGAATCAACACATTCTATTATCATCTGTTGGGAACAGGCTGTGTAATGCTCAAAAAAGTAAGGGGGATCATCTTCCAGAAGCCAGACCAGTGATGTGACTTAATTAATACTGAAAGGGGGAGAAAAATCATCATGGCCCCCCGGGATGCAGGGCAGGGCCAGCTCTGTGCAGATTTGAATTAACAGCTGAACATCCCCAAACAGCATACAGCCCTGATCAACCCAGGAGTGAGCTAAAGGAATGGTTTCCAACAGCTGATCACTGGTCCACCCTTTCAGTGTCTGGCGGAGATAGTCACCACTCTCAGACACCAGCAAAGCATAATAACGAATCACCTCTAAATTCATTTCAGTAAGCAACCTGAACCAAGATGGTTCCTCTGTGTAGCCACTTCTGGTCAGGGATGGCCCTGGTATTCTGTCATGTATCAGATAAGACCAGAACTGTGTGGACTGCAACAGAGGAAACCCAAACGTGTATAAGTGAAATATGATTTATTAAGGAAAGTGAATATTATAAATACAACCACACAGTGCAATAAATCAGCCAACAGAGACTCCCAAATAACAACAGACAGATATGTACAATAAATGGGAAATACCAGGATCGTAAACGATAGGCAGGCCAGGGTCATGCACAGAGGATCAGTAGATAAACACAGGGCAGTCCAGAATCAGAGACACAAGCCAGGCCAAGGTCATACACGGGGAGATCAGCAGATGGGGTAAGGAACACAGGACAGGAAGAGGAAGGACGGATAAGACTGCAGAACAGGGATAATGGTAACAGGTGGGACAGGGTAGGGACCAGGACAGGTAAACAGGTTCAGGGCACAGGGACAGGAATAGGTACAGGTACAGAATCAGGAGCAGGAGCAGGAGCAGGAGCAAGAGCAGGAGCAGGAGCAGGAGCAGGAGCAGGAGCAGCAGGTCAGGGCACAAGGACAATACCAAGGCTAACATGTGAATGCTTGCCAGCTATTTATAGGCCTGTGATTGGCCTCAAGTGACACCTGATTGCAGGAGGTTATGTCTGCTCCACACAGCCAGGATCCATCCACTGGTGGACGCCAGTACTGCAGCCCAAAGATGACAACATCAGCAGGGAAAAGCTCTCCTGACAGTTCGAAACTGCCAGAAGACACCTGCTGGTGGACCTTAGTACTGCGCTCCAAAAGACAAATATTATCAGCGGATGGAACATGACTAGTATAACCCAGATAAACTTCCATCTAACTGTTACAGACCCATCATACCCCTTTTACCTTCTTAGAATAAGAGACCACACCGTTCTTATGGAGTATAAATGGCCATAACAGCCTTTTATTAACCAAATAACATAAAACTCCAAAATAACTTTATAAAACAAAGTAATAACAACCATGAGAAACAACATGTTTCAACCCCCGTTTATTGGTCAGTGACATAGCTATCTCTTCTTTCACCGGATATATATATATATATATCCCTATAAATCACACCAGTACACTGCGGGACCTTTATCAACCATCATAGGCCTCCAGCTGTGCCGCTCGGAGACACCCCCTTTTCCCGCAGTGCAACCACCGGTATTCACCAACCATTTGATGAATACACCGGAGGGGCCATACTACCGATGAGCCCCCCACCCCCATTTTGTCAACTCCGTTACCGCTCCCGTCACTGACCAACAAACAAAAACACCGCCAAAGCTCCCCCCCAGCTGTCATGACGACCTTCCGTACCTGTACCTGCAAGAACAAAACAAAACAAAGGTTAAACAATCCAACACAAGGGAGGGTGGGTGGGAAAAACCGCCTCCTCGCACACTGTCCTGCCGACTGGCTTTCCTCAGGCTCCGTCCCCTCTATTATATGGCCACTCCCCCCGAGCTCCTCCCGGAACTTCTCCCCTGGGCGTAACTGGGCACCTCGTCATGCCCAGCCCTGCACTAAGTTTCCCCTGCGTGTCACCACGCTCCGGGCTTCCCTTTTCCTGACAGTTGGTGTTGTGTGCCTCCAGCACAGCACAGTAAACACCTATATCTACCCTTTATTGCTGGTGTTCTATAATAAAGGCATCTGCAGGAGTTAGTAGGTGTTGTGTGCCTCCAGCACAGCACAGTATACACCTATATCTACCCTTTATTGCTGGTGTTCTATAATAAAGGCATCTGCAGGGCTTAGTGGGTGTTTTGTGCCTCCAGCACAATATACACTACCCAACTGCTGTTTTTCCCATCTCCCTGCAGGCCATTACCATGTCTGGAAAGCAAACAAGGAGAGGCAGACAGGCATGAGCCAATAAAAGTCATCCACAAGGACGGCGAGCAGTGACAGTGCATGCATCAGTGACACTGTACCTCTTGTCCACCTGTTGGAGCATACACTGCATGGAATAGGAGGAGGAGGAGGATGATTGTGTCAGCATGGGGGTGGAGCCTAGCACTCAGCATCAGCAGCAGCAATCTTGTAGGGATGATTTACAGTCCCAAGAAACCCGTGGACTTGTATGTGGCTGGGAGGAGGTAGCTGCGGATCATGTTGTCCTTAGTGACCCAGAGGATGACTCCTGGTCCTGGACAATGTGCTGCTGAGACATCGGTCAGAAGGAGCAGTGGAGAAGGTGGCCGTCTGACCGATGCGTTCAGACAATTTTTTAGTCCGCAGCCCCAAGGTATGATCAGTTCCAGCAACCATCGCCAGTGTCTTATTTACATGGTGCAGGAAAACCTAGGGGCAAGGTCAGACTTGGACACCTTTCCCACTGAAAATCCTCTGGCTTACTGGGTCTTGAGGATGGATCACTGGCCAAAGCTTGCACAGTATGCAATTGAGCTACTGGCCTGTCCTGCATCAAGCGTTCTTTCGGAACGCACCTTCAGTGCTGCTGGTGGCTTTGTAACCGATCACAGGGTGTGCTTGTCCACCGACTCGGTTGATCGACTGACCTTCATAAAGATGAATCAGTCTTGGATCACCACCAGCTACCAAGCACCTGAAGCTGATGTAACCGAATAATTTTTTTTTAAATATCACATCCCTTCAAGACTGCCTATGCTGGTGCTGAGTGACTGTCCTGTTATGTTGACTATCTATTCTCTTCCTCCTCCGCCGATATCTTAGAACAAAATTTTTGGTTCTGGGTGATGCCACCAGCCCAATTTTTCAGCCCCTGTAATTACAATTTTTGATGCAATGCTTTTCAGCAGGGCTCATTCCTGCACTCCAAATAGAGTATATGGGAGAGGTTGCAGTGTTGTGGCACCAGCACCAGTGCCTAAGGCCCAATTTTTCAGCCCCTGTTTAACAGGGGCGTGTAATTACAATTTTTGATGCAATGCTTTGCAGCAGGGCTCATTCCTGCACTCCAACTAGAGAATATGGTAGAGGTTGCAGTGTATAGGCCCAATTTTTCAGCCCCTGTTTAACAAGGGCATGTAATAAAATTTTTGATGCAATTCTTTGCAGCAGGGCTCATTCCTGCACTCCAATTAGAGTATCTGGGAGAGGTTGCAGTGTTGTGGCACCAGCAAGCAGTGCCTAAGGCCCAATTTTGTAATTACAATTCTTGATATAATATTTCACAGCAAGGCCTGTTCCTGTGCCCACCGAGAGTAACTGTGAGGACTTATAGTGTTGTGGCACCAGCACCATCACCACAACCACCAAAGGCCCAATTTTTCTACCACTGTTCAACAATGACATGTAATTAAAATTCTTGATATAATCATTCACAGCAGGGCGCTCCAGCGTCCACCAAGAGTCACTTTGAGGGCTTACAGTGTTGTGGCAACACCAATACCTTGTTCCGCCATTTCTGCAGAGCATATAGGGCAGGCCCCTACTTTCTAACATCCAACTTACAAATGCCTCCTACTTGCAAACGGAAGGAGACAACAGGAAGTGAGATGAAAAAAGACGGACGGCAAAACAAATTATACAGGGGTGATAACCCTTCCCTATGTTTTCCAAAAAGCTTAAAAATAGATTTTTTGACTGGAGCTACACTTTAAAAATGTACCAGTTCAAAATTACAAACAGATTCTACTTAACACAACACACCTACACAGTCCCTGTCTTGTTTGCACCGCCTATATACTCCTGTTCTGAGTATATAGGGCCTGGGGGCCACACGCATTTCCTTTTTTTAATATGGGTACTGGGTTCCCCTTAATATTCGTACAAGACCCAAAGGGGCTGGTAATGGGCGGGGGGGGGGGGGGGGGCTTGGCTACCTGTGCCATTTTCTCAATGATTTTCATCCATATTGCCGGAACCAGATATTACATTAAAATGTCATTTTGTGCAGGGACTGTTCTAAACACGGGAAACACGTGGCACTTCACAGGCATATTATAGACACCCCCCAGGCACGATATTTAAAGGAATATTTCACTTTTTTTTTCACTTTAATCGTCATTAAAATCAGTTCTCCCGGAAAAACTGCCATTTTTGAAAACATTTTAGGCATTGTCCCATGTCTCCCGGGGCAGGAGCCAGGTCCCCAAACCCTTTTTTGCACAATATCTTGCATATTAGCCATTAAAATTAGCACTGTTTATTTCGAACGTTCGAGTCCCATAGACTTCAATGGGGTTCTAAAGTTCGCACAAATTTTTGGTCCGTTCGAAAGTTCTGGTGTGAACCGAACCGGGGGGTGTTCGGCTCATCCCTAATTATAAGTTATTCAAATTATATATTATATTCCAGGTCATAAATACAATTATGATTTTAGTGTCTACTGACCCAATGATAATTCTGCCATAAGGTAAAAATATTATATTTTGATGTAGAACAAATTAGAAGTAAGAATTGTTTTAAGATACCAAACAGTGTTATGAAAGACATATACATCGTGACTATGTCAGCATAAAAATATACATATAGCATGTGTTTTTTCCTAGATAATACCGGTAAATAAGTATTCCCCAGGATATGCAAGAATTATACCTTTATCCATATAGATAATCATTTTATGTGATATTGATTAATCAAAATTATACTGAGTGTATTATATATTGTACCGGTTACCACAGTCTCTGAATAATATATATATATATATATATATATATATATATATATATATATATATATATATATATATATATATATATATATATATATATTTATTTATTTATTTATTTATTTATTCATCAGCACCAATAAACAGACAGATACACATTATGAAAATAGAACATATTATTTAACAGATAGTTTAGTACACATTTTCTGTCCTCAGACATGCCTGGTGGTTGAAGGTGATATTACCTGAATTCACAAAAGTTACCATATTTACTCAAGTATAAGCCGAGTTCTTCAGCACATTTTTTTGCGGTTCCTAGCACAAAGTGGCCACAAGATATGGGGCCCCAAAGTCGGTTTGGAAAATGCCATTCTCTGCTGCAGAAAAGTGCTTGACATTTTCCAAACCGAGTTTGGGGCCCCGTATCTCGGGGGCCACTTGGTGCTAGGAACCCCATCTTTGGATATGTTGTAGTGCTAGTTTTGCTGGGTTTGCAAACCATTTGGGGTTCCTAGCACCAAATGGCCCCGAGATACAGGGCCCCAAAGTCGGTCAACTGTGTCCATCTGCAGCAATGTCATTTCGGGACCCTTTGGGTCCAGAGACTCCAAATTTTGTCTGCAGCTAGGGGGCATCTAGGAACCTTTAGCTACTGAGTTTGATGTTTGGGGGAAATATGGCCGCAAACTGTAACAGTGAGGCATGCAAATGGGCATTGTTGACCCTCTTTTCCACATTCAGTAGCTGCGCATTTCTCACCCTAGGCTTATACTCGAGTCAATAAGTTTTTCCCAGTTTTTCGTGGTAAAATTAGGTGCCTCAGCTAATCCGGTAA
The DNA here is from genome assembly GCF_037356315.1 of Lithobates pipiens. Lineage (NCBI taxonomy): Eukaryota > Metazoa > Chordata > Amphibia > Anura > Ranidae > Lithobates > Lithobates pipiens. The sequence goes on from NW_027507903.1 coordinate 682,086,249, forward strand.
TCGTTAGATTTGTTTCAGCCAATGGAAAAAAAGTCATACCTTTTGGGCTGAGCTTATTATAATTTTTATGATCCTATTGTCAAACATGGTATTTAGGAGCCGGATAGATACCATGAAAGGACAATCAATCACCTACACAGACACACACTCCATTCGTCAATTCACACTTCTACATGCATGAAGATTCCTGGACACCTTATGCTTTGAAACTTCGGAGGTCGCAAGAAGCAGGGCTTTTTTTCTCAGAAAATAGGTGCAGGAACTCAACCACGACTTCTCAAAAAAAAAAAAAAAAACTCCCCCACCCCGCACAAACCCTCCAAACCATATCAAATAGTGAGTGTGGTCAGATTTCAATAACAGGTCTGGGAACCATGGGCCACCTATATCAAGATCCCGCTTTACCCGAATCACCTACACACATGAAGGAATTTCCAGAGAGACCACATACCCTTTCCCTCTACCCCAGCTCTTCACATTCCTCCTAATCTCCCCAACTTTCACTCTTAACTCTCTCTCATGGTACATACCACCGGACTTGTTACCAGCATGGTGCAGATTTACAGATTTTTTTTAGCTCTTTGCAGTGCAATATACCACTCGAACTAGATTGTCACGAGCAGCGGATAGATAACTATGCTCTTGATTGTGATTGACCTGTCCCTAAGTGAACAACCCCCTTCTCCCTAACCGGGGGACTTTTGTGACCCGGGAGACTGCCGAGGCATCCCCTGGGTGGGGAGAGAGGTGACGGGCAGGGTACATCATCGGGCTGGGACCACAGACTCTGTCACTCTAAAGTGTGCACCCATAGGGGTGGGGTGATTACCCTGGAGGCCTCAACGCGGTGAGACCCTAACCAATCATGAGACATTGAGATCATGCCCCACAGTGTATGTGATCAATCAGCCCACCTTCATACGCAGTGGTTATAAAGGTCTGGATAAACGCACTATACTTAGATAATTGACAACCCTAAGGACAGAAGAGCTACATATAATGTCTAAACCAATTTTTCCTCGGAAAAATTTGAAACATGTTCCATTTCTAAAGTCTGTCGGATTTTTGCAAATCAAAAGTCCGCTGCAGCCCACACACGATCGAATAGTCCGCCGGAATCGTTCCGTCGGAGCTTTGATGTTGAAAAGTCCGCTCGTGTGTACAGGGCATTAGCCCTTGTACACACAGTCAGAGATTCCGACAACCAAATCCGACAGATTAATTGCGGAAGAGGTCCGGAAGTGATGTTGCATATACACGGTCGGACTAAGTTGTCGGAAAATGCGATTGTACATAACGTGATGACGTTATTTCGTTACGACGGGACTATGTTCAGGCTAGTAGCCAATAGCTTTGGTCTAGGAATTTGATCTGAGCATGCGTGGCACTTTGTCCATCGGAGTAGGCTACACATGATCGGAGTATGTCCGATAGGAGCATTTTGTCGGAAAATTTTACCGGCAAGTTGGAAAACTTGGTCCGTCGGATATTCCGACAGAAACACTCCGATGCATACCACACACAGTCGGAATATCAGACAAAACGGTCCGATAGGACACATTCCATCGGAATCTCCGACCGTGTGTACAAGGGCTTACTATTTTTCGATGTTTCCATTAGAAAATATTGAAACTGAGATGATAAACATCATATTGATAGCTCATATTTGCTACTGTACTATGTATAGAGATCCATACAAAGTTATATGCCAAACACTTAATGTTGGATATTTGACCCTTACATGTCTAAGCCCTTGTACACACGGTCGGAGAATCTGTCGGAATGAGTCTTATCGGACTGTGTCGTCAGATAATCCGACTGTGTGTGGTATGCATCGGACTGATTCCGTCTGAATCTCCGTCCGACCCAATTTTCCGACATGTTGGAAATATTTCCCGACCAACTGGGCCGGACGGACCTAATCCGATCATGTGTAGAGCATTTTCATCGGACCAAGTGCCACCCATGCTCAGATCAAATTCCTACATCAAAGCTATTGGCTACTAGCCTGAATGTAGTCCCATCGTAATGAAATTACGTCATCACGTTCTGAAAGATCGGATTTTTCGCCAACTTGGCCCGACCGTGTGTATGCAACAGTTTCGGACACAATCCGTCGGACTAAATCCGACGGGCAAAATCCGACGGATTTGGTTGGCAAAATCTCCGACCGTGTGTACAGGGGCTAACACTCTTGTCAGGATATGTTGGCCTGCAGGAGGGTACTTTATCTGTATAATTAATTTTATGTTTGTACTGAAAATCTCAAAAAAAAATATATTAAAAAGAAAGCCACGCAAGCCATTCTAAAACCTCTGGTAACCAGCAATTCAGACCAGTCGTCATTTTGGAAACGGGTAATTATGACGTGTTGATTTTGACCTTATATTCATTTGTGTTCCCTTAAATATTGATTTATTGAGTATTATACAGCTGATAATTATTTCTCTTGAATCAGTAACCGACTTGTAGATGTTTCTCTAAAGATTCAATTTTCAATATTTTTCATTCGCATAGTTTCCACTTTATTGACATAACAGACGTCTAATTTTATTTCACGTTGTTAACCACTTACTTACCTGCAGTATAGTGACGGTTCAATTTGTGAAAAACAGACGTTCTGTCATATTGTCATTTTTTACGAGGTTATTGATTCTACAGGGAAGTTGATTATTGCTTTCAAATGTACTACACTCCCGTAGGCATGTCCTCCTCCAGCCCCTCCCCCTATCAGCCTTTATACTGATCCCCTATTGGTGGATGTGGGCGGGGCTTCTTCTGGCTCGGATCCCACAGTGTGCAGTGGTGGGGCTCATCCTGAACATACACAGTAACCCCGGTGTCACGGGTCTTTGGGGTTCAAGAACTTCTCATATCATAGTGAGCACAACCCAATCTGAGGAAATGCTTCATCTCCATTTATTATAAAGAAATCACTTCCAATACAATACGATTCCTGACAATCACTTCTAATTACTGGACATGATTGGGACATAAAAGATCCGAAAAATGATTAACCACTTGAGACCCGCAATACGTTTATTGACATCATGGGGTTTCGCTGGTTATATCTAAATGATGCCTGAGGCCACAGACATCATTCAGATATTGCCGTTTTCAGCCGGCGATTCCCTACCCTACGCTGTTCCGCCGCTTGATCGTTCTTACGGGCGGCGGGAGGGGATGCCCCCCCCCCTCCCGCCGCCCTCCGGTGCTTCTACCGACTCGCCGTTTCCATCGGTGAGTCGGTCACAGGATCCGCCGGCCCCAGCAAGTGATCATAGAGATTTCCGGCAGACTAGATTGTCCCCGGAGTCTCTATGATCGTTCGGAGGCTGGGCGCGATGTTATGACGTCACGCCCGGCCTCGGTATTCAAATTAACGGCGCCGATCTGGCTAGGAAGCCATGATAGTTTTTTTTTTTTTAGTTTTTTTTTATTCTTCACAGCCTAGAGGTGAGATATGGGGTCTTATTGACCCCATATTTCACTGTAAATAGGTCCGATCATGCCATATTCCTATTACAAGGGATGTTTACATTCCTTATAATAGGAATAAAAGTCATACATTTTTTTTCATTTTTTTTTTAAGTGTAAGGCCGCGTACACACGAGAGGATTGTCCGTCCAACTTAGTCCGCTGAACTGTGTTTCAGCAGACAATCCGCTCGTGTGTGGGCTTCAGCGGACTTTTTCAGCGGACAGTCTGACGGACTAAGTCTTTCGGAATTTCCGTAATTTTGTCCATCCAAACTTGGTTTCAGCGGACAGTCCGCTCGTGTGTAGGCAAGTTGGACGGACTAAGTATGGCGCATGCTCAGAAAGGATTTACACGGCGAAAGGTTGCATTGCAGTGTATTGGACGTCGTATTTCTAGTCCCGTCGTACGTGCTGTACACGTCATCGCGCAAGTTTTCAGCGGACTGTCTGTTCGTCGTGTGTGGTCAAGTCCGTTCATTCAAAAGTTGGACGGACTGTCTGTCGGATTGTCTGACGAACTTAGTTGGGCAGACAATCCGCCCGTGTGTACGCGGCCTAAAACGAAAAAATTAAAAATAAAATTAACAATAAAAAAAAATAAAAAAAATGAAAGCGCCCCTGTCCCCGTGAGCTCGCACACAGAAGGGAATGCATACGTAAGTCCGGCCCACATATGAAAACGGTGTTCAAACCACACATGTGAGGTATCGCCGCGAACGTTAGAGCGAGAGCAATAATTCTAGCCCTAGACCTCCTCTGTAACCCAAAATATGTAACCAGTAAAAAAATTTAAAGCGTCGCCTATGGGGATTTTTAAATACCAAAGTTTGGCGCCATTCCACGAGCGCGTGCAATTTTGAAGTGTGACATGTTGGGTATCTATTTACTCGGCATATCTTCATCTTTCACATTATGCAAAAAAATTGGGCTAACTTTACTGTTTTTTGTTTTTTTTTTTAAGCATGAAACTGTTTTTTTTCTGAAAAAAACGCGTTCGAAAAATTGCTGCGCAAATACCGTGCGAGATAAAAAGTTGCAATGACCGCCATTGTATTCTCTAGGGTCTTTGCTAAAAAAAACATATATAATGTTTGGGGGTTCTGTGTAATTTTCTAGCAAAAAAATTAGGAATTTTACATGTAGGAGAGAAATGTCAGAATTGGCCTGGGTCTGAAGTGCAGAACTGATCACATGACTCCGGTGATAGAAATAGAACATGACCAATAGAAACATGAACATTCCTAATCGGGTCCTCTGGTGGACGGCAGGATGACCATAACAGATGATAGATGTCTCTGGGGTTATCATAGGGGAAATCTGATGTGGATTGTCAGCTCTTCTGCCAAGTACAATCCAGACCCCGATCTGCAGATCTATTTCTGGATTCTTTTCTAGGAAATAAAGATTTCCCGGGACCCCTTTAGACATGGACAATACTAGTTCTAGCATCTCCTCAGTCCAGCCGTCCCCCCTATAACACTAAATCCTCATCACTTCCTATCACTACATGATAAAAGAAAATTTCTCTATATAAATGGAGAAAAAAAAAAACATTCAGAGAAAATAATCTAACAAAATCTTAGGAAAGCAATGAGGAGGAGAATGTTGGGGTGTCTTCTCTAATGTAAAGCAGATAAAAGAGAGAAACGAATGCGGCTCTGTATACAGTATCTCACAAAAGTAAGTGCACCCCTCATATTTTTTGTAAATATTTTATTCTATCTTTTCATGTGACAACACCGAAGAAATAAATTGCATCGGCGATCGTATTCCTATAGAGTGCCAACATCCAAACTAGTTAACACAGAAAGAAATGGACTTTAAAGGCACTGACGTAGTAAATTGTTGAAACATGTATATCATTTATTAAACAATGTACTGTGTCAGTGCCTTTAAAGTCCATTTAGGGGTTTTTCTTTCTATGTTCAACACTGAAGAAATGACACTTTGCTACAATTTAATGTAGTGAGTGTAAAATTAAATTTGGGCTATGCATTGGTACCCCATCCATAATTTACACTAAAGAATATGTATAGAACCTTGTGGACTTTACTGGTACCTGAGAAGAACAATGACACACAAAGTGTGTAGTGAGTGTACAGCTTGTATAACAGTGTACATTTTCTGTCCCCTCAAAATAACTCAACACACAGCCATTAATGTCTAAACCGCTGGCAACAAAGGTGAGTACACCCCTAAGTGAAAATGTCCAAATTGGACCCAATTAGCCATTCCCCCCCCCCCCGGTGTCATGTGACTCATTAGTATTACAAGGTCTCAGGTGTGAATGGGGAGCAGGTGTGTTAAATTTGGTGTTAATCGCTCTCACTCTCTCATACTGGTCACTGGAAGTACAACAACATGGCACCTCGTGGCAAAGAACTCTCTGAGGATCTGAAAAAAAGAATTGTTGCTCTACATAAAGATGGCCTAGGCTATAAGAAGGTTGGCAAGACCCTGAAACTGAGCTGCAGCACAATGGCCAAGACCATACAGCGGTATAACAGGACGGGTTCCCCTCAGAACAAACCTCACCATGGTCCACCAAAGAAGTTGAGGTCACGTGCTCAGCGTCATATCCAGAGGTTGTCTTTGGGAAATAGACGCATGAGTGCTGCCAGCATTGCTGCAGAGGTTGTAGGGGTGGGGGGGGTCAGCCTGTCAGTGCTCAGACCATACGCCGCACACTGCATCAAATTGGTCTGCATGACTGTTGTCCCAGAAGGAAGCCTCTTCTAAAGATGATGCACAAGAAAGACCACAAACAGTTTGCTGAAGACAAGCAGACTAAGGACATGGATTACTGGAACCATGTCCTGTGGTCTGATGAGACCAAGATAAACGTATTTGGTGTCAGATGGTGACAAGCGTGTGTGGGGGCAACCAGGTGAGGAGGACAAAGACAAGTGTGTCTTGTCTACAGTCAGGCATGGTGGTGGGGGTGTCATGGTCTGGGGCTGCATGAGTGCTGCCGGCACTGGGGAGCTACAGATCATTGAGGGAACTATGAATGCCAACATGTACTGTGACATACTGAAGCAGATCATGATCCCCTCCCTTCAGAGACTGGGCCGCAGGGCAGTATTCCAACATGATAATGACCCAAAACACACCTCCAAGACCACCACTGCCTTGCTAAAGAAGCTGAAGGTAAAGGTGATGGACTGGCCAAGAATGTCTCCAGACCTAAACCCTATTGAGCATCTGTGGGACATCCTCAAACAGGAGGCGGAGGAACGCAAGGTCTCCAACATCCCCCAGCTCTGTGATGTCATCATGGAGGATGGGAAGAGGACTCCAGTGGCAACCTGTGAAGCTCTGGTGAACTCCATGCCCAAGAGGGTTAAGGTAGTGCTGGAAAATAATGGCGGCCACACAAAATATTGACACTTTGGGCCCAATTTGCACATTTTCACTTAGGGGTGTACTGACTTTTGTTGCCAGCGGTTTAGACATTAATGGCTGTGTGTTGAGTTATTTTGAGGGGACAGACAATTGACACTGTTATACAAGCTGTACACTCACTACTTTACATTGCAGACAAGTGTCATCTCTTCACATGAAAAGATATAATAAAATATTTACAAAAATGTGAGGGGTGTACTCACTTTTGTGAGATACTGTACATGAATACAGCCCGGAGTTCTGCTTTAACAAGAAGTGAGACAAACTTAGTATTCCTCAAATATCTTCCAGAGTTTTCTGTCCTGTATGAGGGAGAGGTGTATTTCCAGGACTGAAAACTGCCGACATTGATAGAAACAGAAAAAAATGAGGAATAAAATAACCTTTAAAGAATATATGTAGAACCTTGCGAACTTTACTGGTACCAGAGAAGGACAGTGACACAGAAATTCTGAAAAAAAATAAAATAATATTTATTACAAAAAGTTTAAATATGTTAGCATTATATTCATAAAATCATAAGGTCAACGCTCATTTTGGATGATGCAGACCATCTATTGTAATTACACTTCAACAATATTAATTTGCTAATATGTCAACATGTTTCACCAACATTGCTTCCTCAGGACCTCAATATTCATATATTCATAAATATATGGTTTGTATGTATTGGATATCCTAGATCACGTTAATCTGTATTGGATTACACATTCTGATATTGTGATCCTGTTTCAGTGCTGATTTTCTCCTCTGGGATCTATTTAATGAGTGAGTGTGACACTCTTGGACATTTTGTTTGAACATAAGTCCTGCCTAGTGATGAGGCTAGCTTCCCAACCAGTTGTGCTCCTTTTATATAGGACAAATTAATGGTATTTTTATGCATGGTTCTACTGCACCACACGGCTTATCACAGCCTTACGGCATACAGGCACATCATTGGCTTTCGCCTGGCTCTGATTGGTGCATGTAAGTAGTCTAGAGCAGTGGTCATCAACCCTGTCCTCAGGACCCACTAACAGGCCAGGTTTGCAAGATAACTGAAATACATCACAGGTGATATCATTTGCTGCTCACTGATTGCAGTATTCTAGTCTGCATCTCCCTAAGGTAATACATAAAACCTGGCCTGTTAGTGGGCCCTGAGGACCGGGTTGATGACCACTGGTCTAGTGGGACACAGCATGTTTATCTATAGATCATATTGCATGTGATTTACTAAAATTCATTTTTGTACTTTTTTTTTTTCCATTGGATAGGCCACATTTTCTTTGCAGTCTGAGGTCCTGAGGAAGCAATGTTGGTGAAATGCGTTGAGCTCTTGACATATTAGCAAAGGAATATTGTTTGAAGTGTAATTATATGGCCTGCATCATCCAAAATGAGCAGTGACCATATGATTTTATGAATATAATGCTAACATATTTTAACTTTGTAATAAATATATAATTTTTTTAATGAATTTCTGTGTCACTGCCCTTCTCTGGTACCAGTAAACTATGCAAGGTTATATACATATTCTTTAAGTGTAAATTATGGATGAGGTACCAATGCATAGCCCAAATTAAATTTTATACAAATAAAATAACCGTCACTGATTATTATTACCACGAAGGAGAACTGACTCTGTAATACAAATCATAATAGAAAAAAAAAAAAAAAAAAAAAAAATATATATATATATATATATATATATATATATATATATATATATATATATATATACAAAAATATGATTAAAATCTGAAACATTTCCAGGGACAAACCTCTAAAAGACACACCAGTTAATGAATTATATTTTATATTTAAAGGGCATCTGTCACGATAGAAGCATGGGGGGCTGCCATTGCTAAACTCCTTTTGACAATGTTGGTTCCCTGGCTGTCATGTTGATTCTTTGGCTTCAATGCTGTCTCAGTCTTTGGCCCGGAACAAGTATAGAGATAAGGAATTCAGATGTTTTTCTGATTCTTATTTACAGCATGCTTATTCCGGGGCAAAGACTTAAAGTGGTAATAAAGCCAAAAACTAAAATTATATATATTGAAGCTTATCAATCTTAGACTTTCCCCCCACCCCCCCTTTAATTTCCCCTGGTGATCCTGCCAGTAACACAATTCCTGTGTTAGGGTGCCTCCTCTATCTATGGAGTCACCACTTCCTCCAAGCATTCATTGGCTGATCAACAATCCAGTCCCACCACCCATCCCTGTGATGTCACCAGACTCCGGGGCGGAGTTCTCACATCTCCCCCCACATATCGTTATACAACCTTTCAGTATATTAAACACAGCATGGAGGGGCTCAGTGAAGGTGGTGGTGAAGGTGTGGAGGTGTCGGATCGGATCACACAGATCATAAAAGGAGATCCGCCCGGCCTCATAATCCAGATATATCCTGACTCTGTTACTGGAGGGATTGGGGAGTAAGAGGATCTGTTTACTGTCATGTATCACACAATACTCATCATCTTCCCTGTCCAATCCCCAGGACTTCTTATTATATCCAATCTCTGACTTAAGTGCGCTCCTGACTATACTGGGGTAACACATCCCGACTCTCCAGTTCTCTGACCCCCCGACATCCACTTCCCAGTAATGTCTCCCTGAGGAGAAACTCCGACTGCTCATCACCTGAGGATGCCACTGAAATCTTGTTGGTGCTTGTGGACGCTTCTGGTTCCTATCTGACCTGGATACAGTTTTCCCATCATCTGATATATGTAGATTATTACTAGCTGTGTTTTCATCCAGTAATATTTCTTCAGGGTAACACATCCCAACTCTACAGCTCTCTGACCCCCCAACATCTACATCCTGGTAATGTCTCCCTGAGGAGAAACTCTGACTGCTCATCACCTGAGGACAATCCTGGAATCTCTCTGGTGCTTGTGGACTCTTCTGGTTCCTATCTGACCTGGATACAGTTTTCCTGTCATCTGATATCTGTAGATCATTACCAGCTGTGTTTCCATCCATTAATATGTCTGAAGATTCCCGTACAGGGAAGTATACATTTACCTCTGTTATTATATCAGATAAACCTGTGTGTAAGACCCCCGCCACACCCAGACCCCCTCCATCATGGAGGAGCTCCTCATGTCTCTCTCTGTCCTCATTATCTCCATCCTCAGTATCACACAAGTCACCTGTGTCTGATTCCTGTAAGACAGTCAGTGGATCCGTCACGTTACACAGCTCCTCAATGTGACGCAACTTCCTGGACAGCTCCTCCTTCTTTATTTCCAGATCCCGGATGGAGATGGAGATCCGCTCTGCCCTCCCGGAGATGTCCCTCAGGACTCTCTTCTCCAGGTCTTCCAGACGTCTCCTAAGATCTCTAAACAGGGCAGTGACTCTCTCGGTGTCACCGGCGGCTTCTTCTTCTACTTTCCTCCGGTGTTCCTGCAGACTCTGGACTCTTTCCTCTGTCTCCTCTCTCTTTGTCAGAAGTTTCTGCAGAACATTCCTCAGTGTCTTCTTCTTCTTCTCAGAAGCCTCATCCAGTGACTCCATCTCATGTCCTTTATGTCCTCCAATCACATAACAAGACATACAGACACAGATCTTATCCTGAGTGCAGAAATACTTCAAAACTTCCTTATGGACGGAGCATTTCCTGCTCTCCATGGACAAGGTGGGGTCACATAAGACGTGTTCTGGGGACGTTTTGTGGACTCTCAGATGTTTATCACACAGAGAAACCTCACAGTGCAGACAGGATCTAACAGCAGGTACAGAAGAGTCCACACAGTAAGTACAGAAGACCCCGGACTCCTCTTGATCTGGCTGAGGAGACAGGAAAGTCTCCACTACATTACAAGATTTAATTTTCTTCTGCAGTGCAGGCCGATCCGGAAACTTCTTTTCGCATACAGGACAGAAATATCCTCCAGACCCCTCCTGTGTATCCAACACATGATCAATACAGACCCGGCAGAAGATGTGACCACATTTCAGGGTTCCAGGATCTGTAGAAAAGTCCCGACAGTTGGAACATTGCAGTTCAGCTTTCACATCAGCAGACGCCATCACTGACAGCAGAAGAGAAACGAAACTGAAAGTTTCTGGAGCTGGAAATACAATTGTACTTGTTACAACTCGTCTGCACAGGGCGAGGCTGAGCTGATCTTTCTGTTGATTTGTTAATAAACCTGTCTATGTAAGATTAGGACAAGCCCCATGATTGTGTACATGTACACTTATAAAAATGTATTTTTACAATAATTTTTAACACTAACTTGATCAGCATTCATATTCCCAGCCCAAATCGGGGGTTGTGGTGCAATATATAGAGGGTCTTTCAGATGAAGATGAAGAGAAGGTGGTGGAGTGTCTAACAAAGTCTTCATCATCCTCCTCTGTCTTCCAGGAACAGAATAGATTGAAGTCATCAGTAGCTGCTAAAGCTCCCTGTTCTTCCTCCTCACCCACAGATACGGGAGTCAGTTGAGTAAATGAATCGCAGTATCAGCAACTTGCTGCAAGAAGATGCACAGCAATTCATTGTATCTGAAGTTGAGAAGGAACACGTGTCCTTACAACTGAAGCCTACTGCCACATTGGCTCAAGTATTGAGGAGGGGGATTGTGATAATCAGGGCCAGGTCTAGCCTGCCTGATGTGGGACTGTACTAAAAAATGTCAGGGGGGCAGAGGAAGCAAGGTCAGTAGGGCAGTGTACAGGAGATCAGCAGGGCAGAGGATTGGGTCAGCAGTTTGTAGGGCAGTGTACAGAGGCTGATAGTTTGTAGGGCAGTGTACAGAGGCTGATAGTTTGTAGGGCAGTGTACAGAGGCTGATAGTTTGTAGGGCAGTGTACAGAGGCTGATAGTTTGTAGGGCAGTGTACAGAGGCTGATAGTTTGTAGGGCAGTGTACAGAGGCTGATAGTTTGTAGGGTTGTGTACAGAGGCCATTAGTTTGTAGGGCAGTGTACAGAGGCTGATAGTTTGTAGGGCAGTGTACAGAGGCCATTAGTTTGTAGGGCTGTGTACAGAGGCTAATAGTTTGTCGGGCAGTGTACAGAGGCTGATAGTTTGTAGGGCAGTGTACAGAGGCTAATAGTTTGTCGGGCAGTGTACAGAGGCTGATAGTTTGTAGGGCTGTGTACAGAGGCTGATAGTTTGTAGGGCTGTGTACAGAGGCTGATAGTTTGTAGGGCAGTGTACAGAGGCCATTAGTTTGTAGGGCAGTGTACAGAGGCTGATAGTTTGTAGGGCTGTGTACAGAGGCCATTAGTTTGTAGGGCTGTGTACAGAGGCTAATAGTTTGTCGGGCAGTGTACAGAGGCTGATAGTTTGTAGGGCAGTGTACAGAGGCTAATAGTTTGTCGGGCAGTGTACAGAGGCTGATAGTTTGTAGGGCTGTGTACAGAGGCTGATAGTTTGTAGGGCTGTGTACAGAGGCTGATAGTTTGTAGGGCAGTGTACAGAGGCCATTAGTTTGTAGGGCAGTGTACAGAGGCTGATAGTTTGTAGGGCTGTGTACAGAGGCCATTAGTTTGTAGGGCAGTGTACAGAGGCTGATAGTTTGTAGGGCAGTGTACAGAGGCCATTAGTTTGTAGGGCAGTGTACAGAGGCTGATAGTTTGTAGGGCTGTGTACAGAGGCCATTAGTTTGTAGGGCAGTGTACAGAGGCTGATAGTTTGTAGGGCTGTGTACAGAGGCCATTAGTTTGTAGGGCAGTGTACAGAGGCTAATAGTTTGTAGGGCAGTGTACAGAGGCTAATAGTTTGTAGGGCTGTGTACAGAGGCTGATAGTTTGTAGGGCAGTGTACAGAGGCTGATAGTTTGTAGGGTTGTGTACAGAGGCCATTAGTTTGTAGGGCAGTGTACAGAGGCTGATAGTTTGTCAGGCAGTGTACAGAGGCTGATAGTTTGTAGGGCTGTGTACAGAGGCCATTAGTTTGTAGGGCTGTGTACAGAGGCTAATAGTTTGTCGGGCAGTGTACAGAGGCTGATAGTTTGTAGGGCAGTGTACAGAGGCTAATAGTTTGTAGGGCTGTGTACAGAGGCTGATAGTTTGTAGGGCAGTGTACAGAGGCTGATAGTTTGTAGGGTTGTGTACAGAGGCCATTAGTTTGTAGGGCAGTGTACAGAGGCTGATAGTTTGTAGGGCAGTGTACAGAGGCTGATAGTTTGTCAGGCAGTGTACAGAGGCTGATAGTTTGTAGGGCTGTGTACAGAGGCCATTAGTTTGTAGGGCTGTGTACAGAGGCTAATAGTTTGTCGGGCAGTGTACAGAGGCTGATAGTTTGTAGGGCAGTGTACAGAGGCTAATAGTTTGTCGGGCAGTGTACAGAGGCTGATAGTTTGTAGGGCTGTGTACAGAGGCTGATAGTTTGTAGGGCTGTGTACAGAGGCTGATAGTTTGTAGGGCAGTGTACAGAGGCCATTAGTTTGTAGGGCAGTGTACAGAGGCTGATAGTTTGTAGGGCTGTGTACAGAGGCCATTAGTTTGTAGGGCAGTGTACAGAGGCTAATAGTTTGTAGGGCAGTGTACAGAGGCTAATAGTTTGTAGGGCTATGTACAGAGGCTGATAGTTTGTAGGGCAGTGTACAGAGGCTAATAGTTTGTCGGGCTGTGTACAGAGGCTGATAGTTTGTAGGGCTGTGTACAGAGGCTGATAGTTTGTAGGGCTGTGTACAGAGGCCATTAGTTTGTAGGGCAGTGTACAGAGGCCATTAGTTTGTAGGGCAGTGTACAGAGGCTAATAGTTTGTAGGGCTGTGTACAGAGGCTAATAGTTTGTCGGGCAGTGTACAGAGGCTGGTAGTTTGTAGGGCAGTGTACAGAGGCCGATAGTTTGTCGGGCAGTGTACAGAGGCTGGTAGTTTGTAGGGCTGTGTACAGAGGCTGGTAGTTTGTAGGGCTGTGTACAGAGGCTGATAGTTTGTAGGGCTGTGTACAGAGGCTAATAGTTTGTAGGGCTGTGTACAGAGGCTGATAGTTTGTAGGGATGTGTACAGAGGATGATAGTTTGTAGGGCTGTGTACAGAGGCTGATAGTTTGTAGGGCTGTGTACAGAGGCCATTAGTTTGTAGGGCAGTGTACAGAGGCCATTAGTTTGTAGGGCAGTGTACAGAGGCCATTAGTTTGTATCAGGAGGTTGAGAAGGAACACGTGTCCTTACAACTGAAGCCTACTGCCACATTGGCTCAAGTATTGAGGAGGGGGATTGTGATAATCAGGGCCAGGTCTAGCCTGCCTGATGTGGGACTGTACTAAAAAATGTCAGGGGGGCAGAGGAAGCAAGGTCAGTAGGGCAGTGTACAGGAGATCAGCAGGGCAGAGGATTGGGTCAGCAGTTTGTAGGGCAGTGTACAGAGGCTGGTAGTTTGTAGGGCAGTGTACAGAGGCTGATAGTTTGTAGGGCAGTGTACAGAGGCTGATAGTTTGTAGGGCAGTGTACAGAGGCCGATAGTTTGTCAGGCAGTGTACAGAGGCTGATAGTTTGTAGGGCTGTGTACAGAGGCCATTAGTTTGTAGGGCTGTGTACAGAGGCTAATAGTTTGTCGGGCAGTGTACAGAGGCTGATAGTTTGTAGGGCAGTGTACAGAGGCTGATAGTTTGTAGGGCAGTGTACAGAGGCTGATAGTTTGTAGGGCTGTGTACAGAGGCTGATAGTTTGTAGGGCAGTGTACAGAGGCTGATAGTTTGTAGGGCTGTGTACGGAGGCTAATAGTTTGTAGGGCAGTGTACAGAGGCTGATAGTTTGTAGGGCTGTGTACAGAGGCTGATAGTTTTTAGGGCTGTGTACATAGGCTGATAGTTTGTAGGGCAGTGTACAGAGGGCATTAGTTTGTAGGACAGTGTACAGAGGCCATTAGTTTGTAGGGCACTGTACAGAGGCCATTAGTTTGTAGGGCTGTGTACAGAGGCCATTAGTTTGTAGGGCTGTGTACAGAGGCCATTAGTTTGTAGGGCTGTGTACAGAGGCCATTAGTTTGTAGGGCTGTGTACAGAGACTGATAGTTTGTAGGGTAGTGTACAGAGGCCATTAGTTTGTAGGGCAGTGTACAGAGGCCATTAGTTTGTAGGGCTGTGTACAGAGGCCATTAGTTTGTAGGGCAGTGTACAGAGGCCATTAGTTTGTAGGGCAGTGTACAGAGGCCATTAGTTTGTAGGGCAGTGTACAGAGGCCATTAGTTTGTAGGGCTGTGTACAGAGGCCATTAGTTTGTAGGGTAGTGTACAGAGGCCATTAGTTTGTAGGGCCGTGTACAGAGGCTGATAGTTTGTAGGGCAGTGTACAGAGGCTGATAGTTTGTAGGGCAGTGTACAGAGGCTGATAGTTTGTAGGGCAGTGTACAGAGGCCATTAGTTTGTAGGGCTGTGTACAGAGGCCATTAGTTTGTAGGGCAGTGTACAGAGACTGATAGTTTGTAGGGTAGTGTACAGAGGCCATTAGTTTGTAGGGCAGTGTACAGAGGCCATTAGTTTGTAGGGCTGTGTACAGAGGCCATTAGTTTGTAGGGCAGTGTACAGAGGCCATTAGTTTGTAGGGCTGTGTACAGAGGCCATTAGTTTGTAGGGTAGTGTACAGAGGCCATTAGTTTGTAGGGCTGTGTAGAGAGGCTGATAGTTTGTAGGGCTGTGTACAGAGGCCATTAGTTTGTAGGGCTGTGTACAGAGGCCATTAGTTTGTAGGGTAGTGTACAGAGGCCATTAGTTTGTAGGGCTGTGTACAGAGACTGAGAGTTTGTAGGGTAGTGTACAGAGGCCATTAGTTTGTAGGGCAGTGTACAGAGGCCATTAGTTTGTAGGGCTGTGTACAGAGGCCATTAGTTTGTAGGGCAGTGTACAGAGGCCATTAGTTTGTAGGGCAGTGTACAGAGGCCATTAGTTTGTAGGGCAGTGTACAGAGGCCATTAGTTTGTAGGGCTGTGTACAGAGGCCATTAGTTTGTAGGGTAGTGTACAGAGGCCATTAGTTTGTAGGGCTGTGTACAGAGGCTGATAGTTTGTAGGGCAGTGTACAGAGGCTGATAGTTTGTAGGGCAGTGTACAGAGGCCATTAGTTTGTAGGGCTGTGTACAGAGGCCATTAGTTTGTAGGGCAGTGTACAGAGGCCATTAGTTTGTAGGGCTGTGTACAGAGGCCATTAGTTTGTAGGGTAGTGTACAGAGGCCATTAGTTTGTAGGGCTGTGTAGAGAGGCTGATAGTTTGTAGGGCTGTGTACAGAGGCCATTAGTTTGTAGGGCTGTGTACAGAGGCCATTAGTTTTTAGGGTAGTGTACAGAGGCCATTAGTTTGTAGGGCTGTGTACGGAGGCTGATAGTTTGTAGGGCTGTGTACAGAGGCCATTAGTTTGTAGGGTAGTGTACAGAGGCCATTAGTTTGTAGGGCTGTGTACGGAGGCTGATAGTTTGTAGGGCTGTGTACAGAGGCCATTAGTTTGTAGGGTAGTGTACAGAGGCCATTAGTTTGTAGGGCTGTGTACAGAGGCTGATAGTTTGTAGGGCTGTGTACTAGAGCTGCAACTAACGATTAATTTGTATGTCGACTAATCTATCGATTATTTTTTCAATTAGTCAACGACTATCCAAGTATTTTTTTTATTTTTATTTTTTAATGAATCTAGTGGTTTTATTTTGATTAGCTAATTAATCCTTTGGATAACTTTTAGAGTATTGTATTGCAGAGTATTGTATTGCAGAGTATTGTATTGCATTGCATTGTATTGCATTGCATTGCAGAGTATTGCATTGCAGAGTATTGGCGGGCAGAGTATAGATAGTACTGTATTGGCTGGCAGAGTATTGGCGGGCAGAGTATTGTATTGCAGCAGAGTATTTTTTTGCAGCAGAGTATTGCATTGCAGCAGAGTATTGCATTGCAGAGTATTGCATTGCAGAGTATTGCATTGCATTGGCTGGCAGAGTATCGGGCTGGCAGAGTATTGGCTGGGTATGGAGGGATGGCTGCTTCCATCCGACCTCTCCCCTCCTCTGCACAAATCAGTACAGAGAGGGGAGAGAGAAACCGGCGTCATGTCATGACGCCGGTTTGTTTACAAGTGATCACTCCGTTGGAGCGATCACATTGTAAACGCCTGGGTGTAGAAAGATGGCCGCCGCTTCGGAGCTAGGCCGAAGCCGCGGCCTCTCCTAAGGCCGAGACCGCGGAGCGCTCTGCGGATCGCGGCATGTGCGCTCGGATCACGGATTGGTGACGATCCGTTGCACCCCTAAGGATGGCGGCACGGAGGGGGAGAAGAGAGGGGTACGGCGGGGGAGAAGAGAGGGGTACGGCGGCACAGAGGGCAGCGGTAGATACTAAGCACTGCCACCACTGTGACGCATCGACGCCCAGCATGCACGTCAACGTATTTTCTTAGTCAACGTAGTCGATTACGTCGACGCGTCGTGGTAGCTCTACTGTGTACAGAGGCCGATAGTTTGTAGGGCTGTGTACAGAGGCCATTAGTTTGTAGGGAAGTGTACAGAGGCTGATAGTTTGTAGGGCTGTGTACAGAGGCTGACAGTTTGTAGGGCTGTGTACAGAGGCTGGTAGTTTGTAGGGCAGTGTACAGGGGCCATTACTTTGTAGGGCAGTGTACAGAGGCCATTAGTTTGTAGGGCTGTGTACAGAGGCCATTAGTTTGTAGGGCAGTGTACAGAGGCCATTAGTTTGTAGGGCAGTGTACAGAGGCTGATAGTTTGTAGGGCAGTGTACAGAGACAGGGAGTCCTGGAGCAGAGCATTAGCATAGGGACAGCATGACATGTGCGGACTGCACAGTCACACTGTCAGGGGGGAGGCTGAGGCATGTTCCCTTTAATAAAAAGGGGAGGTGCCTCAGCAGGAGGTATCTGTTTGCCGGGAGAGGAAGGAGGCAAGGGGAGGAAGTGACGTCAGTCGTGAGCGGCGGGGAGAGAGATTAACACGCTCCCACCGCTCTGTCCTCCTTCCCAGTGATAATGGCGGCTCCGGTGGCGCTAACGGCGCTCGTAGTGCAATTGCGGGAGGCGGCGGCAGTGCAAGGGGCGGACTGGCTGCACGCCCAGGTCGCAGCCATAATCCAGGACACAGGATCGGCTCCGAGAGGGGGGGTCGCGGAGGCTCCACGTGCGCGGCGTTCCCGGCCGCCAGAACGCTACAGCCCGGATGCGGTGCAGGGTGAGCGGAGCACGCACACGCAGCGGAGGGGAGGTAATGGCCAAGCACCCCCCAGAGACCACCAACCCCAGGGATCCAGGAGGGGGGACAGCAGGACGGCTCAGTGCAGAGGCCAGAGCGCGGTGATGGGGGAGACCAACGCGACACAGGGACGTATGGCGGCGTGGCATGGCTGCGTTATGATGAACAATTTCGTCAGCGGATGGCCGTCCGACCGTCACTTCGATGGGACCACAAGGATATTAGCCTGTGGATGAAGCTGATGACGGCGTCGAGGGCTCCTAACCAGTTTTTTCAGGTGGGGGTCGGAGGTACCGCAGCTCCAGGACAGCCGACCGACAAGAAATGGGGCTTCTGTTGGCAGTTCAACGAGGGCACCTGCAGGTTCGGCGCCAACTGTCGATTTAAGCACACGTGTTCCGGCTGCGGGGGATCACACGCCCTCGCCAAGTGCTTCAGGAGAGGGAAGGGACGTGGCGGAGAGCCTGCGAATAAAAGGGACGACGCCGGTGCGGGTGGAAAGGATGCGTCCTTTCCTCAGTAGGTACCCCGACCGACAAGCGGCCCAGCTATTGGAGTCGGGTTTTGCGCAGGGGTTTAAAATACCTTGCCATCTGGCGGTAACCCCTCCCATAGTGAATAATTTAAGGTCGGCCCTGCTGCATCCGGCGGTGGTCACAGTAAAAATTGACAAGGAAGTGAAACTGGGGCGCATGGCTGGCCCGTTTGCTTCAGTTCCTCTGTCGGGCCTGGTGGTATCCCCCTTGGGTGTAGTTCCCAAGAAGGAGCCGAATAAATTTAGACTGATTCACCACCTGTCATTCCCAAAAGGTGGATCTGTCAATGATTCGATTGCACCGGAAGAGTGTGCGGTAACATACACTTCATTCGATGCGGCGATATCATGGGTACGTCGATACGGCCAGGGGTCCCTTATGGCTAAGGCTGATATTGAATCCGCCTTCAGGCTTTTACCGGTTCATCCTGAAAGCTTTCGGTGGCTGGGTTGCACATGGAATGGGGCATACTATGTGGACCGTTGCCTCCCGATGGGATGCTCGATCTCATGTGCTTTCTTTGAAACATTCAGCTCCTTCTTGGAATGGGTGGTGCGGGACGTCTCTGGCATTAACTCGGTTATCCACTATTTGGACGACTTTTTATGTGTCGGCCCGCCGGGTTCCAACGTTTGTGCCGTCCTTTTGGGGACGTTGCAGCACATAACGGATCGGTTTGGGGTCCCGTTAGCCCCGGGTAAGACGGAAGGCCCAACGTCCAACATAGTTTTCCTCGGAATTGAAGTGGATTCCATGGGTATGGAGTGCCGATTGCCGTTGGACAAACTGGAGAATCTCAAGGAGGCAGTACGTGGGACCATCGGGCGGCGGAAGGTGCAGCTGAGACACTTACAATCGTTGTTGGGGAAGCTAAATTTTGCTTGCCGAATAATTCCCATGGGCAGGGTGTTTTGTAGGCGGCAACAGCAGGGGTCAAAGCCCCCACTCATTTTGTGAGTCTGACCTGTGAGCATAGGGAGGATTTGCGGGTGTGGCACGATTTCCTGGAATCTTTTAACGGGCGCGCCTTGTGGATGTCAGCCCCATCAGCAATTGGGATCTTGAATTGTTTACGGACACTGCGGGATCCACGGGCTATGGGGCCGTCTTTCAACGGCATTGGAGCGCGGCCAGGTGGCCCGCGTCTTGGGGGGAAGCTGGGTTCTTGAAGAACCTAGTCCTCCTGGAACTGTTTCCTATTGTGGTGGCAATGGAAATATGGGGGGAATCGTTCCGTAATCTGAAAGTGCGGCTCAACTGTGATAACATGGGGGTTGTGCAAGTGATCAATCGGTTGTCAGCCCAGTCGGTGCCGGTGGTCAGGTTGCTGAGACACCTGGTACTGCAGTGTTTGAAGTTGAATGTTTTCATTTACGCTGTACATTTACCGGGGGTGGAGAACACTGTAGCTGACGCTTTGTCTCGTTTCCAGTAGACCAGGTTTCGGGAGTTGGCACCGGACGTGGAGCAGCAGGGGGTCGCCTGCCCCGTCTGGATGTGGAACGTTGCCTTGGGGACGCAGCTAGGTGGATTCAGCACTAAGCAGTAAGGCCACGTGGGACGCCTATTCCAAGGTATGGCGGGAATGGTATGCATGTTTGCGCAGTTTGGAGATCTCTCCACAGGGCCAGGAGTTGGTCCACGCAGTTCTCTATTTTCTCAACATGGGTTTTGAGCGGGACATCTCGGCAGCTGCCATCGACAAGAAACTGGCAGGTTTGGCCTTTCTTTTCAAGTTGCAGGGGCAACGGGACTATACAAAAGAATTTTGGGTGAGGCAGACGGTTAAGGGTTACCGGAGGGCACATAGGAAAAGGGACGGGCGGCGCCCTGTGTCATTTGGAGCACTGCATGGTCTGTTTCAGCAGCTCCCCACCCTTTGCAGTTCGGGGGTTTGAGAGTGCCTTATTCCAAGCGGCCTTTGAATTGGCGTTTTTTGGGGCGTTACGGGTGGGGGAGTTAGTCAGCCATTCAAAACGGGCACAGGGGGGGCTACAGGCAGGGGACTTGGAGTACTTACCCGATTCGATCAGAATCCGTATAACCCGGTCAAAGACGGACCAGGCGGGTAGGGGCGTGCAGATAGAAATTTTTCGTCTTCCTGGGTCCCACATTTGTCCGGTGAGCGCGGTGCAATATTACAGGGACTTGCGGCCGGGGTTTAAAGGTTCGTTTTTGATGCATGCGGATGGGTCAGCCTTGTCGAAGTTTCAATTCATTGCAGTGTTAAAACGAGGTTTGGCCGCGGATGGTTACGATCCTACGAACTATGCATCCCATTCTTTCTGCATAGGCGCAGCGACGGAGGCAGCTAGGGCTGGGCTTAGCCAAGAGGTGGTGAAGCGTATCAGGAGGTGGGATTCGGACAGGTTCAAACTTTACATTCGGCCGCATTTGTTACAGACTTGTTAAGCGTTAGTTTTGGTATTCGTATGGTTTTTTGGGGGGGGGGTAACTCATTATTTTGTGTTTGTCATCTTTTATTCACAGGTATGGCAGTGGGCCTGGTTTGGATCTTGGGCCATTCCTTCATTTACTGGGGTGCCAGGCGAGCTGATGTTCGGCCGAATGGTAGGCAGTTGGGTATCCCCAGACACGAGGCTCAGGTCAGATGGATCGGGGTTCCGGGCATGCTTTGGAGTAGGGTGAAGTCAGAGGTCAACAGGTTTGCCTGCTTGGATAGGGCACCGGATGTTTTGGTGCTACATGTGGGGGGGAATGACATGGGAGCTAGGTCCATGAGGCAGTTGATAAGGGACATCAAATGTGATTATTTACGGCTACAGGCAGCATTCCCGGGCATGGTCATCGTATGGTTGTATATGGTGGGCAGGACGTCCTGGCGATGGGCTTGGTCTGCTAAAAAGGTTGATAGGGCCAGAGTTAAAGTTAACAAGGAGGTTAGCAGGTTCATTGTTCGGAATGGGGGGGTGACCATACGGCATAGAGAATTGGAGGTGGACACGTGGAGGTACCTCAGAAGTGACGGGGTACACCTTAATGAAGTTGGAACCGATCTTTGGGCTCTTGGCTTGCAGGAGGGTGTACAACGCGCTTTGAGGGTGTGGAGGTGCTCGCAATAGTAAGGTCTTACTCCTTGCGTGCTGTGGCAGTGGTTTGGGTCTGTGAGGAGGAGGAGGAGATGTATGTTATATGGAGATATAACATGGTTGTTACCCAGCTGGGGTATCAGGTACCTTCCGGTTACAAGGGGTTAACCAGGAAGGGGTGGAAAAGGTAGGTCACTGCAAAGGTTGGGTACCGTCTTACAGTCAGGGGTTTGCGACTGGAGACCTAAAAGTTGATACAAAGTTTGTCGCAGTGACCAGTGGTGTGTGTTCCCCCTCTAGGACCCATAGTACAGAGAAGGTTATTATAAAGTTTATTTTAAAATGTTATTTATTTATGTTTATTTTAATTTTGTTAATAAAAGGCCGGCAAGGCCATTTACTCCAATACCTTGTTACGTTTTTTGTGGGGAGGGATTGGAGATTTTATTAGGGGGATGAAAGAGACTGGGGGGATAAGTCCTTCACATGTCAAGGGAGTCCCGGAGCAGAGCATTAGCGTAGGGACAGCATGACATGTGCGGACTGCACAGTCACGCTGTCAGGGGGGAGGCTGAGGCATGTTCCCTTTAAGAAAAAGGGGAGGTGCCTCAGCAGGAGGTATCTGTTTGCCGGGAGAGGAAGGAGGCAAGGGGAGGAAGTGACGTCAGTCGTGAGCGGCGGGGAGAGAGATTCCCACCCACCCTCCCTTATGTAGAGTGTATTTAATAGGGGCAGTAGGGGCAGTGGTTTGGGTCTGTGAGGAGGAGGAGGAGATGTATGTTATATGGAGATATAACATGGTTGTTACCCAGCTGGGGTATCAGGTACCTTCCGGTTACAAGGGGTTAACCAGGAAGGGGTGGAAAAGGTAGGTCACTGCGAAGGTTGGGTACCGTCTTACAGTCAGGGGTTTGCGACTGGAGACCTAAAAGTTGATACAAAGTTTGTCGCAGTGACCAGTGGTGTGTGTTCCCCCTCTAGGACCCATAAAAAGTACAGAGAAGGTTATTATAAAGTTTATTTTAAAATGTTATTTATTTATGTTTATGTTAATTTTGTTAATAAAAGGCCGGCAAGGCCATTTACTCCAATACCTTGTTACGTTTTTTGTGGGGAGGGATTGGAGATTTTATTAGGGGGATGGAAGAGCCTGGGGGGATAAGTCCTTCACATGTCATGATAGTTTGTAGGACAGTGTACAGAGGCCATTAGTTTGTAGGGCAGTGTACAGAGGCTGATAGTTTGTAGGGCTGTGTACAGAGGCCATTCGTTTGCAGGGCAGTGTACAGAGGCTGATAGTTTGTAGGGCTGTGTACAGAGACCATTAGTTTGTAGGGCAGTGTACAGAGGCCATTAGTTTGCAGGGCAGTGTACAGAGGCCATTAGTTTGTAAGGCAGTGTACAGAGACTGATAGTTTGTAGGACAGTGTACAGAGGCTGATAGTTTGTAGGGCTGTGTACAGAGACTAATAGTTTGTAGGGCTGTGTACAGAGGCCATTAGTTTGTAGGGCTGTGTACAGAGGCTGATAGTTTGTAGGGCTGTGTACAGAGGCTGATAGTTTGTAGGGCTGTGTACAGAGGCTGATAGTTGGTAGGGCAGTGTACAGAGGCTGATAGTTGGTAGGGTAGTGTACAGAGGCTGATAGTTTGTAGGGAAGTGTACAGAGGCTGATAGTTTGTAGGGCTGTGTACAGAGGCTGATAGTTTGTAGGGCTGTGTACAGAGGCCATTAGTTTGTAGGGCTGTGTACAGAGGCTGATAGTTTGTAGGGCAGTGTACAGAGGCTGATAGTTTGTAGGGCAGTGTACAGAGGCTGATAGTTTGTAGGGCTGTGTACAGAGGCTGATAGTTTGTAGGGCAGTGTACAGAGGCTGATAATTTGTAGGGCTGTGTACAGAGGCTGAAAGTTTGTAGGGCAGTGTACAGAGGCCATTCGTTTGTAGGGCAGTGTACAGTGGGTTATCAGGGAAGTGTAGAGGGGTTAGCAGAGCAGTATACACAGGACAGCAGGACAGAGGACAAGGAGTCAGTAGGGCAGTGTGCAGGGGGTCAGCAGGACCCCGGACAGGAAGTCAGCGGGGCAGAGGACAGGGTTCAGCTGTATGTGGAGCAGGGCATCCCCTAGCAAAGAGGTGCTCACCGAGGCCAAGATGCAGAGAGTGGTGGCTTTTGCGACTCAGCGCAAACACAACTGCTGGAGGTGATACAGGGAGTGGGTTGCACCAAGAGGCACAAGCCTCCAGTGGGACACCTGACTTGTGTGAAGGTCTGTAAGAGGGCTCGTGCAGGATGGACCGGACCAGAAGGTAAGTAGCAAGCAGGTCTGTAAAACAGGTAAGGAAAGTCTAGAAACAGGCTGAGGGTCAAACACTGGTAATCAGTCCGGGAGCCACCAAGGCTAAGTGCTGAAGGCAGAAGATAATCCAGAGGCAGGCTGAGGTTAAACACAGAAGAGAGCAGGAAGTCCGTAAAACAAGCCAGGGGTCAGGTCAGGAGAGAATCAGCGTAGTCTTCAAACAATCCGAGTCACAACAGGAAATGCCAAACAGGAACAGGAAATGGTAAACAGGAACAGGAAGTAGAGGAACACAGGTGAGCTGAGGCAAACCAGCAACTTGTCTTTCTGCCAAGGCTCCTTTTATAGGCTGGTTAGGGTATGCACGTTATGTGCACACTTGTGCGCACGCGCCGCTGAGTAGGGCCGCGAATGTGCGTGCGCCGGAGCACCATTCCATGGCGAATTCGTGTGTGCCTGCACGCAGGGAGATGGTGAGATTGATCTAAGTTACTTCCCTGATACAGGGTCTATCAGGGCAGAAGACAGGGGTCAGATGGGCAGAGGACAGGGTTCAGCAGGATGGAGGACAGGGGTCAGCAGGACAGAGGTCTGCAGGGTGGAGGACAGGGGTCAGCAGGACAGAGGTCTGCAGGGTGGAGGACAGGGGTCAGCAGGACAGAGGTCTGCAGGGTGGAGGACAGGGGTCAGCAGGACAGAGGTCTACAGGGTGGAGGACAGGGGTCAGCAGGACAGAGGTCTGCAGGGTGGAGGACAGGGGTCAGCAGGACAGAGGTCTGCAGGGTGGAGGACAGGGATCAGCAGGTGGAAGACAGGGAATTAGCCGGACAAAGGCAGGGCAGGGTACAGGGGGTCAAATCTCCCAATACCCCCATCTAGCACATATCCCCACTAGCATTCCTCTTCCTAACGCCAATCCCCCCACCAATTACCCTTCCCAGCACAAATAGCACCCCCCTCCTCCAAAAAAACTTTCATCCCAAGCACATATAATTTTTACCCCCTCAACTGCACACCCCCAATTGCTACAGAGGAGGTGCGGGCTGTGTTGTGCTTCTGTAATAGCAGCGCTCCTCTATGCTGCAGATGACACAGGATCACTCTTACATCGGGCTGTTCACGTAGGGTTTGAATACCCTACTATCTCCTCCAAGGCCTGCTTATCTCCCAGTAGCAGGACATGTGGTAGGGGGTGAGTAATAAAATTGTGTACAGTGTGATCTAGCGATCCTGTGTCACCTGCTGCATGAAGGAGGGGGAGGACACAGCACAACCCGCACCTCCTCCCGGCTCTCCTGTCTGCCGCTGTGACTTCTCAGCAGACTTTTTCACTTTGTTATTTGCAGCAGAATGCTCTTCTCTCCCCAGAATGTCCATGGGGTGGCCGGCCTGGGGAGTACAACTGAAATTCTGGGGGGGCCCAGCCTACCTCAGCAACCCCCTAGATCTGGCCATGGTGAATAGTTATCTGACCATACTTGAGTGCCAGATATACTGTAGCAAAGGAGGAGAGTGAGGGAGAGGCACAACATCAGTGAGGAAGGATGTCATCCAGGGCAGGTCTCAGAAAAGTGGAGGAGGCAGCCATCCTATTTCACCAGATGGAAGAGCTCCATGGGTGACGGGTGCTGTTATACTCCAGTCTGTTGCCCAGAGCTCAGTGGTGTGGACCATTTTCAAAACGTTCTGTCGACAGCATCATAGTACTTTGCAGTAACTGACTAAAGAGTATCAAGCTTAGTGATGCTATCAGTCATTT
The DNA here is from genome assembly GCF_037356315.1 of Lithobates pipiens. Lineage (NCBI taxonomy): Eukaryota > Metazoa > Chordata > Amphibia > Anura > Ranidae > Lithobates > Lithobates pipiens. Next base: position 682,111,915 of record NW_027507903.1, read on the forward strand.
GAGTACCATGTGTATGAAGAGACACCTGAATTCAACAGAAGCCAGGCCCCAACGTAGATGACCAAGGAAACCTTATTGAAAGATTAATCCCAACCTGAGGTCGCTGCTCCCAAACTCAGCAGACCACAAGAGAAGAAACATATAAAAACAATGGAGGACAACAGAGGAGTGCTGTTCCAAAGGATGGTTGATAGTCAATAAAGAAAAATCCATATAGAGAATAGATGATTTTTTAGCAGGTAAGCAAAAAGTATATAAAGCTGCCCGGGAATGCATACATATCCAAAGCAAAAATAAGGTTTATAATGTTGTTGAAGAATGCCCTGTATAATAAACCTTGCAGTGGCTGCAAAACACACACAGGAGCCAATATAGATGGAAAAAAGGTCCGTCACACCTCCTATGCTGGGACGAGTGTGCCAGATACCAGGATGACCTGTAGGTGCTCAGGGACGTAAAGAGTGGAACCAAATGCCAGAATCAAAGGACTGTCCACCAGCCCAAAAGCTCTCAGCACAGGACGCCCAGGGAGAAAACGGATGGGGCTGGTTGCATTCTCCAGGGATCCGGGGGGAGAGAGTTGCTGTAGCACTGGTACTGATGGAGACGACCAGGGGAAGTGGTGGATGCCTTCTGGATCTCCAAGGCTGTGAACACCTGACCGGCCGCATCAATAGCACCGTACACAGATGGGCTCCAGCAGACACCAATGGGTTATGTGATCCAGGGACAAGGGGAAGAAATAATCAGAAGAAGTTGCTGGGCCTTGAACAGCACAGGGACTGCATGTTTCAGGGATTAACCCCTTCCTCGGTCACGTGTTTCCTCTGTTTTTTGTAGGTTGCTATTGTGCCTTCAACGGACAGTGTATAGTGTTAATTAATGTGGCAGGGGCGTAACTATAGGGGGTGCAGCAGTCGCGACCGCAACTGGGCCCTGTGATGCAGGGGGCCCATACAGCCCCCTCTACATATGGCCAGCAGCAGCATAGGCAGCTAGGGGTACCAGTGCACCATGCACACGGGTGGCTGGAGGTGGAGGGTAACTAGCAGAGCTCCATGCTCGACTATCGCACTGGCTGCTCTTTAGTTGTGCATTCCCCACATGACCTGTGTCCTCAGCCGGCTCCTCAGAGTACCCCTCTTCTGGTCCATGCATTGCCACTCAGTCCGATATCTGTTCTCCCCAGCCAGAGTCCCCCCCCCCCCCCCCGAGTCCGGCCCACACTGCACTGCGTACTTCTCCCGTGTAAACAAACTTTCAGCACACAGATGCAGTGCAGCCCTATGAGAGCCCCCTGGAGGACACTGCAGGCTTGTCTGCCAGCCCCCCTCCTCCCCATCATACACAGATGATGAAAGGTCTTTCTGGGAGATATGCTGATCGCCCGTCCAGCACACTGGATGGAGCCCAGGCCAACGTGGATGAGTGTGCGGCCTGCAGCTTGGTCATGGTGAGTGAGAGGACCCCATCCCCTACACATTATTACATGCCCCCTCCATCTCCCCCTGGGGACAGGGACCCCTTCTCACGTGGGGACAGGGACACCCACCTTCCCTGGGGACAGGGACCCCTTCTCACCTGGGGGCAGTAACTTCATCTGCCCTGGAGAAAAGGACCTCATCTCTTCTGGGGACAGGGGCCCCATCCTGCCTAGGGACAGTCCCCCAATGGGGCACCTAAAAATGTAAAAAAAACTAAAAAAAAACTACTGATACCAGTGGTGGAACTACAGGGCTCACAAAGGTCATACCTGTGACCACGCCCTGGAGTTCCACCGCCGGACTCGGAGGGAAGGGCCATGGCCGGGGTTCAGGGGGGCCCTTCAGGGTTTCTTGCATCGGGGCACTGAAGGTTCTAGTTACGCCACTGTAATGTGGGGTTGTCTCCCTCTAGTGTTGGCTTGGACTCTATGTGCCACTTCCTTTCAGACTAAACTTAGAGCGGAGCAAAGCATAATGGGATGTGTAGTTCAGAATGCTGAGGTTTCAATTCCAGCACAACAGGCCTGAACTACCTCTACCAGAATGCTGAGAAGAACAAGCAGACTGCTGGGAGAGGGACGCCGGCTTGGATTCTGCCAGCAGGAGCTCTGTGTTAGCTCCCGTACACACGGTCGGAGAATCCGTCGGAATGTGTCCTATCAGACCGTGTTGTCGGATAATCCGACTGTGTGTGGTATGCATCGGACTGTTTCCGTCGGAATATCCGTCGGACCAAATTTTCAAACTTGCTGGAAATATTTTCCGACAAACTGGTCCGATCGGACATACTCCGATCATGTGTAGAGAATTCCGATCGGACAAAGTGCCACACATGCTCAGATCAAATTCCTACATCAAAGCTATTGGCTACTAGCCTGAACGTAGTCCCATCGTAACGAAATTACGTCATCACGTTCTGAAAGATCGGATTTTTCGACAACTTTGTCTGACCGTGTGTATGCAACAGTTTTGGACAAGATCCGACGGACAAAATCCGACGGACAAAATCCGACGGATTTGGTTATCGAAATGTCCGACCGTGTGTACGGGGGCTAAGTGTGAGCTGCTGCTGATTTGTGGCCTGCACAGTGGGGAGTCATACAGCTGCATCCAGGGGGATCTTTGTGGACAGCATTGCTTCTTCGCTACAGCGGACCGGAGAAGGTTCCAGGTCTTCCAACAACGTCTGCACTCCAGATCCGAGTAGGCCGCGGCGTGTTGTGACAGAGTCAAATACCATTCCCAGAGCCAGGAATCAGAGGGAGTTCCTGAAAGAGCCTTCATCACCATCTCCTGCATCGCTGCCAGTGAATTATGTCTCCAGTGTGGTGAGCGGGCATTTGTCCATATAGAATCATTAGAAAACTGCATATAGACATCATCTACTTAATCCAGCTTTCTGGTACTTGTGGTGCCACTGAAGTCAGTCTTTACACTCTATGAGCACTGTATGCAGACATCTATATCCTATTCACATCTTTATTAACAGCAATCTTATTGGATATAGTACTATTAAAGCCATATGGGAAAAGTTTGAAGTGAAACACAGATACTGTATTTATCGGCGTATAACACGCACTTTTCCCCCTTAAAATCAGGGGAAAATCGCGAGTGCGTGTTATACGCCGATCCTCCGCAATTTCTGGGCTCTGGGTGGCTTTCGGCCGCCTTCGGCCCTTCTCGGTGGCTTTCGGCCGCCTTCGGCTTTTCTCTGCAGCTTTCGGCCGCCTTCGGCCGAAAACCGCCGAGAAGGGCCGAGAGCGGCCGAAAGCAGACCGAGAAGGGCCGAGAGCACCCAAAAGCCGCCGAGTATGGCCGAAGGCAGCCGAAAGCTGCCGAGGATGGCCGAAGGCGGCTAAAAGCCGCAGAGGATGGCCGAAGGTGGCTTTGAACTACCGGGCACCGCCGAGATACACAGGACATCTCGGCGGCGCCATTTTTAAAAATAAAAGGCAAGGCTGCCATGAGGACAGGCTGCAATGAGGACAAGGCTGCAATGAGGACATGCTGCATGACAATGCTGCAATAAGGACATGCTGCATGACAAGGCTGCAATGAGGACAGGCTGCATGACAAGGCTGCAAATGACACTGACGAGGCTTCAGATGGACACTGATAAGGCTGCATTGATGGGCATTTAAATGTACGTTCTTTTCCTTAAAATTCCCTCCTAAACTTGGGGTGCGTGTTATACGCCGGCGCGTGTTATACGCTGATAAATACGGTACTTACCATCCCTGATGCCGTCGGAACTGCCTAGGGCCTAAGAAACCTGAGGAAGTAGCCCGTGGCACCTTAAAAGAGGGCCATGTAGCTAGCCTTTTTCACAGGAAGTGGGGAACTCTTTCCTTCAGATAACTTCTGGATGTATTTATCAAGATCATCCCTGTTGGATACGAAATATGGTTTAGTATCATACTTTGGGTATTTCACTTCTTGACTGAAACAACCAGGTTGGAAAACACATCAAAGCTTTGTAGCGTATCAAGATAACAATGGCTTGGCTCAAGCCCACCTGCTGTGATGTGTGCGAATTCAAGCTTCAAAGAGACCACTGCTGCCAAGATGTCTATGGATATCTATTGGATGGAAGGCAAATGGGGGTAGCTACGAGTAGGCGTGTATGTTTGAATGAAAAGAGCACACGCTCAGGCAATTGTCTCTCTCTGCCCATTTTCTCTCTCAGCTGATGGTGGTCTGTGCAAGCCTCATGGCTCGGCGGCCATCTTTAGGCCTTCCCCTTTGCATCATAGCGATGGCCCTCTCTTGGTCATCTGAGCCTAGCCGATGCTACAAAGCCTCATGGAGGACCGTGTGAAAAGTATCTTTCATATTCTTGTATTATGTGTTCTGATGGTAAGCTTTGTGATATTGTAATGTCTTTTTAATACTTTATGTTAGCGTTCCTAATTTCTTGGGAAATAAATAAGATAGTGTTTTACTAGCAACAGGGTGTGTGTTTTGATAAGTAACTTTATATCAGCATCCGCTCAGAGTTTTAATAGACTAACTAATCTATAGGGACTAGGCAAATTAATACAGATGATATAATAATAGTAATTATTATATACCGGTTTCTACAATTGGCACCCCAGAAAGGCGCGTAGAAGGTATTTTTACACAGAATCCACAAAAACCTAATGTATTTTTGTTTCTGAGTCCCTGTAAGCACAAATCCTGAAAAGAAGCCCAGAACTGAAAATTGTCTCTAGTGTGGACAAGATCGGCGCTGGCTCGTGAATTCTGAAACCATGCTTGGATGATCATGAAAATTCTGTGAAATATTTCATCAGTCAGTGGATGTGCGTCAAATCTGGTGAGATCTTTTTTTTTTTATTATATATATATATATATATATATATATATATATATATATATATATATTTATGGTCGGAGCCCTCCTCTCTAAGAGATATGAAAGAACACATAAACACGTCACAAGACTAACAGCATAAAATAGACCTGAATTGTGCCCTTGGTCTGCTGCAAGGTAAGCCCTGGTGAGCTGGGCGGTGAGCCCTGGTCTGCTGGCTGATATGCCAAGAGAAGGCCGCATACCTTAAGAAAGTAAATGGATGTTTCTGTAGAGAAACGTGTTTTAAGAGAAGTACTCTGAGAAGGGAAATGGGTGGGTGGGTACCTTGCACTGGAACCGACACAGACCGTTGTGGGTGGTCTGATTAAATACCCTCCGGGCTCCTCCCATAATTACGGGCCACCATACTGGCCCTCTTATATATAGATATATATATATATATATTCATGTTAAATGTTTATTGTATTGCTAATGCAAAGTGTTAGAATACTGTGTAGCTGGTCAAGAAGACTGGTGAGTAAGGGCTGATCACACTTGGTTAGGGATTGACAGGAATTAACATACAACATATAGTGAACTTGGTGTCGAGTTATTCACTTTACAGTCAACAATGAGGACAAGGGGGCACTCTTTACGTCTAGAGGAGAAGAGATTTCATCTCCAAATACGGAAAGGTTTCTTCACAGTAAGAGCTGTGAAAATGTGGAATAGACTCCCTTCAGAGGTGGTTATGGCCAGCTCAGTAGATTGCTTTAAGAAAGGCCTGGATTATTTCCTAAGTGTACGTAATATAACTGGGTACTAAAATTTTATAGGTAAAGTTGATCCGGGGAAAATCCGATTGCCTCTCGGGGGATCAGGAAGGAATTTTTTCCCCTGCTTTAGTAAATTGGATCATGCTCTGCTGGGGTTTTTTGCCTTCCTCTGGATCAACTGTGGGTATAGAATTGGGTATATGGGCTGGTATATTTATTATATATATATATATATTTTTTTTTTTTGGTTGAACTGGATGGACTTGTGTCTTTTTTCAACCTGACTAACTATGTAACTATGTAACTATGTAACTTTGAGGGAAAAGTGACAGAAATATTGTTCTTTAAAAATATATATATATATTTTTTTATTTTATTTTTATTTCTACCCAGGTGAGAGTGAAATAGCTCTCTGTTCCAATAGAAGTTCAATGTGGCCTGCAACCTAACAGGAAGGCATTGATTAAGAGTCTGCTTTGTGTCTTAGAATGTGCCTTGTGTCTTGTAGGCTTTATAACTACAAGTCACTGTGAGGTTTTAAATGGTTTGTATCTGTTTTTTGTTTTGGTTGTGAAAGCTAGCTTTTGAACAAGCTTTATCTGTGCCTCTGTGTTGCATTGTAACCAGAAGGAGAAGGGATCTCACCGCTCCAGGAGCACACATGCAGGCTGTAAACTGTCTCTTCGGATGGGAAGCCACAGGTGCTGGCTATTACCACTACCAACAGATGAAAAACAAGCTCTGGACTGCCGCACTCTTCCGAAGACCACTTTCTTTTATTGGAAAATCACATCACATCTCAACAAACACAGCGGAACAAGGAAAAATTGCTGACGTTTCGCACTAGCTGTAGTGCTTGCTAGTGCGAAACGTCAGCAATTTTTCCTTTGTTCGCTGTGTTTGCTGAGCTGTGATGTGATTTTCCAATAAAAGAAAGTGGTCTTCTGAAGAGTGCGGCAGTCCAGAGCTTGTTTTTCATCTGTCGCATTGTAACCAACTGTTGCAAAAACAGGTTACATGAGCTTCAATGTAAATAGCTTGCTAATTAGCATATCAATGGAAGCCATTGAAGGTTTCATTAACAAACATGGTGGTGCTAGATTTCAATCTACACAAGAGAGAGATTTAATACAACAATTTAGTGAGCTTTTGAGTCAATGTAATACACATAACAATCTCATAAATAAAAAAAAAAGGCAAGAAACAGAGAATAGCCAATTCGGTATGCATGTTGCCGAGAATGAAAGAAATTGCGGAACAAAAAGAATTAGAATGGCTCGCTGAAAGAAAACAATTCATGGAACAGGTACAAAATATAACGAAAAATATATTAATTATGGTTGAAAAGGCCGATGCAGATGCTCGTAATCAGATTGAACAATTAGTGACTGAAAAATGTGTATTGGAACAGAGAGTAGATGAGTTGGAGAAAACATGTATGTTGAAGGAACAGTGTATTGCATCTTTAGAAAAGGAAGAGGCTGGGAATGAAACTGCTGCGATAGACATACTTGAGAGACAATTACAAGAATGTAAAACTCAACTAGCCCAAAAAGATTGTACCATTTTATCTTTGGAAACACAGGTAATGGAGTAAGTACACAGCCACTGTTGTGCTAACAAGGATACACATCCCCTTGTGACACATGACATCTGTAGGACTCAACCCAGTGTTATGTTTTACATTACCTGGAACCTTCATAACCCAGCTTACCCGCCCCCTCCCAAACCTTGTCCCTCTTAACAAACGACTGGACAGATTTTGGAGTAAATGGCCATCAGGCCTAAACTTTTTATTAACCAAAATATAATCTTTAATAAATACCAACATTTAAATACGGTAAAAACTTTCCCAGCCTTTCCAAGGGGTCATGGGTACGTAGCATCACAACATAAAATGGTCACTGCCAACAACTTCAACTGTAACCTCTTGACCTCCAGACGGCAACCCCTGTCTCGGAGGCTATAACCAACTGTAGTAGTGACCTACCCGTTTTAAACCCTTCCAGGTTAAACCCTCGTAACCTGGAAGTACATAACCACCCCCATCCCATGGATGGGTACAACAGGCCTTTTACCTCTACCTCACTTCCTCATCTAAAGCCCCCAGAACCGCCCAATGAAACACACTATCACCCAAGACCGAAGCCCCGTACCAAACCAGGGAGGGTGGGTGGGGATTGCTTCCTCCTCCGCTCTCCAACTGCTGGCATTGTCCCTGCTAGCACGTAATGGACGCCGTGGCTCCGCCCACCCCTAAACCCTTAAAGCGGCCATACACTCCCCTTAAGACAGCGACTGTGCAGTCCAGCACATGTCATGCCGTCCCTGCGCCTACCTCCCCCTTGTGGATGCTAGCTGCGGGACTCACTGGAGCAGGGAGATAGGATGCTGATCGAACAACAACCAATATATTTGGCTGACAATCCTGAAGAACCCCTAAATCAAAGTTCTCCTCTCCTTAATCCTACATCAGACAGGACTGGGCAAGGATTAGGAATTAAAAAAAGGGAGGAATTACAGGGTGCAGAGGCAGCCATAATGGAGGTATCCTCCGAATGTGCAATGGTGGAGGTACCCTCCGCACATGCTCAGTGTACGAAAAAGATAGAAGAAAACCTGTATGCTATTGTTGCTGCAAATGATATTACTGTGATGGGAGTCAATGTTGGAGAGTTAAATAAAAACGCGATAACTGCGCTTGAAAATTGATTCAGGAATTGAAACAGTGGAAACTTCTGATGACTCCTCAGACGATGAAAGTGTAAAGTCTGTTCATTCCAACCCCGTAGTAATATTATCCAGCAATCTGAGTTTCCAGCGCCATATGCTCAAAGAAGGGCCTATACAGGGAAACCAGAGCTAAAATGTTTTTTTTTGTGTAAAAGGGGGGGGGGGGGGGTGTCACATCGCAAAATATTGTTGGGCGAATAACGATATCGAAAGAAGATCATACCCGAAAACGACCCCAGGGCATTATGAATGTTATTCGGCCAGGTGGGAGTAGCAATCCAAAGCATGGAGCCCATAGTAAATCAAACCCATTTCCCGGTTAAGACCCAAATGCGGAGTCTACAAACGGAAAAGCAACATGTAGGACAGTTGCGTAAAGTCAAAATGGAGGTAGCCGCATGGTTATTCAAATATAGCACAGGGGGAAACAATGTTAGCAGCACTTATTGAGCTGCAGGTATGGTAAGAATATTCTGATCAAAGTTTCCTTGCTATAAATAACGTTTGATGTGAGTTTCAGGTTTGGAATATGATAGAGGACCTTGATATATAGTTTTTTTTTATTATTTTCAAGGATAAGCCTCTGAATTGAATAACTCTGTTATGATTATTGTTTTTTTCCCCTCTTATTTTTAATTATTTTTGTAATTTTTTTAAAATTTTTAATATTTTATTAATTTTATTTTATTTTTAATTTGTATTAGTTTTTTATTTATTATTTAAATTTTTAATGTTTTTAGTTAAATTTTCTTTTTCTTTTAGTTGTTTATTCTACCATTCTGGCTTGTACTTGTTCCCCTAGCTGTACAATTAATGGGAAAAGGCTTGGGGGACCTAAAAGGTCAGTTGTCATGATAATTGTGTGTAATCACTGTCTTTAGCCCCGTACACACGAGCGGACTTTTCAACATCCAAAATCCGACGGACTGATTCCATCAGACTATTCGATCGTGTGTGGGCTGCAACGGACTTTTGACTCGCCAAAGTCCGAAGGACTTTAGAATATGGAACATGCTTCAAATTTTTCCGAAGGAACTCCGCCGGACCCGGTCCCTTCGAAAAATTTGCTCGTGTGTATGCTATTCCGACGGACTAAAACTGACGCTAGGGCAGCTATTGGCTACTGGCTATGAACTTCCTTATTCGAATCCAGTCGTACGTCATCACGTTCGAATCCGTCGGAGTTTGGTGTGATTGTGTGTGGCCAAGTCCGCTCAGCCGAAAAGTCCGTCAGAACTCCGTCGGAACTCCGGCAGAACTCCGACGGAACTCCTTCGGAAGTCTGTCGGACATAAGTCCTCTCGTGTGTACGGGGCTTTTCTGTTCCTTTTCCAGAGACCAGGGAAGAAGTTAAACGGGTTTGGATACTAATATTTGTGTTTTTGTTTGCAGGTCCTTCAAAGTGAGAACAACATGGGGGCTAGGTTATTGTAAATGCATAATCGATTATCACATGGTACCATGAGCTCATTAACCACCTCGCGCCCGCCCTATGGCCGAATGACGGCCGTAGAGCAGGCGCGTTCATCCGGGTGGTCGTCCCTGGACGTCCTGATGTTTACTTCCGCAATGCGCGCCGCCGCGGGCGCGCATCGCGGAAGTTCTGTGTTCGCCGTGTCCCCCGGGGACAGGCAAACACAGATCGCTGTAAACAGCCAATCACAGCGGCCGTTTACAGTGCGATCGGCGTGTCCAATTGGAAATGATCTCATATGTAAACATATGAGATCATCTCTCAGCGCCGCTCTCCCTCTTCGCACAGACAGTGTGAGAGGGGAGAGATGAACGGCTGCAGCGACAGCCGTTCTGCCTGTAGTAAAAAAAAAAAAAAGTAAAAAAAAATAAAATAAAAAGTGCCATCCTCCCCCAGCAGTGCCATCTGCCCCAGTGCCATCCTCCCCAGTGCCATCCTCCCCAGTGCCATCCACCCCAGTGCCATCCACCCCAGTGCCATCCACCCCAGTGCTACCTGCCCCCAGTGCCATCCACCCCAGTGCTACCTGCCCCCAGTGCCACCTGTTGTCAGTGCCACCTGTCGTCAGTGCCACCTGTCATCAGTGCCACGTGTCATCAGTGCCACATAGTGCCATCTGTCATCAGTGCCATGTATCAGTGCCATTTGTCATCAGTGCCACCTGTCAGTGTCACGTGCCATCTGTTGTCAGTGTCACGTGTCATCAATGCCACTTATCAGTGCCATCTGTCATCAGTGTCACGCATCATCGGTGCCATGTATTAGTGCCATCTGTCATCGGTGGCACGTATTAGTGCCACGTATTAGTGCCATCTGTCATCAGTGCCACGTATTAGTGCCACGTGTCTTCAGTGCCACGTATTAGTGCCACGTGTCATCAGTGCCACGTATAAGTGCCATCTGTCAGTGCCACATATTAGTGCCATCTGTCATCAGTGCCACATATTAGTGCCATCTGTCATCAGTGCCACCTGTCATCAGTGCCACGTATAAGTGTCATCATTGCCACGTATCAGTGCCATCTGTCATCAGTGTCACGTGTCATTGTCCTGGTGCTTCAAAAGTGTAATAAATAGTCAACAAGTTAGATGTGTAATTTATGTTCCTAGAACACATGATGGCGCTACCTGCATGTTGGGCCTCTCTATGTGGCCAGGCTGTGAAAAAGTCACACACATGTGGTATTGTAATACTCAGGAGGAGTAGCAGAATTTTTTGGGGGGTGTCATTTGTGGTATACACATGCCACGTGAGAGAAATAACCTATTACAATGACAATTTTGTGGAGAAAAAAAAATGAAAAATCTTAATTTTGCAAAGAATTGTGGGAAAAAAATGACAACACCAAAAAGCTCACCATGCCTCTTAGTAAATACCTTGGAATGTCTACTTTCCAAAAAGGGGTCATTTGGGGGTATTTGTACTTTCCTGACTTGTTCAGGTCACAAGAAGCGAGATAGGCCACCAGTACATCAGATGTGATCAATTTTGTGCAATTCGCACCACAGCTTGTAGACTCTCTAACTTTCACAAAGACCAAATAATATCCACTAATTTGGGTTATTTTTACCAAAGATATGTAGCAGTATAAATTGTGGCCAAAATTTATGAAGAAAAATTAATAATTTGCATAATTCTGTCACAGAAACAAAGAAATATGTGTTTTTTTTCAAAATTTTCGGTCTTTTTTCATTTATAGCGCAAAAGATAAAAACCCCAGAGGTGATCAAATACCACCAAAAGAAAGCTCTATTTGTGGGAAAAAAAGGACAAAAAATTCATTTGGGTACAGTGTTGCATGACTGAGTAATTGTCATTCAAATTGTGAGAGCACCGAAAGCTGAAAATTGGTCTGGGCAGGAAGGGTGTTTAAGTGCCAGTAAGCAAGTGGTTAATTAGTAATTGTTTGCAAACAATGCGAAAAAAAATTAAACAATAGTCAGACATTAATGGAAGTTACAAGTGTTGTGTTGCATTTTGCTCTTCCCATTAAAGGGGTTGAATAGTCATTTTTAGAACTTTTACCTACAGGAAAGCCTATAATAAGGCTTACCCGTAGGTAAAAAAAAAAAAATCTCTTAAACCTATACGGTTTAGAAGATATTCCCCTCGCAATGCGCCGCTGACTGCAGCGGCGCATGCGCACAGGGGATTCTTGGCTGAAAGTCCGGCAGATGCCAGACCCTGCCAGAAAGAAATCTCCAGCGCGCATGCGCGGGAGTGACAATATCGCGGCTCCGGCCATCCAGGAGGGAACTATAAGTAAACATGATAACCGAGCAGATATTGTGGATAAGAATTGGATTCTGCTCTTGTTTTTCACTTCCAGAATCCTGGTGGAGCGAGATTGGAAAGGTTTCTGGAACATGGATGACAGATGATCATCTGGTTGGCAGTTTGTCTGTGCCATACCACACCGCAAATTTGTTTCCTGACGCATCATGGCAGCACACACTGGGTTGTGACTCCGCCCCCACAACCTGACAGGATTGGTTAGCTATAAATTTGAAGGAGAGGCACCCCACTTCATTCTCTTTCTTTTCCTCATCCGACAAGATTGGAAAGACAGGACTCTGCACTAGTGATGGACGAACTTCCGAAGGGACCTTTCGCAAATGCGATCCGCGAACGTGCCCAAATGTTCACGAACCCCATTGACTTTAATGGCAGGCGAACCTTAAAAACCTACAGGTCATATTTTCAGCCACAAAATACTTACTAGCTGTGCACACATAGTCCTACAACATGGACACTGACATTAAAAAAGTATTAAGTGAATCTGGGATCGACAACGACAAGCATTCTTTTTTTATCTGTGAAATTTTGTCAATTCAGGAGTGCATGAAGGCCATGGTGGAGAGGCAAGGTCAGGCTAGGCTATAAAGGGGCGCAAGAGATGATCAGTGCCACAGTCAGGGCAGCGCAGTCCTGTGCTAGTGTCCCAGTGTGCCAACCTGTGCTAGAGCCCCTGACCCCTCCCTCTGCCCGGCCCTTACCCCCACCTATGCAGGGCTCCACTGCGGTAGTCCGGAGGTGCCAGTCCAGTGCTGATCCTCAGCCATGGTGCTGGCACTGCCTGCTAATTGGCTTCTCCACTGCTATCTCCCTCACTGACACCAGCACTGAGATAGAACACTGACACCAGCACCGCGATAGAGACAGAGCACTGACACCAGCACCAAGATAGTAACTAAGCACTGATACCAGTACCGAGATAGAGAGCACTGACACCAGCACCGTGATAGAGAGCACCGACACCAGCACCGAGATAGAGAGCACTGACACCAGCAACTCGCTGCAGGACATAAAAAATATGACACCGCTCAACCTCTTCAAACAGGAGGGTACGGGCATATAGTACAGTGTGATTTTTTTGTACAAGTGAGCCAAAGGTAGAAAAAAGGTCCGTGTGCTTGATTATATAAATCGTTTATAGAGTTATGCATATACATGGTCTACTGGTCACATGTGTTGAATTCCTCGAGATCCATGCCTCATTCATTTTTATAAATGTGAGGTAGTCAACACTGTCGTGAGCTAGGCGAGTACGCTTATCGGTCATGATTAGTGATGGACGAACGTTTCGCCCGGCGGTCGTTTCGCGGCGAATTTCCGACATTCGCGGTCCGCACGTTCGAACGCCTTTTTCCGTCGTTCGCCGCGGCGGACTTACGTGTTTAATGTATACAAGAACTTTAACCTTTGGTGACACGTTTATCATGTGATACAGGACAGCCAATTGAGACATGACAGCACATGGACACTTGGACATTCCCCCTAACCTATAAATACACCCGATCCGGTGGCCATTTTACATTCTTTCTTCTGTTACGATAGGGACAGGTTCCTGTGTGGAGTAGGGAGAGATAAACCACTAGCTATTTGGTACACAAAAGTTCTTTTCAGGACTGGTATAGGTGTTAGGTGTTGATAGGTTTGCTGTGCTGCTGATTCTTGCAGCAGCCTGAGTGTCTTTTGTTAGTTTAGAGAAAGGGAAAGGACGGTGTATGCTACAGGGACAGCCAGATTAGTCTTTCATCATCATCATCATCATCATCATCATTAGCTGTTACTATCAAGGTCCACAAAAGAGCTGTTCCAGTAACCACTAATCGTTCTCTTTTTTTGCCAATTTGTATAGGGACAGGAAGGAAGCAGTGTTGTCAGGCAGTGAGGGTAATTTTAAAGACTTGCTGTTATTATTAGTTCCACAAAGGTTCTTTTCAGGACTGGTATCAGTGGTACAGTAATAGGCTTGTACATGTATAATATTCTTTCTTCCAAATATAGAAAGGATATTATACTTGACTGCTGCCCTTCTGCTGCAGTCTGCTAAACATTCACAACTCACTTGTTCCACAAAAGTTCTTATAAGGACTGGTAACTTGGTATAGGGTGCTACGGTACATAGGCTTGAGTGCGGTACAGTCTGCTGTTCTGTAAGGACCGCTATCGGTCCACAATAGATAGGGTTGACGTGCACCACTGCTGACCGCTGCCCTATACTGCAGCAGTCCTTCAGCGGTATAGGGACTGACGTACAGTCTGCTAATCACTAACACACAACCTGCTTGTTCCACAAAAGTTCTTATAAGGACTGGTAACTTGGTATAGGGTGCTACGGTACATAGGCTTGAGTGCGGTACAGTCTGCTGTTCTGTAAGGACCGCTATCGGTCCACAATAGATAGGGTTGACGTGCACCACTGCTGACCGCTGCCCTATACTGCAGCAGTCCTTCAGCGGTATAGGGACTGACGTACAGTCTGCTAAACACTAATACACAACCTGCTTGGTCCACAAAAGTTCTTATAAGGACTGGTAACTTGGTATAGGGTGCTACGGTACATAGGCTTGAGTGCGGTACAGTCTGCTGTTCTGTAAGGACCGCTATCGGTCCACAATAGATAGGGTTGACGTGCACCACTGCTGACCGCTGCCCTATACTGCAGCAGTCCTTCAGCGGTATAGGGACTGACGTACAGTCTGCTAAACACTAATACACAACCTGCTTGGTCCACAAAAGTTCTTATAAGGACTGGTAACTTGGTATAGGGTGCTACGGTACATAGGCTTGAGTGCGGTACAGTCTGCTGTTCTGTAAGGACCGCTATAGGTCCACAATAGATAGGGTTGACGTGCACCACTGCTGACCGCTGCCCTATACTGCAGCAGTCCTTCAGCGGTATAGGGACTGACGTACAGTCTGCTCACTTCCTTGACCCAAAAAAGCACACCGTACTATATGCCCCTACCCTCCTCTTTGAAGAGGTTGAGCGGTGTCATATTTCTACTGGGGCTGCTTATGATATCCCTGTGCTGTGCTGACTTCCTCCTGGGGGTTCTTATTATGAAGGGATCACACTATCCCTGTGCTGTGCTGACTTCCTCCTGGGGGTTCTTATTATGAGGGGATCACACCATCCCTGTGCTGTGCTGACTTCCTCCTGGGGCTGCTTACGGTGCTGCTGTCAGTGCTGTATGTCACGGTGCTGCTGTCAGCGCTGTATGTCACGGTGCTGCTGTCAGCGCTGTATGTCACGGTGCTGCTGTCAGCGCTGTATGTCACGGTGCTGCTGTCAGCGCTGTATGTCACGGTGCTGCTGTCAGCGCTGTATGTCACGGTGCTGCTGTCAGCGCTGTATGTCACGGTGCTGCTGTCAGCGCTGTATGTCACGGTGCTGCTGTCAGTGCTCTGTATTACGGTGCTGCTGTCAGATGCCTCTATCACGGTGCATGTGTCATTCCGGTATGTCACGCTGCTGGTGATCATCTCCTGCACCCTCTTCTTTGCCTACCCTGGTCCCTGACCTTCCCTCTCCTCCATTGCCTTCATTAGCTCCATAGTCCTGAATTGTTAGAACAATTTCCCAAATAAAATAAAAATGCTTGTAGTTATCGATCCCAAATTCACCTCATACATGTATTATGTCATTGTCCAGATGGTGGGACTACGTTTTACCCCCTAATAATTACCACGTGGCCGCAAATTCGACATGAAGGTTTGCAAAGTTCGCCTCCCATTGAAGTCAATGGGGCCCGCGGCGAACGTTCGGTTTCGCGAACGTTTGGGTCCGTTCGCATTTCGCTTTCGCGAAACGTCCCGTCGGAAGTTCGTCCATCACTAGTCATGATCCCCCCCTGCTGCGCTGAACGTCCTTTCGGACAGGACACTGGATGAGGGGCAAGCCAACAGTTCCATTGCAAATTGTGCAAGCTCTGGCCAGAGGTCAAGCCTGGCCACCCAGTAGTCCAGGGGTTCATCACTTCTCAAAGCATCCACATCGGCCGTTAACCCGATGTAGTCGGACACCTGTCAGTCTATGCGTTCCCTGATGCTGAATCTGTCGATGGGTCGGCTGAAAGAATGATCTCATATTAGAAGTGACCAACACATCTTCAAACCGCCCTCTTCTTGCAGGCGCTGTTGGATTGGTACCCGCAACTCTTTCTCTGGGAGTGGGAATTCCTCTGCCAGCGCACGCAAAAGCAGAATGCAGCATTTCTCTAAGCAAGGCCTGGAAGTGCTCCATTCTGACAGCCCTCTGTGATGGTGGTAACATTTCCACCATTTTGTGTTTGTACCGGGGGTCTAAGTACGTTGCCACCCAGTACTGGTCCTTGACCCTTATGCTTTTTATACGAGGGTCCCTGTTAAAACACTGGAGCATGAAGGCCCCCATTTGCACTAAACTGGAAGCGGTGTGGTGGCCTGGCTCCTGCTCATCATCCAGGATAATGTCATCCTCCTCGTTCTCCTCCCCCCATCCACGGACAACAACAGGGATCCCAGAAAGGTTTAAAGCATGCTCTTCTTGCTCCTCCTCATCCACCCCAGCACCATCCTCCTCTGACTCCTCTTCAGACTACTGTTGTTGACTTGTCTCAGATAGAGTAGCCCCCCTGGGAATTCATCCAGCATTGCGACTTCCTCATCTTCCTGCTCCTGCTCCTCCCCGGCTTGATCAATGACACGACGCAATGCACGCTCCATAAAGAAGGCAGAAGGTACCATGTCACTGATGGCGCCATGGCTGTGACTGACCAGTTTGGTGATCTCATCAAATGGCCGCAGAAGTCTGCATGCGTCGCGCATGAGCAGCCACTGGCGCAGTGAAAAAAAAACAAGCTCCCAGAACCCGTTCTGCCGCAGAGTTCGTACAGTTAGACGTTAACTGCACGTTGCTGCTGGAGCAGCCTATCAAGCATATAGAAGGTTGAGTTCCATCAGGTCGGGCAATCACAAAATAAGACATATGACAGATTGTGTCGCCACTGAATGTCAGCAAGGCGAGCCATGGCCGTGTAAGATCTTCTGAAATGGGCCAAGATTTTCCTTGCCTGCCGCAAGATGTCCTGGACCCCAGGGTATTTGACAATGAATTGCTGCACGACCAAGTTTAAGACGTGTGCCATGCATGGCATGTGTGTAATTTTGCCCTGTTTCAATGTGCTAAGCAGATTGGCACCGTTGTCACACACCACTTTACCAACTGTCAAACTGAGTGGTGTTAGCCACTGATCTGCCTGTGAACGCAAACCTGAAAGGAGTGCAGGGCCAGTGTGGCTCTTGGCTTCCAGGCACAACAGACTCAGCACAGCATGGCAACGTCTCATCTGGCATGTCGAATAGGTTCTGGAAATCTTGGGCAGCGCAGCGGAAGAGATGCTAGCAGCGGAAAAGGAGGAATCAGTCGAGGAGGAGAGGGAGGATGGAGTAGGAGGAGGAGAAGAAGAGGCAGGCCTGCATGCAATCCGTGGCGGTAAAACCAAATCTACACGGGTGCCACGGGTTACATGCTTGACGGCCGTCAGAAGGTTCACCTGGTAGGCAGTAAAAGTTATATACCTTCCCTGCCCGTGTTTGCTAGACCACATGTCTGTGGTCAGATGTATCTCTGACACTGACACTGTGTGCCAGAGATACACTCACTTCCCGCTGAACATGGCCCTATAGCTCTGGGATGCCCTTCTGTGAGAAATACTTCCTTTCTGGGACCTTCCATTGTGGTGTTCCAATGGCCACAAATTTTCAAAAGGCCTCCGAGTCCACCAGTTTATATGGCAGTAGTTGGCGGGCTATCAGTTCTGACAAGCCAGCCGTCAACCGTTGGGCAAGAGAGTTATCCGGCGTCATCATTTTTTTTATGCTCGAACATTTGGCCCATGGAAGCCTGCCTTTTTGCAGAAAAACGTGAGGATGGCATGATGGAAGGTGGAGTGGAGGACAATTCTGAGAGAGGAGAGGGAGAAGTAGAAGAGGCTGGACGGTAAGAGCCTGGAGTGCGGCTTTGTGGGTTCCGTTGCTCCCACTGGGCTCGTGATGGCAGCTCATGTGCCTTCTTAAGGCAGTCGTCCCTAAGTGAGTGTTGGGCTTACCGCGAATTATGCGTTGACTGCAAAGGCTGCAGATGGCAACACTATTGTCAGCAGGGGACACGTTAAAAAAAGCCCACACTGCGGAGCCATGTGCTGGCGTCCTGGGAGCACCAGATGTGACCGTACATGGTTGATGCCTCGGTCCTGATACATTAGCAGTCTGCTTTGTCCCTCCTGTGCAATCTAAGTTCCGCCTGCTTCTCCTCCCTATCTGCTGGTCCATATCCCCCTCTGAACTCCCCTCCTCTTCCTCTCTTGTGGGCACCCACGTGACATCACTAGACACGTCATCATCAACGTCACCTTCCCCATCAATATAATTAGAGATCTCGGAGTAGGCAGCAACAGCGGAGACCAACCTCCTCCTTGGGCTGATCTGGGTACTGTCGTCAGACTGCTGAGTGGCGGTTGTTGCTACCTCCTCTTCCTGATCCAATGCCAAGAGTGGCTGCGCATCGGAAATGTCTTGTGATGGATCGGAAAATAATTCCTGTGACTCAAGCGGAAGGTATGTGGTGGTGGTGTTGGTAGTAGTGTCTTTGGGGGTGCACACAGCAGGGAGTGAAGAAGAGGGTGCAGATCGAGAGGATGAGGAGGGTGCAGAAGAGTAAGGCTGAGTGAGCCACTTAACCAAGTCTGGTGCATCCTTTGACATAATCGCACACACCTTCTGCAATTTGCTACTTTGGCTCAAGCCTGTTGCTCCTGCCCTACCCCTACCACCCCTGCGGAAGGGGCCGCCTCTTCCTCTGCCTGTCATTTTTTTAAATGACCCTGTGACAAAAGTCTCTAGAGAAGTGCAGTATGTATGTGGAAGAAGGTATATAACACCATGCTTCAATCTGTCGTTTTGGGGGGCCACTGGTCTATCACACCAGTTATAATATTTTTTTCTAATTGCGTTTGTCACTCTTTGTAGTATCGCTGCTGAACCACTCAGCAGTCACAATGCTGCACAGTGGAAATGCACTATACTATGCTTTCTATATTTGAAAGTATTTTAAACGTGTATTACACCCCTATACACTGCACACCAAATAGTACACCTATACCAGTCCTTAATAGGACCTTTGTGGACCTAATAGTAGCTAGCTAGTGAATTACAGACTGTCCCTGCTCCAAACAGCAAACTATATCCCTACACTGAGAAAAGACAGCTGCAAAATCCGTCAGCAGCACAGCAGTGCACTATAATATGCTTTCTATATTTAAAAGAAAGTATATTATATGTGTATAACAACCCTATATACTGTACACCTATACCAGTCCATAAAAGGACTTTTGTGGACCTAATAGTAATAGCTAGTGATTACAGACTGACTGTCCCTGCTCCACACAGAGTCCTTTCCCTACACTGACAAAAGACAGAATGTAAAATGGCCACCAGATCAAGTCTATTTATAAGGTAGGGGGTATGTCCATGTGCTGAAATGTCTCAATTGGCTGTCCTGTACCCCATGATGGATGTCATGGGTCAAAATTCTTCACAATGTAAACGAATATGTCCGCCGCGAACAGCACCAGAAGTGCGCCGGTTTGGCGAATCGCGAACGAGCAAAGTTCGCTGCCAACCGCAAGGCCATCTCTAATCAGCAACTTCAAGAGGATGCACAGCAATTCATTGTATCTGAGCTTGAGGAGGAGAACATGTTCCTGTAGCTGAGGCCTACCGCCACTTTGGATCAAGTATTGAGGAAGGCGATAGTATGCCTCCCAATTAGAGATGAGCCGAACACCCCCCCCCCCCGTTCGGTTCGCATCAGAACTTTCGAACGGACCCCAAATTCGTACGAACGTTAGAACCCCATTGAAGTCTATGGGACTCGAACGTTCAAAATTAAAAGTGCTAATTTTAACTGCTAATATGCAAGAGACTGTCCTAAAAAGGGTTTGGGGACCTGGCTCATGCCCCAGGGGACATGGGTCAATGTAAAAAAAAAGTTTTAAAAATGGCCGTTTTGGCGGGAGCACTGATTTTAATGACGATTAAAGTGAAAAAAAAGTGAAAAATTCCTTTAAATATCGTGCCTGGGGGTGTCTGTAGTATGCCTGTGAAGTGCCACGTGTTTCCCGTGTTTAGAACGGTCCCTGCACAAAATGACATTAAACGGAAATAACGTCATTTAAAACTGCTTGCGGTTTTAATGTTATATCTGGTTCCTGCAATATGGTTGAAAATCATTGAGAAAAATGGCATGGGTAGCCCTCCCTGCCCATTACCAGTCCCTTTGGGTCTTGTGCGCATATTAAGGGGAACCCCGTACCCATATTAAAAAAAGGAAATACGTGTGGCCCCCAGGCCCTATATACTCAGAACAGCAGTATACAGGCGGTGCAAACAAGACAGGGACTGTGTAGGTTTGTTGTGTTAAGTTGAATCTGTTTGTAATTTTCAACTGGTACATTTTTAAAGTGTAGCTCCAGTCAAAAAAAACTATTTTTAAGCTTTTTGGAAAACATAGGGAAGGGTTATCACCCCTGTATAATTTGTTTTGTCGTCCATCTTTTTTCATCTCACTTGCTGTTGTCTCCTTCCGTTTGCAAGTAGCAGATGTTTGTAAGTTGGATGTTTGAAAGTAGGGGCCTGCCCTATATGCTCTGCAGAAATGGCGGAACAAGGTGTTGGTTTTGCCACAACATTGTAAGCCCTCAAAGTGACTCTTGGTGGGCGCTGGAGCGCCCTGCTGTGAATGATTATATCAAGAATTGTAATTACATGCCATTGTTGAACAGTGGTAGAAAAATTGACCTTTGGTGGTTGTGGTGCTGGTGCCACAACACTATAAGTCCTCACAGTTACTCTGGGTGGGCACAGGAATGGGCCCACCTGTGAAATATTATATCAAGAATTGTAATTACATGTCCCTGTTAAACAGGGGCAGAAAAATTGGGCCTTAGGCACTGGTGCTGGTGCCACCACACTGCAACCTCTTCCATATACTCTAGTTGTAGTGCAGGAATTAGCCCTGCTGCAAAGCATTGCATCAAAAATTGTAATTAAACGCCCCTGTTAAACAGGGGCAGAAAAATTGGGCCTTAGGCACTGGTGCTGGTGCCACCACACTGCAACCTCTTCCATATACTCTAGTTGTAGTGCAGGAATTAGCCCTGCTGCAAAGCATTGCATCAACAATTGTAATTAAACGCCCCTGTTAAACAGGGGCAGAAAAATTGGGCTGATGGCATCACCCAGAACCAGAAATATTCTTCCAACATATCAGCGGAGGAGGAAGAGGATAGACAATCAACATAACAGGACAGTCACTCAGCATCAGCATAGGCAGTCTTGAAGGGATGTGATATTTCAAAAAAAATTAATCGGTTACATCAGCTTCAGGTGCTTGGTAGCTGTGGGTGATCCAAGACTGATTCATCTTGATGAAGGTCAGTCGATCAACTGATTCAGTGGACAGGCGCACCCTGTGATCGGTAACAAAGCCACCACCAGCACTGAAGGTGTGTTCTGAAAAGAACGCTGGATGCAGGACAGGCCAGTAGCTCAATTGCATACTGTGCAAGCTCTGGCCAGTGATCCATCCTCAAGACCCAGTAAGCCAGAGGATTTTCGGTGGGAAAGGTGTCCAAGTCTGACCTTGCCCCTAGGTATTCCTGCACCACGTAAATCAGACGCTGGCGATGGTTGCTGGAACATACCTTGGGGCTGCGGACTAAAAAATTGTCTGAAAGCATCAGTCAGACGGCCACCTTCTCCACTGCTCCTTTTGACCGATGCCTCAGCAACACGTTGTCCAGGACCAGGAGTTTGTAACCTCCCAGTCTCTGGGAACGCATTGCACAGACCTTTCTGCAAGGCCTCCCGGAGATGTCTCATCCTCTGCTCCCTCTGCGATGGCAAGATAAGGTCGGCAATCTTACCCTTGTACCGTGGATCAAGGAGAGTGGCCAGCCAGTAATGGTCCCTCTCCTTGATCCGAAGAATACGAGGATCCTTCCGCAGGCTTTGCAGGATCAGGGAGGCCATGCAGCGTAGGTTAGCTGAGGCATTCGGTCCGGAATCCTCTGGGTCACTAAGGACAACATGATCCGCAGCTACCTCCTCCCAGCCACGTACAAGTCCACGGGTTTCTTGGGACTGTAAATCATCCCTACAAGACTGCTGCTGATGCTGAGTGCCAGCCTCCACCTCCATGCTGACACAATCATCCTCCTCCTCCTCTTCCTCCTCCTCATCCTCTTCCTGTGTGATGGGTGGCACAGCAGGAACACTGTCTGGATAAAGGGGGCCTTGAGAGGCAAGGAAGTCCTCCTCTTCCTGCCTCTGTTCTGCCTCAAGTGCCCTGTCCATTATTCCACACAGCGTATGCTCCAAGAGGTGGACAAGAGGTACAGTGTCACTGATGCATGCACTGTCACTGCTCACCATCCTTGTGGCCTCCTCAAACGGTGACAGGACAGTGCATGCATCCCTGATCATGCCCCACTGGCGTGGTGAGAAAAAACCAAGCTCCCCTGACCCTGTCCTGGTGCAGTAGTCGCACAGGTATTCATTGATGGCCCTCTGCTGTGTGTGCAGCCGCTGCAGCATGGCCAACGTTGAGTTCCACCTGGTGGGCATGTCACATATAAGGCGGTTCTTGGGCAGGTTCAACTCCTTTTGGAGCTCAGCCAGCCGAGCACAGGCATTAAATGATCGGCGGAAATGCACACAGACTTTCCTGGCCTGCTTCAGGACATCCTGTAAGCCCGGGTACCTGCCCAAGAACCTCTGCACCACCAGGTTAAGGACGTGAGCTACACAGGGCACATGGGTCAGTTGTCCCTGTCGGAGGGCGGAGAGGAGGTTGTGCCATTGTCGCAAACCACCATTCCTGGCTTAAGATGGCGTGGCGTCAACCACCTCTCGGCCTGCCCCTGCAGAGCTGACAAAACATCCGCCCCAGTGTGGCTTCTGTCCCCCAAACAAACCAGCGCAAGCACGGCATGGCATCGTTTTGCCTGCGTACTTGCGTAGCCCCTGGAACGCCTACGGAGCACCGCTGGTTCTGAGGACAGAGCACTGGAAGAGGCCATGGAGGAAGAAGAAGAGGAGGGGGTGGAGGAGAGAGTTGTGTCACAACCAATAGTAGCATTTTGGAGGCGTGGTGGCGGAACAACCTCCAACACTACTGCACCTTGTCCTGCATCCTTCCCAGCTGCCAGAAGAGTGACCCAATGGGCCGTGAAGGACAGGTAACGTCCCTGTCCATGCCTGCTGGACCATGAGTCAGCGGTAATATGCACCTTACCGCTGACCGCTCTGTCCAGCGAGGCAAGGACATTGCCTTCCACATGCCGGTAGAGAGCCGGAATCGCCTTCCGTGAGAAAAAGTGGCGTTTGGGACCTGCCACTGAGGAATCCCACATTGTACAAACTCAGGGAAGGGGGCCGAGTCTACCAACTGAAAAGGCAGCAGTTGAAGTGCTAGCAATTTAGCCAAGCTAGCATTCAACCGCTGGGCATGTGGATGGCTGGGAGTGAACTTCTTTTGCCGGTCCAGCAGCTGGGGCAGGGACATTTGCCTGCTATAATCGGACGTGGGTGTACTGCTAGCAGAGTGCCCGGAAGCACTTGGCTGTGACACACCTAATTCTACACCTTCATTCCTCTCAGAGCAGGTTTCAGAGAGTACTGAAGGTCTAGTGGGGTTGATGATGCCAGCTGATGAGGAGCAAGGAGAGGTCCGCTTTGTTCTTTGGTGTGGGTCTTTGCGGTACGCTTGCCAACGAGCTGCATGGCAGGTCAACATATGTCTGGTCAAGCATGTGGTGCCCAAGCGGCTGATGTTTTGGCCACGTAAGATACACTTGAGACATATGTTGCAAATAGCAGTGGTGCGATCTGATGCACTCGTCTCTAAAAAGGCCCACACCAAAGAACTTTTATAATAACGCGCAGAGGCAGCGCCCTGCACAGGTGGAGCTCTGCGGTGTGATTTAGTCGGTATGCTGCCCCTAAGCTGGCCCCCGGAGGGCATCCTGCCTCGTTGGACATGTGCCTCCTCCTCCTCCTCCTCTCTCCTACCAGGCACCCACGTGGAGTCAGTGCCCTCATCATCCCCTCCCTCTTCATCGCTGTAGCAAACCTGGCAGTATGCTGCAGCTTGTGGAACATGACTGCCAGATTGCTGTCCTTCTTGAGCATCCCCTCTCTCTGCATTCACGCTACTGCCTTCCTCTAGCTGAGTGTCATCATCAGAGCCTACAAAACACTGGGCATCCTCCTGGAGCATGTACCCAACACTGTGCTCAAAGAGTTCAGGAGACTCCTCAGGAGGACGTGGTGGGTCTAGGGAAGGAGTCACTGATGATGACATTGAGAGGAGGGAAGACGATGCGTTGGCAGCTGCTTTGCTAGTACCCTGAGACTGGGTGAGAGAGGATGAGCAGGATGAAGAGGGCTTGGTCATCCACTCTACCAAGTCATTGGCATGTTGCGGCTCAACATGTCCAGCTGCCGAAAAGAAGGACAAGCGTGTCCCATGGACACGTGCTGATGACAATGCACCGCGTCCATGACCAGCACTGTTGTCTCTAGACACAGAGCCTGCTTGCCCTCTTTTATCGACTCGCGCCTGTCTGCCTCTCCTTGCTAGCCTTCCAGACATGGTAATGGCCTGAAGGGAGTTGAGTAAAACAGCAGTTGGGTAGTGTATATTGTGCTGGAGGCACACAACACCCACTAACTCCTGCAGATGCCTTTATTATAGAACACCAGAGATAAAGGGGTATACTGTAATGGAGTCACACAACACCCACTAAGCCCTGCAGATGGCTCTATTAGAGAACAGCAATAAAGGGTAGATACAGGTGTATATTGTGCTGGAGGCACACAACACCCACTAACTCCTGCAGATGCCTTTATTATAGAACACCAGCAATAAAGGGTAAATACAGATGTATACTGTGCTGTGCTGGAGGCACACACAACTTCCAATAACTCCTGCAGATGGCAGATGGCTCAAATAGAGAAGAGCTATGTAGGTGGATATAGCGGTATGTACTGGGTACAGAGCACGCAGACAGCACGCACAAGCTCCTAACACTGACTGCAAGCTCTATTATAAAAGATAGATATATCGCTAGCTATATAGGTGAGGTGAATATAGCGGTGTATACTGCGGTCAGGGCACGCAGACAACAACCACTACAGAAGAGCAAGATCGAAAAATCGGCCGATAACGATCGGTGTATACTGTGTTGAAGGTACACAGAACACCCACTAACTGCTTCAGACGCCAACACACTACACAAGGCCGCCACGCTGGGGCGTGTACTACACAGCCTGAGCTATGATTGGCCACAGGCATCCTGCCTGTGACCAATCATGGCTCTCCTCGCTGCTGGCGCTGTGATTGGCCAAGCATGCGGGGTCACAGTGCATGCTTGGCCAATCATGAGCCAGCAATGCACTGCGCCATCGCAGTGCATTGTGAGCCGTGAGCGCCACACGAATTTGGCGTGAACAGCCCATAAAGTTTGGAATTTGCCGAACGGGCGAACAGCCGATGTTCGAGTCGAGACGAAGCTCATCCCTAGTCCCAAATATGGATCCTGACAGAACTTGGACCAACGTTTGGATAGCATTTTATCCATATTATGGAATTTGTGATGAAATTGGGTTAAATCCTTGTCCTGTCTTTACTGACATCCTTCTCTTTCACTGCTGGAACCAGGTATGTTAGATATGACTTTTCACCCACTTCAGGGGAGTAACCTTTTTCGAGACACTTTAGTCTTTAATTCCTGGCTTTGTATGATAGAGTCTTCCTGCAAGGTTGGGTTATTTCTAAGCCTGCAAAACTAGATCTTAAGAATGTTTCTGATCCACCTTGGAAGATGACAATTGGTGGAATGCGGGTATGAATTTCTTGTGTCGGGCTTGAAATGGTCCTTTTGAGATGACGGTATGCCCTTTGAAGCTTCATGTTAGATCTAGCGATACAAGAAAGTTGACATTACAGACATATGTGAGAGAAAAGTCCAACAACATTGTTATTACTTTGTTGAACTGAATGACAAAAGAGGGTGGGCAGTAGATATTTAAAGCAGAGGCCCTAGATACAAAAAAGGTGGGTTCTGCAATTTTTTATGTCACCCTGTATTTGTGCAGCAGTTTTTTAACCAGTTCCCGACCGGCACACGCCGATGTACGTCAGCAGAATGGCACGGGCAGGCATATTGGCATACAGGTACGTCCATTTTTATATGCCCCCCTGCCATCGCGTGCACGCCGCCAGCGGCGCACTCGCATGCCGGTCGGGACCCCCATGAGTCCAGTCGCGGGTCCCGCAGACTCGATCACCACGGGGCTACCCACGATCGTCTCACGGGGCAGCTGAATGGGGAAATGCCATTGTAAACAGCATCTCCCCGTTCTGTCTAGCAGCAAGTGACGCTGATCTCTGCTCCATGTGATTGGAGCAGAGATCAGTGTTCACTAACAAAGCCCAGCCACCCAAAGTTAGTAACACGCCCCTAGGAACACTTAACCCCTGCACTGCCACTCCCTGGTTAACCCCTTCATTGCCAGTGCCATTTACACAGGAATCACTGCATTTGTATAGCACTGATTGCTGTATAAATGACAATGGTCCCAAAAATGTGTCAAAAATGTCCGATGTGTCCGCCACAATGTCGCAGTCACAATAAAAAAAAATCGCTTATTGCCGCCATTACTAGTAAAAAAAAAAAATATTAATAAAAATGCCATTAAACTATCCCCTATTTTGTAAACGCTATAACTTTTGCGCAAACCAATCAATAATCGCTTATTGCAATTTTTTTACCAAAAATATGTAGAAGAATACGTATCAGCCTAAACTGAGGGAAAAAAAAAAATGTTAAATATATTTTTGGGGGATATTTATTATAACAAAAAGTAAAAAATAATGCGTTTTTTTCAAAATTGTCGCTCTATTTTTGTTTATAGCGCAAAAAATAAAAACCGCAGGGGTGATCAAATACCATCAAAAGATAGCTCTATTTGTGGGAAAAAAAGGACGTCAATTTTGTATGGGAGCCACGTCGCACGACCGCGCAATCGTCAGTTAAAGCGACGCAGTGCCAAATCGCAAAAAGTGGCCTGGTCTTAAGCCAGCAAAATGGTCCCGGTCTGCAAGTGGTTAACCACCTCAATACCCGACACTTAAACACCTTCCTGCCCAGACCAATTTTGAGCTTTCAGCGCTGTCGCACTTTGAATGGCAATTGCGCGGTCATGCTACACTGTACCCAATTGAAATTTTTATCATTTTTTTCCCACAAATAGAGCTTTCTTTTGGTGGTGACATTTATACAGAGATCAGAGTTAAAAATAGCCAACGATTACTGTATAAATGACACTGGCAGGGAAGGGGTTAACAAGTAAGTGGTGATCAAGGAGTTAAGTGTGTCCTAGGGAGGTGTTTTTAACTATGGGAGGAGGGGACTGACTGGGAGTACAGAGAGATCGCTGTTCCTGATCACTGGGAACAGCAGATCTCTCTCTACTTTCCTGACAGAACAGGTATCTCTTTATTTACTATGACAGATCCCCATTCCGGTGGCCAACAGACGTTGTGGCTGCCAACCACACGCATCGGCTCCAGCTTCGCTCTCAACCCCCCCCCCCCCCCCGAGCTTTTAAAGCGGCCGATGTACAGCTACCGTGATTCGCACAGCTGTGCCAACCTGCAAGCATTTAATGCAAAAAAAAGTAAATACATAACATGTTTTTTTTTGCAAAATATAAAAAAAGATGATGTTACACGAGTAAATAGATACCAAACATGTCATGCTTTAAAATTGCGCACGCGCGTGCAACCGTGACAAGCAACGTAATTTTATTAAATATCCATAGGCAACATTTTAAAAGCCTTCACAGGTTACCACTTTATGTAATGCAGAGGTGGTCTAGTGCTATAATTACTGCCCATGATCTTGCGTTCGAGGTGATACCTCACATGTTTGGGACGATCTCTGTTTAGTTGCAATGCCGGACTATTGCGCCTATTTGCCTTTGCGCACGCGCAAGGGGGAACGGGAGCACTTAAAGTGAGACTAAAGGTTCGTTTTTTATTTGTTTAAAAAAATAATGTCATACTTACCTCCACTGTGCAGCTTGTTTTGCACAGAGTGACCCTCCTTTGCGTCCATAGACATGAATGCTGCACTCGCCCCCACCCCCACCCCCCTGGCGCCAGTGCCATTGGATTTGATTGACAGCAACAGGAGCCAATGGCTGCGCTGCTATCAATCCATCCAATCAGGAACCAAGACACCGGTTTTTGCTGGTGTGCTTGTTCCCCCGGGCGAGATAGAGGGGGTACAGGTAAATAAAATGGGGGCTCAGGGGGGCTGCAGCATTACAGGAGGTTTTTTCAGCTTAATGCATAGAATGCATTGAGCTGAAAAACCTTGAGTGTGTACTACCCCTTTCATTTTTTTTTTTATTATACATTTTTTTTCTTTTCTTTTATTATACATTTTTTTTCTTTTCTTTTATTATATATTTTTTTCTTTTCTTTTATTATACATTTTTTTTTCTTTTCTTTTATTATACATTTTTTTTCTTTTCTTTTATTATACCTTTTTTTTTTCATACTGTTGCTTTAAATATTTTTTTCATCACTTGTATTGCTGTTACAAGGAATGTAAAAACCCTTGTGATGGTACTAGGCAGTGACTGGTACTCTTTATGGAGAGATCTGGGGTCTAATGCCGCGTACACACGACCAGACTTTTTGACAGAAAGGTCCGACGGAACGAGTCCCTCGGACAATTCGATCGTGTGTGGGCTCCATCGGACCTTTGCTTGCCAAAAATCCGGTGGACTTTAGAAATAGAACATGTTTTACATTTTTCCACCGGAACTCCGCTGGAGCGAGAAATCCGATTGTGTGTATGCTAGTCCGACGGACAAAAACCGACGCTAGGGCAGCTATTGGCTACTGGCTATGAACTTCCTTATTCCAGTCCGGTCGTACGTCATCACGTTCGAATTGCGTTGGACTTTGGTGTGATTGTGTGTGGCCAAGTCCGTTCATTCGGAAAGTCAGTCGGAACTCTACCGAAAGTCAGTCGGAAAGACCGTCGGACCTAGTCCCTCGAAAAGTCCGGTCGTGTGTAGAGACCACAAATCTCTCCTCTGCCCTTAAAAGCATTCAAAATACCAAGATCTGTGTGACTGGGCCAACTCAATATCGAACCCTACGGACTAAGACTTAGGTACCATTAAAGTTCATGTGCGTGTAAAGGCAGGCATCCCAATACTTGTGGTGAGCTGTGAGGCCAGAGATAAAAGTAGTCTATTTGTTACTACGATTACATTACACATTGTGTAAGTTTTAATTTCTCTTTTTATGGTGAACAATGAGGCCCTTGTTGTATAATTTTTGTTTTCGAGAAATGGTGATCACGCTGATGGAGGTCAAAGGAGGAGGGGGGGGGTTATTAATGAAGAAGGAACTTTATTACAACCAACCCTTCCTCTCATCTCACCATTACCAGGAGGACCTTCTGAGGGCTGAGACTGGACAAAGGGAGACTGGACAAAGGGAGAAGGCTTCAACCAGACCAACCACACCGTACACAGAGATCGCAGGTAACACACAAAGCTGGGGAACTAAGCTGAATAAGTTTGGTTGTCCTTGGAGTATGGATGAAGGTGAGAATAATCAGCAATCCTAATAATTCTTGATTCTGGTCAGTGCCCAACAACATTAAAGCCAGCAATCAGGCCAGGGCAGTCAGGGATCCAAAATGCTTAGAAGGAAGGTCACCACTGAGCTCAGCCACTGCTGGGATAGGAAAGGAGAGGAAACCGTGTAAAGACGGATTTTATATCAGGCAAGCTCATCCATGTGATGCTGGGGGGGGGGGGGGGTGCTCAATGTCTGCTTTGTCCTGGAAATAAGACGGGACGTAGGGAAGGAAACATTGGAAGTATTTCATCCAGGCTTCTTTGGCGGTGGAAAAGACCTGCAGGTATGACATTTGCCGATGAGCTCCCCCACCCGCGATCACTCCACAGAGAGGCAGAACGGGGATCTGCCTATGTAAACAAAGCAGATCCCCATTCTAACAGGGGAGGACACTGAGATTGTCTGTTCCTAGTAATCGGGTACAGCGATCTCTATGTTCTTCCTGTCAGCCCATTCCCCACACAGTTAGAACACGCTAGTAGGAAACACGTTTAACCCTTTGGTTGCCCCTGATGTTAACCCCTTAGTTTTGTTTTTTAATAAAGGAGTTTGGGTGTCTTTATTTCTAGGGTACAAAATTTTTTTGTAAATGAGTAGGGATACTATGTCCCCCATAATCATTTATGTAGGGGGGGTATTTGGGGACCCCTTTATTATTAAAGGGGGTTTCCAGATTCCTATAAGCCCCCTGCCTGCAGACCCCCACAACTGCTGGTCAGGGTTGTGAGGAAAAGTTCCTTGTAATCATCAACATGAATACATGGTGCTTTTTCAGGTAGGGTTCCCATTGGCAAGGCACCCGCCCCATGTTGACAACATGTGGCCTGGTATGGAGAAGGAGGAGGTCAGGAGGAGGGGGGAACATGATTCTTTCCCCCCCTTTTCTGGCTACATGTTCAGATTAAGGGTCTAGTATCAAATATTTATGGGAATCTCAATTTTGTTTCATTGTTGCTGTAGGATGTACTACAGCAACTGTGATATTTACAACAACAACAAAAAAGGGATGACAGGTCCTCTTGACAGAGAGATCTGGAGTCAAAAAGACCCCAAATATCTCCTTTACCTGTAAAAGCAAAAGGTCAAAAAAACAAAAAAAATTTCTTTTGCATTAAAAAATAAAAAAGTTTACTTCCACCCTGAACCAAAATTGACCTTGTGACGTTTTTCCGGTCCACCAAGGCCATATAAGGTGATCAAAGACAATCTAGTCTTTTATCACCTCTGCGACCATCGGGCCGCACCGTTGGATCGTTTCTTGGGCGAGTCGGGGGAAACGTTAAGCCCCCAGAAACAACAATGTGCGGCGGGAGGCGGGGGGAGGGTTATGTCCCCTTCCTGACACTTCTGAATGCTCATGAGCCGCTTGGAATGCTTTCAAGAGAAAGCCAGCTGCCAGCTTCAAAAAACAACACCAAGGTTATGGCTGATATCTTCAGCCATAATTATGGTAAACCACTTGCACTGTATATATACAGTATATGAATTGTGGTCGGCAAGTGATTAAACAGCTGATAAAATTGATTGCAGCAAAAGCCAACAATTATGTATGGAAGAAAAAAAAAGAAAAAAAAATGCATGAAAAAAAATTAAAATAAATAAAAAACACAAAGAGGTCTAAAGCAAAATTAAATTAAATTGACCGCGTCGACCTCAGATTTCTCATTTAACCCCCCTGGAGATAATGTATTCAGGGTAAATATCCATTTTGTTCCTATATGTGAAATTAGTGGTGCAATGTTCTTTTAATTTCTTTTGTGAAAAATAAGCCCTGCAATAAAAAATAAAAAAAAGTGCATTATATTTACACAATATTTTGAAAGGTTCTTCTGGTATAAATGTATTTGGTATGGATTCAATGACCCAAACTCTTGTCCCTCGATGCCTATGTCAGTTTTACTCTGTTCAAAGAACCTCTGGCGCTCACCCAACCTGGCCCATGGGGTTCTGATGGTAAGTCCCACATATAAAAGACAAGTCAAGGAACAAGTCAAGCAACACACTACACATTCAGAAGAACAGCTATAGAAAGAGGACATGGAAAATGATGTACCATAACCAAGAAAGACCTTCTACCCATGAGTGATGACATTTTTTCTTTCTACGCTGAAGAACATCTATTGAGTTCCCAAACATGTCCCCCACCGACTGATACAAGGTTTAGTACCCTTAGTAATTTTGCTAGGTGCTACTTTTAATGTTGGGTGCCTACGGTAAGCAAATGTGGGTTTTGAAGGGCGGATAGGTCCCAAATATGGATCCTGACAGAACATGGACCAACGTTTGGATAGCATTTTATCCATATTATGGAATTTGTGATGAAATTGGGTTAAATCCTTGTCCTGTCTTTACTGACATCCTTCTCTTTCACTGCTGGAACCAGGTATGTTAGATATGACTTTTCACCCACTTCAGGGGAGTAACCTTTTTCGAGACACTTTAGTCTTTAATTCCTGGCTTTGTATGATAGAGTCTTCCTGCAAGGTTGAGTTATTTCTAAGCCTGAAAAACAAGATCTTCGGAATGTTTCCGATCAACCTAAGAAGATGACAATCGGTGGAATGCAGGTATGAATTTCTTGTGGCGGGCTTGAAATGGTCCTTTTGAGATGACGGTATGCCCTTTGAAGCTTCATGCTAGATCTAGCGATACAAGAGAGGTGACATTACTGACATATGTGAGAGAAAAGTCCAACAACATTGTTATTACTTTGTTGAACTGAATTACAAAAGAGGGTGGACAGTCCATCATAACTATATCATCTACAGTATATAGCAGAGGCCCTAGATACAAAAAAGGTGGGTTCTGCAATTTGTGCAGCAGTTATTTAACCAGATGTACGTCGGCAGAATGGCACGGGCAGACATATTGGCGTACAAGTACGTCCATTTTTATATGCCCCCCTGCCATCCCGTGCGCGCCGCTAGCAGCGCACTCGCATGCCAGTCGGGACCCGTCCCGGGTCCCGCTGACTCGATCGCTGACTCGATCGCAGTGGAGATACCCACGATCGTCTCACGGGGCGGCTGAATGGGGAGATGCCGTTGTAAACAGCATCTCCCCGTTCTGCCTAGCAACAAGTGACGCTGATCTCTGCTCCATGTGATTGGAGCAGAGATCAGTGTTCACTAACAAAGCCCAGTCCCCCATAGTTAGTAACACGCCCCTAGGACACACTTAACCCCTACACTGCCACCCCCTGGTTAACCCCTTCACTGCCAGTGTCATTTACACAGGAATCACTGCATTTGTATAGCACTGATTGCTGTATAAATGACAATGGTCCCAAAAATGTGTCAAAAATGTCTGATGTGTCCGCCATAATGTCGCAGTCACAATAAAAAAAATCGTTGATTGCCGCCATTACTAGTAAAAAAAAAATATTAATAAAAATGCCATAAAACTATCCCCTATTTTGTAAACGCTATAACTTTTGCGCAAACCAATCAATAATTGCTTATTGCGATTTTTTTACCAAAAATATGTAGAAGAATACGTATCAGCCTAAACTGAGGGAAAAAAAAGGTTTTTTTATATATTTTTGGGGGATATTTATTATAACAAAAAGTAAAAAATAATTCGTTTTTTTCAAAATTGTCGCTCTATTTTTGTTTATAGCGCAAAAAATAAAAACCGCAGTGGTGATCAAATACCACCAAAAGAAAGCTCTATTTGTGGGGAAAAAAGGACATCAATTTTGTATGGGAGCCACGTCGCACGACCGCGCAATTGTAAGTTAAAGCGACGCAGTGCCGAATCGCAAAAAGTGGCCTGGTCTTAAGCCAGCAAAATAGTCCCGGTCTGAAAGTGGTTAACCACCTCAATACCAGGCACTTAAACACCTTCCTGCCCAGACCAATTTTGAGCTTTCAGCGCTGTCGCACTTTGAATGGCAATTGCGCGGTCATGCTACACTGTACCCAAATGAAATTTTTATAATTTTTTTCCCACAAATAGAGCTTTCTTTTGGTGGTGACATTTATACAGCGATCAGAGTTAAAAATAGCCACCGATTACTGTATAAATGACACTGGCAGGGAAGGGGTTAACAAGTTAGTGGTGATCAAGGAGTTAAGTGTGTCCTAGGGAGGTGTTTTTAACTATGGGAGGAGGGAACTGACTGGGAGTACAGAGAGATCGCTGTTCCTGATCACTGGGAACAGCAGATCTCTCTCTACTTCCTGACAGAACAGGTATCTCTTTGTTTACTATGACAGATCCCCATTCTGGTGGCCAGCAGACGTTGTGGCCACCAGCCACACGCATCGGCTCCAGCTTCGCTCGCAACCCCCCCCCCCCCCCCCCAGAGCTCTTAAAGCGGCCGATGTACAGCTACAGTGATTCGTGCAGCTGCCAACCTGCAAGCATTTAATGCAAAAAAAACTAAATACATAACATGTTTTTTTTTTGCAAAATATAAAAAAGATGATGTTACACGAGTAAATAGATACCAAACATGTCATGCTTTAAAATTGCGCACGCTCGTGCAACTGTGACAAGCAACGTAATTTTATTAAATATCCATAGGCAACATTTTAAAAGCCTTCACAGGTTACCACTTTATGTAATGCAGAGGTGGTCTAGTGCTATAATTACTGCCCATGATCTTGCGTTCGAGGTGATACCTCACATGTGTGGGACGATCTCTGTTTAGTTGCAATGCGGGACCGATGTGCCTATTTGCCTTTGTGCATGCGCAAGGGGGAACTGGAGCACTTAAAGTGAGACTAAAGGTTCGTTTTTTTTTTTTTTTTTAAATAATGTCATACTTACCTCCACTGTGCAGCTTGTTTTGCACAGAGTGGCCCCCGACCCTCCTCTTCTGGGGTCCCACGGCGGCTCTTGCGGCTCCTCCCCTCATCAGATAATCCCCTCGGAGAAGCGCTTTCCCAAGGGGGATACCTTGCGGGTGCATTCCCGAGTCCAGCATTTGCGTCCATAGACACGAATGCTGGACTCGCCCCCACCCCCCTGGCGCCAGTGTCATTGGATTTGATTGACAGCAACAGGAGCCAATGGCTGCGCTGCTATCAATCCATCCAATCAGGAACCAAGACACCGGTTTTTGCTGGTGTGCTTGTTCCCCCGGGCGAGATAGAGGGGGTACAGGTAAGTAAAATGGGGGCTCAGGGGGGCTGCAGCATTACAGGAGGTTTTTTCAGCTTAATGCATAGAATGCATTGAGCTGAAAAACCTTGAGGGTTTACTACCCCTTTCATTTTTTTTATTATACATTTTTTTTTTCTTTTATTATACTTTTTTTTCATACTGTTGCTTTAAATATTTTTTTCATCACTTGTATTGCTGTTACAAGGAATGTAAAAACCCTTGTGATGGTACTAGGCAGTGACTGGTACTCTTTATGGAGAGATCTGGGGTCTAATGCCTCGTACACATGACCGGACTTTTTGACAGCAAAGGTCCGACGGAACGAGTCCGTCGGACAATTCGATCGTGTGTGTGGGCTCCATCGGACCTTTGCTTGCCAAAAATCCGGGGGACTTTAGAAATAGAACATGTTTTAAATTTTTCCACCGGAACTCCGCCGGACCGAGAAATCCATTCGTGTGTATGCTAGTCCGACGGACAAAAAACGA
Organism: Lithobates pipiens; assembly: GCF_037356315.1. Taxonomy (NCBI): domain Eukaryota; kingdom Metazoa; phylum Chordata; class Amphibia; order Anura; family Ranidae; genus Lithobates; species Lithobates pipiens. Next base: position 682,147,333 of record NW_027507903.1, read on the forward strand.
TGCTAGGGCAGCTATTGCCTACTGGCTATGAACTTCCTTATCCTAGTCTGGTCGTACGTCATCACGTTCGAATTCCATCGGACTTTGGTGTGATTGTGTGTGGCCAAGTCCGTTCATTCAGAAAGTCCGTCGGAACTCTGCCAAAAGTCCGTCGGAAAGACCGTCGGACCTAGTCTCCTCTGCCCTTAAAAGCATTCAAAATACCAAGATCTGTGTGACTGGGCCAACTCAATATCGAACCCTACGGACTAAGACTGAGATACCATTAAAGTTCATGTGCGTGTAAAGGCAGGCGTCCCAATACTTGTGGTGAGCTGTGTAATTGAGAGACCAGAGATAAAAGTAGTCTATTTGTTACTACAATTACAGTACACATTGTGTAAGTTTTAATTTCTCTTTTTATGGTGAACAATGAGGCCCTTGTTGTATAATTTTTGTTTTCGAGAAATGGTGATCACGCTGATGGAGGTCAAAGGAGGGGGGGGGGGGGGGGTTATTAATGAGGAAGGAACTTTATAACACCCTTCCATCCTCTCATCTCACCATTACCAGGAGGACCTTCTGAGGGCTGAGACTGGACAAAGGGAGACTGGACAAAGGGAGAAGGCTTCAACCAGACCAACCACACCGTACACAGAGATCGCAGGTAAAACACAAAGCTGGGGAACTAAGCTGAATAAGTTTGGTTGTCCTTGGAGTACGGATGAAGGTGAGAATAATCAGCAATTCTAATAATTCTTGATTCTGGTCAGTGCCCAGCAACATTAAAGCCAGAAGTCAGGCCAGGGCAGTCAGGAATCCAAAACGCTTAGAAGGAAGGTCACCACTGAGCTCAGCCACTGCTGGGATAGGAGAGGAGAGGAAACCGTGTAAAGACGGATTTTATATCAGGCAAGCTCATCCATGTGATGCTGGGGGGGGGGGGGAGGGGTGCTCAATGTCTGCTTTGTCCTGGAAATAAGACGGGACGTAGGGAAGGAAACATTGGGAGTATTTCATCCAGGCTTCTTTGGCGGTGGAAAAGACCTGCAGGTATGACATTTGCATTACACAATATATTTACAAATGACGCAGGGCTTTTTAAACCCCCGGGGGCCCCTTGTCTGCATGGACCAGTTTATGGAAAATTTAAATATAGCCTTTATTGTAGAGAATAGATAGATCCAGTCTCACCAGTCCCTGTCCTTACCATTTGTGTATATAGAGTTGTGGGAGGAAACCAAGCAAGATTCCGATGCTGGTTGCAGTATGATAAGGAAAACATAAGAAACCACCAATCAGATAATAGACCCCAACCACTCCCTCCCCATCCCTGCCTTCTATGTTCAGACAGTAATAGAGGTTCAATTAAAGAGAGACAGTCTGAAGGCAAGCACCTTCTCTCTCTAGAAAACTCATAAGGGTCCATCCATAAAGGTTTTCCCACAGCGTTTTCCAAGGACTCACACATTGTTTTGATTGGATTTAACCACTTAGAGACCGCCCACCGCACGTATACGGCGTCAGAGCGGCTCTATTGCACGAAAAACAAAGTGCCTGTACATTGTTTTGTGCACAAGCTACTGTGGGCGCTCACTGCATGGTGGGGGAGCCAATGAGATCCCCCACCCACGATCAGTCCACAGAGAGGCAGAACGGGGATCTGCCTATGTAAACAAAGCAGATCCCCATTGTGACAGGGGAGGACACTGAGATTGTCTGTTCCTTGTAATCGGGTACAGCGATCTCTATCTTCTTCCTGTCAGCCAATTCCCCACACAGTTAGAACACGCTAGTAGGAAACATGTTTAACCCTTTGGTTGCCCCTGATGTTAACCCCTTCGTTTTGTTTTTTAATAAAGGAGTTTGGGTGTCTTTATTTCTAGGGTACAAAATTTTTTGTAAATGAGTAAGGATACTATGTCCCCCATAATAATTTATGTAGGGGGGTATTTGGGGACCCCTTTATTATTAATGGGGGTTTCCAGATTCCTATAAGCCCCCTGCCTGCAGACCGCCACAACTGCTGGTCAGGATTGTGAGGAAAAGTTCCTTGTAATCATCAACATGAATACATGGTGCTTTTTCAGGTAGGGTTCCCATTGGCAAGGCACCTGCCCCATGTTGAGAACATGTGGCCTGGTATGGAGAAGGAGGAGGTCAGGAGGAGGGGGGTACATGATTATTCCCCCCCCCTTTTCTGGCCAGATAGGCTACATGTTCAGATTAAGGGTCTAGTATCAAATATTTATGGGAATCTCAATTTTGTTTCATTGTTGCTGTAGGATGTACTACAGCAACTGTGACATTTAAAGCAACAACAAAAAAGGGATGACAGGTCCTCTTGACAGAGAAATCTGGAGTCAAAAAGACCCCAAATATCTCCTTTACCTTTAAAAGCAAAAGGTCCAAAAACCAAAAAAATTATCTTTTGCATTAAAAAAAAAAAAAAGTTTACTTCCACCCTGAACCAAAATTGACCTTGTGACGTTGTTCCGGTCCTCCAAGCCCATAGGAGGTGATCTAAGACAATCTTGTCTTTTATCGCCTCTGTGACCATCGGGCCGCACCGTTGGATCGTTTCTTGGGCGAGTCGTGGAAACGTTAAGCCCCCAGAAACAACAATGTGCGGTGGGAGGCGGGGGGGGTGTCCCCTTCCTGACACTTCTGAAAGCTCATGAGCCGCTTGGAATGCTTTCAAGAGAAAGCCAGCCAACAGCTTCAAAAAACAATACCAAAGGTTATGGCTGATATCTTCAGCCATAATTATGGTAAACCACTTGCACTGTATATATACAGTATATGAATTGTGGTCGGCAAGTGATTAAACAGCTGATAAAATTGATTGCAGCAAAAGCCAACAATTATGTATGGAAGAAAAAAAAAGAAAAAATGTATAAAAAAAGAAAAATAAATAAAAACCACAAAGAGGATTAAAGCAACATTTAATTAAATTGAACGTGCTGACCTCAGTTTTTTCATTTAATCCCCCTGGAGATAATGTATTCAGGGTAAATATCCATTATGTTCTTACATGTGAAATTAGTAGTGCAATGTTCTTTTAATTTCTTTTGTGAAAAATAAGCCCCACAATAAAAAATAAAAATAAAAAAAAGTGATTATATTTATGTAGCACTAAACGCCAAAGGAGCTGCTGGTTTGATTTGGGCTTACCGTTACCTCACCTGCTTGCTTCTCCGTCTTGGGGATCCCGTGGTAAATGGCCCAAAGAATGTTGAAACTGACACTGAATCCTCTTTTGGGTTATTTATTTAGAAAAAAACAATGTCTCTTAATGGAGGGTAGAGGGTTAGGAGTGAGTTCAGGCACTTAAATTGCAAGGTGAAAGTATTAAGAGAATCCAGAGAATAAAACTGCTCCATAACTGGGTTCAACAACCCCCGGATAGACCTCTCTCACTAGGCCTAGCAGCCGGTGGGATGCTCGGTAAAGTCTCTGCCACAGACTTGTGAGCGTTACTGAGGGATGTGGATAAATTTAAAGAACTGATATATACGGTACCAGTTTCTCTCAGCCGATCCGGCGATACCGTATGAGTGTTGATCCAGGTTGCGTCCTTCAACTAAGCCTCCAGGTTCCTTCAGAGAAACCAGCCTTGCGCACGGTCTTCTCCCTAAAGAGTCAGTTGCTGGGCCTCTCCCTTCTGATGAGACGGCACCAGACCATCCCTGGAGCAGTAGGCCCAGAAATTCACTCGGGCCTATCCCTTCAGTTGTGTCGCCTTGGGTCAGCCAGCCCCGAGACACAGGATGCATAGTTCCGCACCCCAGGCCAGGTGGGCCATGGGACTGGGTCAGAAGGACCACCAGAACCAAACAGACAGAAAGTAAATTCCCCGCCAACATGGCGTCGGTACCTTAAATACCACCCCCCAGAATGTACAGCAGGAAAACACTCCCACTGGGCTGGTTCAGAGAAATAAGTGGCATTCAATGCATCCAGCTAGACTGCGTTTCTACGGCGTTGACAGCGACACCTGCGGTCAAGGAGAACCCAGTGCAACCCAGCTGGACTGGCACTGAAACCAGAAATTTAGAGAAATAATCCCGAAGCCCAACTGTGGCTTCAGGCAACTTATCTTTACAAAAACAATAGCGCCTGCTCGTCAGGAGCCAGCGCTACATTTACATTTACTTCTGGCATAAGTGTATTTGGTATGGATTCAATGACCCAAACTCTTGTCCCTCGATGGCTATGCCAGTTTTACTCTGTTCAATGAACCTCTGGCGCTCACCCAACCTGGCCCATAGGGTTCTGATGGTAAGTCCCACATATAAAAGACAAGTCAAGGAACAAGTCAAGCAATACACTACACATTCAGAAGAACAGCTATAGAAAGATGACATGGAAAATGATTTACCATAACCAAGAAAGACCTTCTACCCATGAGTGATGACATTTTTTCTCTCCACACTGAAGAACATCTATTGAGTTCCCAAACATGTCCCCCACCGACTGATACAAGGTTTAGTACCCTTAGTAATTTTACTGGGTGCTACTTTTAATTTTGGGTGCCCACGGTAAGCAAATGTGGGATTTGAAGGGAGGATAGGTCCCAAATTTGGATCCTGACACAACATTGACCAACGTTTGGATAGCATTTTATCCATATTACGGAATTTGTCATGAAATCGGGTTAAATCCTTGTCCTGTCTTTACTGACATGCTTCTCTTTCACTGCTGGAACCAGGTATGTTAGATATGACTTTTCACCCACCTTTTTCGAGACACTTAATTCCTGACTTAATATGATAGAGTCTTCCTGCAAGGTTCAGTTATTTCTAAGCCTGCAAAACTAGATCTTCGGAATGTTTCCGATCCACCTAGGAAGATGACAATTGGTGGAATGCAGGTATGAATTTCTTGTGGCGGGCTTGAAATGGTCCTTTTGAGATGACGTTATGCCCTTGGAAGCCTCATTCTAGATCTAGCGATACCAGAGAGGTGACATTACAGACATATGTGAGAGAAAAGTCCAACAACGTTGTTATTACTTTGTTGAACTGAATGACAAAAGAGGGTGGACAGTTCATGATAACTATAACTATCAACTACAGTATATATTTAAAGCAGAGGCCCTAGAGACTAAAAAGGTGGGTTCTGCAATTTTTTATGTCGCACTGTATTTGTGCAGCAGTTTTTCAAAGGCAATTTTTTTTTGGGCAAAAAAACACACATTTTAAATTTTTTAACCACTTCAGCTCCGGAAGGATTTACCCACTTTCTGACCAGGCCATTTTTTTGCGATAAAGCATGGCGGCGATTTAACTGAAAATTGCGCGGTCGTGAGACACTGTACCCAAGTAAAATTTACGTCCTTTTTTTCCCCACAAATAGAGCTTTCTTTTGGTGGTATTTGATCACCTCTGCGGATTTTATTACACAGAGATCGCGGGGTAACACACAAAGCTGGGGAACTAAGATGAATATGTATACAAAGAATTACCGCTCTAAGGTAATGACTTCTCCCAAAACAGCTGTCTCCACAATCCCACAGGGTGCTGGCTCTGTTTGCAACAGAAACTGAAGTAGAAAAGATGTAGCTGGATAGCCGCACTCCGAATTATTCAACTTTATTTCAAAAATATAATTAAAATCATAGCATCTAGGCTGGTAAACAGACTAACTGCACAGCCGCTGACATGTTTCACACCGAACACAGTGCTTAGTCATAGCTATGACTATGACTAAGCAACGTGTTCGGTGTGAAACATGTCAGCGGCTGTGCAGTTAGTCTGTTTACCAACCTAGATGCTATGATTTTAATTATATTTTTGAAACAAAGTTGAATAATTCGGAGTGCGGCTATCCAGCTACATCTTTTCTACTTAAAGCGGAGGTCCACCCTAAAATGGACCTTCCGCTCATCGGAATCCTCCCCCCTCCGGCGCCACAATTGGCACCTTTCAGGGGGGAGGGGGGTGCAGTCACCTGGATAATCCAGGTAACTGCACCCACTTCCGGGATAGCTCTCTGCGGAAAGGGGCGTAGATTACGCCCCTTTCCGCAAGTGCCCGCCCCCTTCCGCAAGTGCCCCGCTGCCTGCTGGGAAACACACAGATCCCAGAGGCAGCGGGGACCGTCCTTATTGCGCAGCGCTACTCGCGCATGCGCAGTAGGGAACCGGGAAATGAAGCCGAAAGGCTCCATTTCCTGATTCCCATACCCAAGATGGCGGCGGCAGCACCCGAGTACCGATCTAGAGATCGGCTTCGGGTGCCGACATCGCGGGCGCGCTGGACAGGTAAGTGTCACTATTTTAAAAGTCAGCAGCTGCAGTATTTGTAGCTGCTGGCTTTTAAAAAAAAAAAAACACGGAGTCCCGGCGGACTCCCGCTTTAAGATGAATATGTGTGATTGTTCTGGATAAGGATAAAGACGAGAAAAATCAGCAATCCTAATAATTCTTGATTCTGATACCGATGTTAACCCCTTCCCTGCCAGTGTCATTGGTCGCCAAAAAGTGTCACTTGGGGGTCAGATTTGTACGTCGCAATGTCGCAGTTCCGCTAAAAACCGCTGATTGCCGCCATTACTAGTAAAAACAATAAAAAAATAATTAAGTCCATAACTCTATCCCCTATTTTGTAGACACTACAACTTTGTGCAAACCAATCAATATACGCTTATTACAATATTTTTTTTTAAGCAGATGAATAAATTTGTTTTTTTACATTTTTTTTTGGATATGTTTTATAGCAGAAGGTAAAAAATATTTTAATTTTTTTTCAAAACTGTCGTTTTTTTTTTGTGTGTTTATAGCGCAAAATATAAAAACTGCATCAAATACCACCAAAATAAAGCTCTTCGTGGGGAAAAAAGGACATAAATCTAATTTCAGTTCAGCGTCGCATGACCGCTCAATTGTCAGTTAAATTAACGCAGTGCCGTATAGCCAAAAACGACTTGTTCATGAAAGGGGTAAATCCTTTTTGGGCTGAAGTGGTTAAATAAAAAAAATACTGGAAATAGACCCCCATAGTCCTCTGTGATTCCAGTCTCATCATTGCTCCCGTTATGAAATATGAATATGAAAGTTTTGTAGGGATGTGCACTCTGGAAATTTCTGTTTTTGTTTCCGATGCATTTTTTTAAATGAAGAATTTCATTTCAGATGCTGTCATTAATCTAATCGATTCTTTTTTCGGAATTCGTTTCGCACCTTTGGCATTTGTTTTTGTTTCATTTGGATTAGCTGGTTGTTAAGGAGCGGGCAGCCGCCAAATCCTTAACAACCTTGACTCATCTGCTGTCAGCGAGATCCCCCTCTGACAGCAGAATAAAACAAAATAAGTGCAGCATTAAAAAAATTAAGGTTTTCCTTTTGACCGATGCTAGTTAGCATTTAGGATGCTGACCCTGGTACTAGCTCCTCCTCCGGCAGTTGTGGCTGGTGCTCCAAATTTTTTTTGGGGGGGGCGCAAACAAACTGAAAAATTCTGAAAAATGCTTGAAAAAGAAAACATCAATTGCAGCCTCACTGCGTAAAGAGGAGTCACCCACTGTTTCGGGGATACCATGGAACCTGAGGTTTTGACGTCTCTCTCTGTTTTCCAAGTCCTCTTGTTGCAATTGTAACTGGGTGGCAGAGAGTTTGAGATTATAGTTTTCCTCCTCTATGGCCTGCACATAGTTGAACATTTCATCAAATTTATGCTCCAGGGCATCAGTACGTTCCCTAATTTGATTAATTTCCCCCTGAAGTTCTGTAGAAATTTTGTTCACCTCTGCCACGATGCTCTGAGTGATTTGCTGGAGAAGCAGCTGAAACTGTCCAATTTTGCATCCAGAATGTCAGGGGTTAAAACCCCCTGAGAAGAGGTGATATCTGTGGTAGGGGGGTTGCACGGATCATCTATCCCCATCCTCATGTTGATTGGGACAAAGGCCTCTTTCCGACAACCCTGGCCAGTGGTTGTTGGGGTCTGTTGGAAGGGGGCTTATCGGAGCCCCCAGATCCCGCCCCCCTATGTGAATGGGTATTGGGTACATCGTACCCCTACCCATTCACCAAAAAATGACAACTTTTGACAACTTTTTTTGTCAAAAAGTAAAAACCACAAAAGACAGTTTTTGACAATTCCTATATCAAAAAAAAAAATAAAAATGCCCCGTGATGTCCATCCATCTTCAATCACGCCACCCGACGGACCCAAAAAATAGAAACAAAATGAAAAGCTCTGCCTCTATGGGAGGCCTCCCAGCGACTGCTGTCTTTTGGCTTTGACAGCTGTTATATAGGCAAGGGGAGGGCCACCCGGTAACGTAACCGAGTGACCCTGCCCCTTCTGACATCATGAGACATCATGTGACATCTCATGATGAGGGGGCGAGGTTATCCAGTTATATCAGCGGGTGGCCTCGCCCCTTGCTTATCTAACAGCTAAGCAAAAAGACAGCAGTCGCCGGGAGGCATCCCATGGAGTTTTTTTGTTTTCTCAATTTTTCGGGTCCAAAAGGCAGCATGATTGATGATGGATTTACATTGTGGGGCACATTTTTCTTTTTTTATAAAGGTACTGTCTTCTGTGGTTTTTACTTTTTGACACTTTTTTGGTGAATGGGTGGGTGTACAATGTACCCGATACCCAATCACATAAGGGGGCTTCCAGATTCTGATAAGCTCTGTGCCCGCAGACCCCGACAACCACCGGCCAGGGTGGTCGGGAAGAGGCCCCTGTCCCCATTAACATAGGGACAAGGTGCTTTGGAGTGGGGGTGCAAAGCCGCCCTGCCCCAAAGCACTCAACCCCCATGTTGAGGGCGAGCAAACTGGTATGGTTCAGGACGGGGAGGGCACTTGCTCACCCTCCCTATTCTAACCTGCCAGGATGCATGCTCGGATAAGGGTCTGTTATGGATTTTGGAGGGGACCCCAGGCCAATTTTTATTTCAATTTTGGCATGGAGTTCCCCTTAAAATCTGTACCAGACCCAAAGGGCCTAGTATGGACTGGGGGGGACCCCATGCCACTTTTTTCATCTATATTGCCGAGACCTAGCAATACATTACAGCCAAGAGCAAGTGTAAATTAATTTTTTTTTTCTATTAGAAATGTCATTATTGCTGCAGCATGTTCTATACATAGCACATATGCGCCACTTTACAGACAGACTAAGGGGACTCCCAGGCATGATATTTAAAGAAATATTTTATTTTTATTGTTTCACTTTAAGCATTATTAAAATCACCACTCTTGAAAAAAACTATAGTTTTAAAAACTTTTTTTTCAACTCATACATGTCCCCTGGGGCAGTACCCGGGTCCCCATATACTTTTTTATGACAATAACTTGCATATAAGCCTTTAACATTAGGACTTTTGATTTTTCATGTTCGTGCCCCATAGACTTTAACAGGGTTTGCATGTTCACTAGAAATTTTTGCCTGTTCGAGGTGTTCTGGTGTGAACCGAACAGGGGGGAGGTGTTTGGCCCAACCCTAATCCTGATATCTGTACTCCTAAAAGGAGGGGTCATCATATAGAGATCTCTATTATCCTGATAAGGCATGTTGGTGGTTGTCAGGCATCATGACTGAAATGGATCTACAATGCTGGGCAACATGACTGATGGTGGTTGCACAATGTGGGCCTTTTTTTCCCAGGCTGGTATGGATTTTATAGGAGAACCTCATGCAAAAAAAAAAAAAAAAAAAAAAGCATGAGGTCCACACCAGTCCCTTATCAGAGAATGGCAGGCCAGGAAAGGGGGGGGTGAGGGTGCCTTGCCAAGGGGGACCCCACTGGAAAAGCACCTTGTGCCAATATTGTTGAGGACAAGGGCCTCTTTCCCACAATACTGGCCGGTGGTTTTGGGGGTCTGTGGGCAGAGGGCTTATTAGAATCTGGAAGCCCCCTTTAATAAAAGGGGGGCTATCAGGACCTGGGTCACCTGCTGGTGACACGGTGGTTACCAGAGCTAAAGGGCACAGTTCCAGTGGCCAACAACAGGTGTCCCCCAGCAGATCCCAGTAAGTAGGCTCCATCTGATGCTGGCTGCTGTGAAGGTAAATAATCTCTTCCTTGACTTTTCTACAGTGCTTCAGTGTTAGCCTTATACCTCCCTTCTGATTATCTTGATCCCTGCCTTATCCTATATCCTGTTACCCCATCTCTGCTTCCCTTGTTCTCAGTCCTACTCATGCCCTGTTTATGAGAGCTTCAGCCCATTATATATAGTGTATTATAGTTAGGTTGTTGGTTTAGTTGCACTTCACTGTCAAGTTATTTTCAAAAAATGGATCACCTGATGGTGGCACTGTGGTTCCCAGAGCTGAAGGGCTCTGGGAACTGCCCACTGTTGGCAAACTGTTTGCCGGCTTTCTTGTGCATCATCTTTAGAAGAATTTTCCTTCTGGAACAACAAGCATGCAGACCAATTTGATTGCATATGGTCTGAGAACTGTTCCAGGGTCTTGGCAATCTTCTTATAGCCTAGGCCATCTTTATGTAGAGCAATACATTCTTTTTTTTTTCAGATCCTCAGAGAGTTCTTTGCCGGGAGTTGCCATGTTGAACTTCCAGTGACCAGTATGAGAGAGTGAGAGCAATAATACCAAATTTAACACACCTGCTCCCCATTCACACCTGAGACCTTGTAACACTAACGCTTCACATGATTCCGAGGAGGGAAAATGGCTAATTGGGCCCAATTTGGACATTTTCACATATGGGGTGTACTCACTTTTGTTGCCAGTGGTTTAGACATTAATGGCTGTGTGTTGAGTTATTATTTCTCATTCTTGTTTCTATTTTCTCAGGGAGATGGAGCTGAGTGTGCTGGTGTTGCTGTTGGTGGTCCCTGCATCTTTTGCACAAGAAGGTAGGTGGTAGAACCTGTGTACACTTACTGATAGTGGAAATCAGTCATATGTAATATTCCATCTACTCTGCTATTTCGAAAACTCCTCTGCTTTTCCATTTCTCCTTTATTTATAGATTTTCCACAGAGAAGAGCTTGACTTCTCCCCATCCCCCCACCCAACCCCAACCCCACCTATAGGATGTTCTGCTCACTGAATTACACCTCTTAAATCTCTGGGTTCCATTGGAGAGCTGGGGCTGGGTAAGGTCTGAGCCATTAACTGAATTTTCTGAGACCGCAATAAAACCTGGCAGGGGGTCTAATCCTTCTGCACTCTGTCCAAAAAAAAAAAAAAAAAAAAGAAGTTTTGCCTTTAGTTTTACTTTAAGGGTGGAGCTGTCATTGACACCCATGACATTTGTAGGACTTAAAGGGGTTGTAAAGGTTTGTTATTTATTTTCTAAATAGGTTCCTTTAAGCTAGTGCATTGTTGGTTCACTTATCTTTTCCTTCGATTTCCCTTCTAAATGTTTTTTTTCTTTGTTTTCTTTGTCTGAATTTCTCACTTCCTGTTCCTCCTCAGTAAGCTGTTCTGGCTGACTAAACACCGCTCAGATGATGGTGTGAAGTTTACTGAGGAGAAAAAGGAAGTGAGAAATTCAGACAAAGAAAAAAAACATTTGGAAGGGAAATCGAAGGAAAAAGTAAGTGAACCAACAATGCACTAGCTTAAAGGAACCTATTTAGAAAATAAAAAACAAACCTTTACAACCCCGCCCAGTAACCTGATCCCTTTTACCATGACCCCCCCCCCCTCCTCTCCAAACCCCTTAACAAACGACTGGACTAGGTTTTGGAGTAAATGGCCAGCCGGCCTTTCATTAATAAAATATAAATTTAAATAAATAACATATTTAAAAATTAACTTCAAACTTATTTCAAATGGGTCATGGGTGGGGGAAACAACAAACCACTGGTCACTGCTAACAACTTCTTTTGAACTTTAAACTTTAGGCCTCCAGTCCATAACCCCTGACTCGGAGGCGGTACCAAACCTTAACAGTGACCTTTTAACCCTTCCAGGTTAACCCCTCGTAACCTGGAAGTACCATAAACCACCCCATCCCATGTATGGGTACCGCATGTTCCATACATGTACCTCTCTCATCTCCTCTTCCAGCAACCCCAAAAACTGCCTAACTTGAGGACCAATTCCTTACCCCCTTTATCCTCTCCACTCAGGGCGGGTGGGTGGGAAACGCTTCCTCCTCCGCTCTGTGACTGACGTCACTTCCCCCTTCTCTCACTATACTTTTTGCCTGAGCGCCGTCCAGCCCCTCAGCTCCTCACACTTTTCTTAAAGCAGAGGTCCACCCTAAAGTGGACCTTCCGCTCATTGGAATCCTCCCCCCCTCCGGCGCCACAATTGGCACCTTTCAGGGGGGAGGGGGGTGCAGGTACCTGTACAGTACAGGTATCTGCACCCACTTCCGGCGTAGATTCTGCAGAACGTACGCCTCTTTCCGCAGAATCCACGCCCCTTTCCAAAAGTCCCCCGCTGCCTGCTGGGAAACACACGGATCCCAGAGACAGCGGGGACCATCCTTATTGCGCAGCGCAACTCGCGCATGCTCAGTAGGGAACCGGGAATTGAAGCCGAAAGGCTCCACTTCCTGATTCCCATACCCAAGATGGCGCCGGCAGCACCCGAGAGACGATCGAGAGATCGGCTTCGGGTGCCGACATCGCGGGCGCGCTGGACAGGTAAGTGTCACTATTTTAAAAGTCAGCAGCTGCAGTATTTGTAGCTGCTGGCTTTTAAAAAAAAACAAAACGGCGCACTCCCGGCGTACTCCCGGCGGACTCCCTCTTTAAAGGGCTAACTTTCAATCTCTTAAGGTGGCGACTGTGCAGTCCAGCATTGTCATGCCGTCCCTGCGCCCATTCCTTTTGTTTTTTGCTCCGGGACTCTCTTTTGCAGTATGTAGTGTGAGTGGAGTGATGGGTGGGTATAAAAATTTAGCAGTGGAGGTGGAGCTGTGGAAACATTGTGTGCCACCTTTTTAAGGCCAGAGCACTGGACAAAGGGTGCAACCTTTAAAGCGGGGCTCCACCGCCGTTTTATTTATTTTTTCTTGGCGGAAATGCTAAGGAGTACGTTTTATAATAGTTTAACTTACTTTTTCTTCTTTCTAAGTCTCCTGCTGCCGTTTTTCCGGATTGAAAATACTTTATAAAAACGTCTCCTGACGTTTTCCATCTTGCTTGTGGGCATGTGAAGCCCACAGGCATTCTCTTCCCGGGACACTGTGCTGCTGATGTCCCAGCATGCAGCGCCCGTTCAATCGCTGATCTCACGCATGCGCAGATGAATCAAATCGAGCGCTGACAGCAACTCAGGTTGCCATCACAACGGGCGGCGTCTTAGGAAGTCCTGCGAGAACTCGCGCCTGGGCGCCGCACAGACTCCTGGGAAATTGAAAAAACGATCCCAGGAGACAGTGCGGCCAACAGGAAGCGCAGACCTGCCTCTGAAGCCCCGCCCATATCCGCAGCCGCACCGCCCCTATCCGGAGACTCCAGGACCAGGAAATTGAAAAAGAAAAAAAGACAGAAGTTGCTAGCAGCAAGGTAAGGGGGATAGCCTGCAATTAGACCACAATACAATCCTAAAGGCATAGGAGTGGTAATTCGGGTGGAGCTCCGTGTTAAGACACAAAGCTAAATGTATCTTGCGGTTAACGCAGAAATGTGGCAGCTGAGGTCCAGCTGTAGAAATATTGTGCTGCAATCTTACAGAGCTCTTTGTAGGATGGTGGCATTTTACCATTGTATCTTTGTATCAATGATCTTTGCTGCAAGATTGTGCTACGTAATACTGACACATTTCCTTTTCTTGTCTTTACATGCTTGTCATTCATGGATTATTAAATTCCTACTAGGACTCTTAACATGTGTTCAAATGCAACCAGACAACTGGCGCCAAATCTGGAAAACCACAGCACGTTGCCCTATTAACACCACAGCCATAGAATCCAACTATAAATGATAAATGTGTTGGTATATGGTCCCCCCAAAGATTGGCTAAATTTGCCCCCACACTGTCTGGGAAATGTTTCTTTGACTGCCAAATGCCTGGGACCCTCTTCATGCATATGTGGTGGGGCTGCCTAAAAATTAAGACTTTCTGGAAGGGAGTCTACCCTAATAGTATATACCGTGCTAGGCAAGGGTATGCTCAAGTCACCAAATGAGGCTTTAATTAACCTAAAATGACTGGACTGTACTACTAGATAGTCTTGCCTCTTGACGTTTTAGTTTACTGCAGCCAGACAGACATTGGTAAAAGTGTGGTGGTCTACCACATCAACAATCGCCCAGATGAGACAGAAAATTATGTGGTACACGACCCAAGAAAAAATGGCTGAGGTACTGAACGACGGGACTTGAAAGTTTGAATAGGCTTGGTCCCCATGGATAGAGTTTTACCCTCCTACAGGCATTGATAGGTCCATGATATTACAGAAGAGAAATGGTACTGTTGGTCTCGCCTCATGGTCTTCATGCTGGACCTCTTCCTTGGTATTTTGATATCTTAAAAAAAAAAAACCTTTAGCCCCTGTACACACGGTCGACGATTTCGACAACCAAATCCGTCGGATCTTGTCCGAAACTGTTGCATACACACGGTCGGACTAAGTTGTCGAAAAATCCGATCATTCAGAATATGATGACGTAATTTCGTTACGATGGGACTACGTTCAGGCTAGTAGCCAATAGCTTTGATGTAGGAATTTGATCTGAGCATGCGTGGCACTTGGTCCGATCAAAATTCTCTACACATGATCTGAGTATGTCCGATCGAACCAGTTGGTCGGGAAATATTTCCAACATGTTGGAAAATTGGGTCCGACGGATATTCCGACTGAATCAGTCCGATGCATACCACACACAGTGGGATTATCCGACGACACGGTCCGATAGGACACATTCTGATGGATTCTCCGACCGTGTGTACAAGGGCTTAGAGTTTAAAACCACTTTTGATGAATGTGGAGCCAGTTTATATTCCTGATAGTGTTAGCAATCCTATACTTTACAAATTAGGTCTATAATTAATATTTTAGCTTAATTTTTGGAGATAATAATAATCTAAATAATCATAATCATCATCTTAACCACTTTCAGACCGGACCATTTTGCTGGCTTAAGGCAGAACGGGCAGATGCTGTTTACAACGGCATCTCTCAGCATCTCCCAGTTTTAGCCGCCCCGGCGATCGAGTCCGCGGGACCCGCGACCAGACTCACAGGGGTCCCGACCGACACGATGGCAGGGCGGCAAATTTAAAGGGACGTACAGGTACGCCCAGTTGCCTGCCCGGTGCCTTTCTGCCGACGTACATCGGCGTGCGCCGGTCGGGAAGTGGTTAATAATATTACTTATATTATTATTATTATTATTATTTTAAAAATAATAATGATTATTTAATATTATTAAATTATTATTCATTATTATTTATTAGTAATATTAGTAATATTATTAAATGAGAAGATGGAAAATGTAAGCTGCCAAAACACATTTGTTTTCTTTTCCTACACCATACTGGATCTTAAAACAACATGTCTATACACAAAATAAAAATTTATATAATGATCTTCTGATATATACAGTATGAGTGTATCTAATTATTTTTTTGTTGGGTTCTATCATCTATCAATAAATTCTGAGTTTATAGCATCTAAGCTTTGATGAGTTTTCTCCATTTCCTTCCCTAGACTTGGAGGGTAAAATGTTCGTCTTCCCCAAAGAAACCAACACCACTCATGTCATTCTAAGACCTACAATTACAAGACCATTGAAGGAAGTCAGCGTCTGTCTACGTTCCTACAGTGAACTTTCACGCCAGTATTCTCTCTTCTCTTTATCTACTCCAACATACAAAGATGCTTTTCTAATCAGGTTCCAGGCTCCAACCACCTATACGGTATACATAAACCGTGGAAGCATTGTTTTCAAGAGGGATTCAAAGCCTCCAGACTGGAGCCATACCTGTGTGACCTGGGACTCGAAAACTGGGGAAGTCCAACTTTGGGTGAATGGGAAAATCTCCACCAAAGGATACATTTCGGGAAAGTCTTCTATCGCAGTTAAAGCCAGCATTATTCTGGGACAGGAACAAGATTTTTTTGGTGCAGGTTTTAATGCTTCTCAGTCATTGGTTGGTGAAATAAGTGACGTCCATGTGTGGGATTATGTCCTGACTGCAGAAGACATCCAGACGGTCATATCTGGCGACCACCATGGAAATGTCATTAATTGGAAGTCTCTACTCTACGAAATGGAAGGGGGTGTTCTTCTCCAGCCTACAAATTTACGTAAGTCTGTCATCGTATCTATATACACTTTAATTATTAACATCCCCCATTTTAAGTACAGAATTACACTGAAAAGTATGATTTATTTGTTTTGCACATCAACAGTGAAAAATAACACAACAAGGAATCCATGTTCTGATGGAGTCATTAAACCCAAAAAGTCGCCCTGGGACTTTAAATGAGGTGCATGTGATTAGCCAGTCACAAGACACAAGAAAATACAGTATCAAAGTTTATTAAACGTTGTCATACATATATGAACAACAAACAATTGCCAAGCCGGTCAGCTGATACATACAGCATAAAACAATATCATTGCGCTTGTAGCACTGACCCCCGAAGGAGCTGCTGGTTTGATTTGGGCTTACCGTTACCTCCTTGTTTGCTTCTCCGACTAGGGGTTCCCGTGGTAGATGGCCCAAAGAAATGTGGAAACTGACACTGAATCTTTTTTTGTGTTATTTATTTAGAACAGAAACAGAGTCTTTCGATAAGGGTAGAAGGTTAGGAATGAGTTCAGGTACTTGTATTGCAAAAAACGGAAGTCTCTTATAGGAAAATCCAGGGAATAGCAACCGTTTCACAGCTGGATTTTACAACCCCCGGATAGACCTCCTCTCACTAGGCCTAGCAGCCAGTAGGGTGCTTGGTAACGTCTCTGCCACAGACTTATGATGTACACTTGAGCGTTACTGTGGGACACATTTAAAGAGCTATCATACGGTACCAGTATCTCTCAGCCGATCCGGTGATACCGTATGAGTGTTGATCCAGGTTGCGTCCTTCAACGAAGCCTCCAGGCTCCTTCAGAGAAGCCATCCTTGCACACGGCCTTCTCCTGAAGAGTCCTCCCCTGGGGTTTTCCAGTTGCTGGGCCTCTCCCTTCAGATGAGATGCACCAGACCACCTTTGAATCAATAGGCCCTGAAATCCATTCAGGCCTGTCCCTGCAGTTGCGTTGCCTTGGGCCAGCCAGCCAGCCCTGAGACTCGGAATGCATGGTTCTGCACCCCAGGCCAGGAGGGCCATAGGGATGGGTCAGGAGGACCACCAGAACTGAACAGACAGAAAATAATCTCTGGAACCCCAAAGCATAGGCACCTTAAATACCACCCAACAGAATGCACAACAGGAGAACACTCCCACTGGGCTGGTTCCGAGGGAATCAGTGGCATTCAATACACCCAGCTAGACTGTGTTTCTAACCTTGCCAGCGGTGACAGCAACACCTGCGGTCAAGGAGAACCCAGTGCAACCTAGTTGGACTGGTACTGAAACGGCTGAAAGCCGTTCGGCTGTTGTGCCGGAGGAGCGGGAGGGGACGCCCCCCCCTCCCACCACCTCTCGCCGCTGTTACCGGTGCTCCCGCTCGATCGGGAGCACCGATTCAAAATCCGACGCCTCCGGCTGTTGGGGAGGAACTGGAACGAAGCCGCAATCGGCTTCGTTCCAGTATCCTAATCGTAAACACGGAAGCGACGTATACGTTTACTCGGCTGCCAATGGCGCCGGTTTTAAAATAATATACGGTATTCAGAATTGCCGTTTTCGGCGATCTGAATACATTGAAGTGTAAAGGCGGGGTGGGGGGTCTTTTAGACCCCCGATCCCTCTATAAAGAGTACCTGTCACCACCTATTACTGTCACAAGGGATGTTTACATTCCTTGTGACAGCAATAAAAGTGATCAAATTATTTTTTTTTTTTTAAAACAATTTAGTCATTTTAATATAAATAAAAAAAATAAAAAAATAAAAATAAAATTTTAAAGTGCCCCGCCATCCCCGCAAGCTCGCGAAGCAAAGAAAATGCATACGGAAGTCGCGCCCGCATATGTAAACGGTGTTCAAATCACACATGTGAGGTATCGCCGTGATCGTCAGAGTGAGAGCAATAATTCTAGCACTAGACCTCCACTGTAACGCAAACCTGATAACCGTACAAAAAAAAAATTTAAAGCGTCGCCTATTGAGATTTTTAGGTACCATACTTTGTCGTCAATCCACGAGTGCATGCAATTATAAAGTGTGACATGTTTGGTATCTATTTACTCGGCGTAACATTATCTTTCACATTATGCAAAAAAATTGGGCTAATTTTACTGTTTCGTTTTTTTTTTAAGTCATGAAAGTGTCCCTTTTCCAAAAAAGTTGCGTTTAAAACACCGCTGCGCAAATATCGTGTGACATAAAATATTGCAACAATCGCCGTTTTATTCTCTAGAGTCTCTGCTTAAAAAATATATATAATGTTTGGGGGTTCCAAGTAATTTTCTAGCAAAAAATATGGATTTTAACTTGTAAACACCAAATGCCAAAAATAGGCTTAGTCATGAAAGAGTTAATAAAGCTGTGGCCTTGCCCTTTCCAACCTAATGGCTGTAAGTGTCGTATTTAATGGGGTAAAGGGCAAGGGTGGTGGGGGTTTTGATCCCATGGTGTTACGTTGAGTGGGATCTAAGCCAATTGCGCCTCAGCAGTCAAGTGCCTACTGACTGTCTTATAGCCTACTGCACCTGCTGCCCTGCGCCACAATCCAGCCGGCATCGCTGTGCGCACAGACCTCTCATCTGCAACCGCCATCACCAGAACCAGGCACTCGTGCGACTCCAGGCTCTGTACCTCCTGTTACCTTATCAGGGGTACTGAGCCAGATGTGTAAAAGTTTGCCTTCCTCCCCACTTCAGGCTCCATCACCAGGTACATGACACAGGCCACAGGCCTACATGGTGTTGGTCAGCGGTGACCCGTTCCCCTACCTGAACTACCAGGCCCCACCCATAGCTGGTATTAAAAGGGCACTGACTCCACCCACTACATCACCAGAGGAGTGGCAACAAATAAACACACGGGTCAGGATCTGCAAACTACATATTTATACACAAAGAAGAATAAATATAATTACCTTCTTAAGATTTATCAGTGTATCTTTTTGTTAATTTTGGATTCTAGCATTCATAAATAAATTCTGACTTTTTTGTTTTGGACCCAAAGCTTTGATATCTATCAGTATTCAGTTTTGTCTGTTTTCTTCCCTAGACATGAAGGGTAAAGTCTTCGTCTTCCCCAAAGAATCCAACACTTCTCATGTCATTCTAAGACCTACAATTACAGAGCCATTGGAGAAAGTCAGCGTCTGTCTACGTTCCTACAGCGAGCTTTCCCGTCCCTATTCTTTGTTCTCTATGGCTACTCCAAGATACGCAGATGCCTTTTATATCTACTTTGAGCCTCCGTACAACTATCAGGTATTAATAAATGATATATCAGGTGCTTTTACACCAATCTGGAAACCTTTTTACTGGAGGCACATCTGTGTGACCTGGGACAACAGCAATGAAGCTGGCCTCTATCTTTGGCTCAATGGAAAGCTCTCCTCTGAAAGGCCCTACATGAGAAATTATTATTATATTGGTTATTATATTGATGCTGAAAGCAGCATTGTTCTGGGACAGGACCAAGACTCTTTTAGTGGAGAGTTTCATGCTAAGCATTCATTGGTTGGTGAGATAAGTGACGTCCACATGTGGGATTACGTCCTGACTCAGGAAGACATCCAGAAGGTCCTCTCCGGTGATCTCCATGGAAATGTCATTAATTGGAAGTCCTTACGTTGTGACATTAAAGGGGAAGTTCTCGTCAAGCCCGAACCTCATCGTAAGTCTGTCATCTTACTATATATACCTTGTTAATTAATAAGATCCTTCAACTTTCAGTACAGAATTACAATGAAGAAGACTTGATGTGCCATGCACACCAGCAATGAGAGGTGACACTGACAATTATAAGTGAAAGATGGTCATAATACTGTAGGATTGTGACTTCGAAGACTGAGGTCCACCTTGAGTCCATTATCTCTTGTCTCAAACAGAATTATTATTTGCAGGTCATCATTTTTCTAATTTCTGAGTAATTTTAACCACTTCAGCCCCGGACCAATTGTCAGCCTAAGGACCAGAGGTCTTTTTACAATTTCGCACTGCACTGTTTAACTGGTAATTGCGCGGTCATGCAATGTTGAACCCAAACGAAATTTGCGTCCTTTTCTTCCCACAAATAGAGCTTTCTTTTGATGGTATTTGATTGCCTCTGCAAAATTTTTATTTTTTACGCTATAAAAGGAAAAAGACTGAAAATTAAAAAAAAATAGAAGATATTTTCTACATTTTGTTATAAGAAAAATCGAATGAACTAAATTTTAGTCATACATTTAGGCCAAAATGTATTCAGCCACATGTCTTTAGTAAAAAAAAAATTTCAATAATCGTATATTTATTGGTTTGCGCAAAAGTTATAGCGTCTACAAACTAGAGTACATTTTCTGGAATTTACACAGCTTTTAATTTATGACTGCCTATCTCATTTCTTGAGGTGCTAAAATGGCAAGGCAGTACAAACCCCCATCCCCCAAATGACCACATTTTGGAAAGTAGACACCCCAAGGAAATTGCTGAGGGGCATGTTGAGCCCATTGAATATATTTTTTTTTTTGTTCCAAGTGATTGAATAATGACACAAAAAATAAATAAATAAAGTTTACAAAAAGTTGTCACTAAATGATATATTGCTGACACATGCCATAGTTATATGTGGAATTGCACCCCAAAATATATTCTGCTGCTTCTCCCGAGTACGGGGATACCACATATGTGGGACTTTTTGGGAGCTTAGCCGCGTACGGCAGCCCGAAAACCAATCACTGCCTTCCGGATTTAAATATAAAATGCTACCAAAAAAACTGTTAGCGATCGCAGGGATCAGGCCTGACTCTGCGATCGCTGCAGTTATGTGTTTAGTGTTTTGTAAGTGACAGTGATCGATCGATACTGCACTTGGGTGGGCTGGGCGGAGGAGCAAAACGCAGGTGCCAGCAGGTATCTGGGCTGATCCCGCTAACAATGCGTTTTTTTGGAACCCTAAACTGCTGGGGACGCTAGTATAGATCTGATCAGATCAGATATTGATCTGTTCAGATTCTATACCACTACGGGAGGTTTATGCTTTGCGTGTGGGTGTTAGCGGTACTGGCACTAACCTAGCGCTGCCTGGGGCGACGCAGACCCTGACCCTAAAACCTAATTGATATCACCCGCCGGGTGATCAGGGGGTTAAACCTTTATTGGGTAATAAATGGTGGGTGGCCTGATGCTATAAAAAGCAAACTAACTAACCAGAGTCACCCGTAACACTTACACGGTGATCACTGGTGAAAGGG
This sequence comes from Lithobates pipiens, assembly GCF_037356315.1. NCBI lineage: Eukaryota > Metazoa > Chordata > Amphibia > Anura > Ranidae > Lithobates > Lithobates pipiens. Next base: position 682,168,729 of record NW_027507903.1, read on the forward strand.
TTAACTAAGGGCAATCAGGGGTTTAAAATCTTTATTAGGTAGTATATGGGGGTCCCTGGTGCTATATAAAAACCTGACGGGGAACCTAAATAACTAACTGGCTAACCAGCGTCACCAGTGGCACTTATACTGTGATCGCTGGTGAAAGGGTTAACTAGGGCAATCAGGGGGTTAAAACCATTATTGGGTAGTATATGGGGGTACCTAGCGCTAAAAAAACATGGGGTGAACCTAAAAAAATAACTATCTACCTAGCGACACTAGTGACACTAATGCAGCGATCAGAAAAAACGATCGCTTAGTGACACTGGCAAAAGGGGATGAAAGGGTTAACTCTAGGGGCAATCAGGGGGTTAAAACCATTATTGGGTAGTATATGGGGGTACCTATCGGGGGGGGTGTGATCGGGGGGGATTTGTGTGCCTATGTGTACCTACATGTCAGTGTAGTGTTGATGCACTTACTATTGTGTTCTCCTCGCAGTCCGGTCAAAAAGACCACCCCGGGGAGAATGACATCACTTCCTCCCTGCCTGTGTTTACACTACACAGGCGGGGGAAGCTTCTCATTCGCCAGGAGCGATCGGGAGGGGATGGCCAGAAACCAACGGCCATCCCCTCATCCCGAATCGCTCCTGACGCAAAACGGACCGCCACAGCCAGCGGGAGGGGGTCCGAACGGACCCCCCACCCGCTGGAAGGCAAGCACGTACATGTACGTGCTTGTGCCTGTCGGTGCCATTGTGCTGACGTACATTGCCATGCGGCGGTCCTTAAGTGGTTAAAGGTTCCTTTAGTGGTTCTAAAGGCTGAAGGTATTTTACCTTCATGCATTCATTTTTACCTTCAGCCAAAGGCTCCTGCTGCTGTGTCTCGGCCAATGAAGAGGCAGCGACCCGCGAGAACTTCTACTCTCGTGCACATTGCTTTATCGGGATCGGGCTCAGCTGAGTATAATGGGGGGACTTCCCCATTATTATTCAGTGTATGCCCTCCTGATCCCCCCCGTGTATCAGTGTATGCCCTCCTGATCCCCCCCTGTGTATCAGTGTATGCCCTCCTGATCCCCCCAGTGTATCAGTGTATGCCCTCCTGATGCCCCTCCAGTGTATCAGTGTATGCCCTCCTGATCCCTCCCAGTGTATCAGTGTATGCCCTCCTGATCCCTCCCAGTGTGTCAGTGTATGCCCTCCTGATCCCCCCGTGTATCAGTGTATGCCCTCCTGATCCCCCCATGTATCAGTGTATGCCCTCCTGATCCCCCCGTGTATCAGTGTATGCCCTCCTGATCCCCCGTGTATCAGTGTATGCCCTCCTGATCCCCCGTGTATCAGTGTATGCCCTCCTGATCCCCCCGTGTATCAGTGTATGCCCTCCTGATCCCCCTGTGTATCAGTGTATGCCCTCCTGATCCCCCCCAGTGTATCAGTGTATGCCCTCCTGATCCCCCCGTGTATCAGTGTATGCCCTCCTGACCCCCCCAGTGTATCAGTGTATGCCCTCCTGATCCCCCCCAGTGTATGCCCTCCTGATCCCCCCCCCAGTGTATGCCCTCCTGATCCCCCCCAGTGCATGCCCTCCTGATCCCCCCCCAGTGTATGCCCTCCTGATCCCCCCCAGTGTATGCCCTCCTGATCCCCCCAGTGTATGCCCTCCTGATCCCCGCCCAGTGTATGCCCTCCCAATCCCCCCCTAGTGTATGCCCTCCCAATCCTCCCCCTAGTGTATGCCCTCGCGACCCCCCCTCCCCAGCATGTGCCCTACTGTTCCCTGCACACTGCCCTACATACTACTGACCTCTGTACACTAACTTACATACTACTTACCTCTGTACACTGTATTACATGGTATTATACATTACAATTCAGTTCCATAAGCAACACCTTATTTTCTGGCAGTGCCCCTCCCGAGACTAGACTCTGGATCTGCCCCTGTATAGAATATACGTAAACTGGTTGCTTACACCTACTCAAGGTTATAAAAAGGTACCTCATCCCTAGTAACAAGTGAACAAAACGTGTGGAAGTGGACTTTTTATAGGTACCAAATAATAACCATAAAAAATGTATTTAACCGCTTCAGCTCCGGACCAATAAACACCTTAAGGACCAGAGGTCTTTTTCCAATTTCGCACTGCGCTGCTTTAACTGGTAATTGCGCGGTCATGCAATATTGCACCCAAACGAAATTTGCGTCCTTTTCTTCCCACAAATAGAGCTTTATTTTGATGGTATTTGATTGCCTCTGCGATTTTTTTTTTTTGCGATATAAATGGAAAAAGAGCGAAAATTTTGAAAAAAAAAGATATTTTCTTCTTTTTGTTATAAGAAAAATCGAATAAACTAAATTTTAGTCATACATTGAGGGCAAAATTTATTCAGCCACATGTCTTTAGTAAAAAAAAATGGCAATAAGCGTATATTTTTTGGTTTGCGCAAAAGTTATAGCGTCTACAAACTAGAGTACATTTTCTGGAATTTACACAGCTTTTAATTTATGACTGCCTATCTAATTTCTTGAGGTGCTAAAATGGCAGGGCAGTACAACCCCCCCCCCCCCAAATGACCCCATTTTGGAAAGTAGACACCCCAAGGAAATTGCTGATGGGTATGTTGAGCCCATTGAATATTTTTTTTTTTTGTCCTAAGGGATTGAATAATGACAAAAAAAAAAAAATGATATATTGCTCACACATGCCATGGTTATATGTGGAATTGCACCCCAAAATATTTTCCGCTACTTCTCCCGAGTATGGGGATACCACATGTGTGGGACTTTTTGGGAGTCTAGTCGCGCACGGCACCCCGAAAACCAATCACCACCTTCAGGATTTCTAAGGGTGCAAATTTTTGATTTCACTCCTCACTACCTATCACAGTTTCGAAGGCCATAAAATGCCAAAATAGCACAAAACCCCCCAAAATGACCCCATTTTGGAAAGAAGACACCCCAAGCTATTTACTGAGAGGCATGTTGAGTCCATGGAATATTTTATATTTTGCCACAAGTTGCGGGAATATTACAAACTTTTTTTTTTTTGCACAAAGTTGTCACTAAATGATATATTGCTCACACATGCTATGGGCATATGTGAAATGACACCCCAAAATAAATTCTGCTGCTTCTCCTGAGTACGGGGATACCACATGTGTGGGACTTTTTGGGAGCCTAGCCGCGTACGGGACCCCGAAATCCAAGCACCGCCTTCAGGATTTCTAAGGGCATACATTTTTTATTTTACTCCTCACTACCTATCACTACCTATCACAGTTTTGAAGGCCATAAAATGCCAAGATGGCACAAAACCCCCCCCAAATGACCCCATTTTGGAAAGTAGACACCCCAAGCTATTTGCTGAGGGCCATGTTGAGACCATTGAATATTTTTTTTTTTTTGTCCCAAGGGATTGAATAATGACAAAAAATAAAAATAAATTTTTTTTTTTTACAAAAAGTTGTCACTAAATGATATATTGCTCACACATGCCATGATTATATGTGGAATTGCACCCCAAAATATATTCTGTTACTTCTCCCGAGTATGGGGATACCACATGTGTGGGACTTTTTGGGAGTCTAGTCGCGCACGGCACCCCGAAAACCAATCACCACCTTCAGGATTTCTAAGGGTGCAAATTTTTGATTTAACTCCTCACTACCTATCACAGTTTCGAAGGTCATAAAATGCCAAAATAGCACAAAACCCCCCAAAATGACCCCATTTTGGAAAGTAGACACCCCAAGCTATTTACTGAGAGGCATGTTGAGTCCATGGAATATTTTATATTTTGCCAAAAGTTGCGGGAATATTACAAACTTTTTTTTTTTGCACAAAGTTGTCACTAAATGATATATTGCTCACACATGCTATGGGCAAAAGTCAAATTACATCCCAAAATAAATTCTGCTGCTTCTCCCGAGTACGGGGATACCACATGTGGGGGACTTTTTTCGAAGCCTAGCCATGTACGGGACCCCGAAAACCAAGCACTGCCTTCCGAATTTAAATATAAAATGCTACCAAAAAAACTGTTAGCGATCGCAGGGATCAGGCCTGACTCTGCGATCGCTGCAGTTATGTGTTTAGTGTTTTGTAAGTGACAGTGATCGATCGATACTGCACTTGGGTGGGCTGGGCAGAGGGGCAAAACGCAGGTGCTAGCAGGTATCTGGGCTGATCCCGCTAACAATGCGTTTTTTTGGAACCCTGAACTGCTGGGGACGCTCGTATAGATCTGATCAGATATTGATCTGTTCAGATTCTATACCACTACAGGAGGTGTATGCTTTGCGCGTGGGTGTTAGCGGTACTGGCACTAACCTAGCGCTGCCTGGGGCGACGCAGACCCTGACCCTAAAACCTAATTGATATCACCCGCCGGTGATCAGGGGGTTAAACCTTTATTGGGTAATAAATGGTGGGTGCCCTGATGCTATAAAAAGCAAACTAACCAGAGTCACCCGTAACACTTATACGGTGATATCAGTGGTGAAAGGGTTAACTAGGGGCAATCAGGGGGTTCATATTTTTATTAGGTAGTATATGGGGGTCCCTGGCGCTATATAAAAACCTGACGGGGAACCTAAATAACTAACTGGCTAACCAGCGTCACCAGTGACACTTATACTGTGATCGCTGGTGAAAGGGTTAACTAGCGGCAATCAGGGGGTTAAAACCATTATTGGGTAGTATATCGGGGTACCTAGCGCTATAAAAACCTGGCGGTGAACCTAAAAAAATAACTAGCTACCTAGCGACAGTAGCGACACTGATGCAGCGATCAGAAAAATGATCGCTTAGTGACACTGGCAAAAGGGGGTGAAAGGGTTAACTAGGGGCAATCAGGATGTTAAAACCATTATTGGGTAGTATATCGGGGTACCTAGCGCTATAAAAACCTGGCGGTGAACCTAAAAAAATAACTAGCTACCTAGCGACAGTAGCGACACTAATGCAGTGATCAGAAAAATGATCGCTTAGTGACACTGGCAAAAGTGGGTTAAAGGGTTAACTAGGGGCAATCAGGATGTTAAAACCATTATTGGGTAGTATATCGGGGTACCTAGCGCTATAAAAACCTGGCGGTGAACCTAAAAAAATAACTAGCTACCTAGCGACAGTAGCGACACTGATGCAGCGATCAGAAAAATGATCGCTTAGTGACAGTGGCAAAAGGGGGTGAAAGGGTTAACTAGGGGCAATCAGGATGTTAAAACCATTATTGGGTAGTATATCGGGGTACCTAGTGCTATAAAAACCTGGCGGTGAACCTAAAAAAATAACTAGCTACCTAGCGACAGTAGCGACACGGATGTAGCGATCAGAAAAATGATCGCTTAGTGACAGTGGCAAAAGGGGGTGAAAGGGTTAACTAGGGGCAATCAGGATGTTAAAACCATTATTGGGTAGTATATCGGGGTCTGAAAAGTAAATTGAGCTTTGGCGCTAAAACCTAAATGGTGTATTAAAAATGCTAATACTCTGCAAATTACATGAAATGAAGCCCAATGTGGGAATTTCACAAATACACTATATACGTGATATTAAAAATATATGTGAATGAAAATGTGTATCCGTTATCTTACAAAACAACCATGCACAAGTGTGGTAAAAAATACAACTAATCTATCACAACTAAAAATATAAGTGCTTTGGTAAAAAGTGCTTATGCTCACATATATGAGCCAATACTTATACTCTAAAAAGTGACAATCAAAAAGGCATTGTGAAAATACCAAGTGAAAACATCAAAAAGATCATGTAATGTCCAATCCAAAATATATTATAATGTCCAACTAAAAATATTTGTTCAAAGTCGCATCATCTAGTTGCTGAAAAAACGCATAAGACTTTTATCAGATAGGAAGGTGAAGCAAGGTGACTGGTGTAAAAAAGGTTAAATTCCTCTCCGGTGCGCCACTCTGTGTTAGAGAAAAAATGTATATATGCGCTCACCAGACATTAAACCCTCAATGGGTTAACCAAGCAGTCACAGTATGAGCCACTGTGCAGCTCTCTCAGGGCTCTGCCACCGCTGTGCTGTGGGGATATTTTGCACTCTTCCTTCCGTGAATGGTCCGTTTAGCGTTTGTACATGAAGGGAAACAGAAGTACAACCATGGTGCAATATTGTTGTGTAAACGTACTATGTTTATTAAAATCAGTTTACTCACAAATTCCAAAAAGACAGATCGCTGTGAAATATGTTGCGCCGGCGTTACTGCTTGAATAGCAGTGTAAGGTGCACGTCCTAGGCCACGCCCTACGCGTTTCGTCAGAGCGACGTCATCTGGAGCGGCCATATTGGTGCACCTTCACGTTTATGTAGGGTGCAGTGCTCTTCTGCGCTTGCGCGATGTATTAGCGCCATTTTGATTGTGGGAATGCCCTATCCGAGCCGCTGTGTGTCTATACTGTATGCTCTCTTGTGACAGTACAAACGTGGGAAGACTCTTTACTTATTGTCAACCCAGGGTGTGCCGTCTTCTATTGTGTAACGGTCACAATAAAACCTTTGCCTTTATGTTTGTAATTGCGGACTCCGGGCATGGTAAAATATAATTATAAAGCACCGCAACCTACATAACTATTCCAGTATATTTATAAAAGGAATATCAACAATTATGCATGAATACAATTGGTATCTTCCAATATACTTATAAAAAAAGGTTAACAACTGTACATAAAAACAATTAGTAAAATTAATACAGTATATGTAAAAAATATATATAAAACATACAGAAAAGAAAGGAGAAAAAATTAAAATGTATAAGGACCAAATATATAAAATTTAATATAAAATTCAATATATTTAATAGTAATACCCTAACCAGCTGCATATTGCATGTGTTACCTGCAGGGCTCCCTGAATACAGGATTTTTATATGTTTATTTTCAATATAAATAGTAATAATAGTTAAAAACAAAAATACAAAAAACTATATGTCCACTATCATAGTGAATGGACATATTCCCCGGAAAAGGGGACAAGAGGAAAGAAAGAAACTAAAAGTGAAAAAATGTATATGTGTGCTACTATGCTCACACAAATTAGAAAAAAAAAAAAATTTTTTTACCAATAAGGTGAAATGAATGTAATGTGGGGAGATATTGATATCTGCTCATTTTAAAAAGCCTTATTTTAAAACATTTGTTAATAGGGCAAACTAGATAGAAAAAGTGCAATGAAAGGAAACTGGTAGTGAAGTTAAATGGGGAACTCAGTATATAGATATATACCTCATTTCAAGGCCTTGTATATGGCCTCACATGTTGCTAAACGTATCCTCCAGTAGGGGGCAGACTTTTTTCTGTGATGTCAAACAATTATTGGAAGGAAAACCTTCTAGGTTGTGGGTCGAATGTTATACTGTGATTTATTGGTTTTTTGGTCTATGTTAGTCCTGCCTTGAACCGGTAATGTATAGTTATGAGTTTAGACTGGGGGAGTTTTAAAAGTTCGTTAAGAAGCAATTCAAATCCAGCTCTACATTCATTCCCTGGGGTTGGAGGGTGTCTAAATTGTATATCCATTTGGTTTCATTTCTGGATATTTTGATGGTTTTGTCCTCACCTCTCCAGTGGGCCCTTACTTTGTCAATACCATAAAATGTCATCTGTCCTGGGTCACGATTATGGTAATCCCTAAAATGTCTGGAGACACTGTGATTGGGGTACCCTTTTTTGATATTCCTAATGTGTTCACCAATTCTAGTTTGGAGTTCTCTCGTAGTACGTCCCACATACTGTCTAGAACAGGGGCACTCTATAATGTAGGTGACATAAGTGCTTTTGCATGTAATGAGCTCATTTATTCTATATTCTTTTTTGTTTGAAGCTGACTGAAAAGTGGTTCTTTTCTTTTCAGTTTTTTTACTATTTTTACACGGGAGGCATTTACCGCACCTGAAAAAACCTTTCAGATTACCCCCTACTTTAATTTGTTTCGGGGGATCAATGGTGTTTTTAACAAGTTTGTTCCTCAATGTAGGTGCCCTTCTGTAAATAAATCGCGGTTTTTTTGGGAGGATATCTTTGAGTGTGTGATCTGCTTTCAAGATAGGCCAATGTTTCTTGATGATGGATTCCACCTCTTTATGTTGCCTATTGTATCCCGTGAGGAAAGCAACTGATAAGTTGTTAATTCTATCTCGTTTTTTATCTTCCAATAATTTGTTCCGTTCCATTTGTTTTATTTCGTTTTTGAGTTTGCGCAGGCCCCTTTCATCATATCCCTTATTTTTGAACCTTTCTATTATTATTTCCGCTTGTTGTTCATAGTCAGTGCTTCTGCTGCAGTTTCTGTAAAGTCGCATCAGTTGACCTTTTGGTATGTTCCCCAACCATTTAGCATGATGACAGCTATTTGTGGGAATGTAGCCGTTACGGTCGGTGGGTTTTTGAAGAAAGTGCGTGTGCCCAGTTTGTTTCCTTCCTTGTATATTTGTAGATCTAAGTAATCCACACTGTTGTTGTTGTAATTACCAGTAAATTTTATGTTGTAAATATTATTGTTGATCTCGTTGAAAAATTCTTGTAGTTGTTCTGCTGTGCCACCCCATATTATCACGATATCATCTATATACCGTCGGTACATTTTGAGGTTCTCCCTATGTACACCATATATTTGCTCTTCCTCCCATCTATTGAGAAATAAATTCGCTACACTGGGGGCATATTTAGCCCCCATGGCTACGCCTTTGATCTGATTATAGTATGTTCCCTTATACCAAAAATAATTGTGGTGCATTGCCATTTTAAGACCTTCCGTTAGGTATTGTATTTGCTCTTGTTTTAGGTCAGACATCTGTTGCAATGCCCACTCGACGCTACTGAGCCCATCCTCCTGTCTTATATTGGTGTATAACGATTCCACATCAATCGTGACCAATAGGTCTTTCTCTTGAATTGTCAGATTTTTCAGTTCTCCAATCAGTTGTTTGCTGTCACGTAAATAAGACTTTCCTTTAATTACCAACGGTTGCAGGAAGCCATCAATATAGGCCCCTAATCTGGAGAACAAGGAATCGATCCCACTCACAATTGGTCGCCCAGGTGGGTTGTTTTGATTCTTGTGTATTTTAGGGACGTGGTATATAATTGGAGTTTTAGGTGCCTTCTGTATCAGATATCTGGATTCCTTTTTGTTTAAAATGCCGAGGGTTTTCCCTTTTTCTACAAATTTTTTAAGTTTCCTTTCGTATTCAACTTTGGGATTTTTCTTCAGTTTCTTATAGGTGTTAGGGATGTTAAGTAAATTCTCCATTTCCCTCTCATAGTCCTGTTTGTTTAAAATTACCAGGCCCCCCCCTTTGTCCGCTGGTCTGATTACTATGCCTTTCTGTTTTTCTATCCGCTTAATGGTTTCCCATATGTTTTTTCCTTTAGTTCTTTTTACTTCCAAGTTCTTCAAATCGTTCTCCACCATCTTTTTGAAAACTTTTATATTCTCATCCTGCGTTACCTTAGGGTTGAATGTGGAGTTGTTCCTTAATTGGGAATGTTTGTATGGACCGTTGTCTTTGTCCCTAGTATTTGGCTTTGTTGGACCAAAAAACTTGGTGATATTAAGTTTCCTCACAAATTTTTGGAGATCTATGTAAGTTTCAAATTTATCCAGACCTTTATCAGGTGCAAATTTCAACCCCATATTTAAAACTCTAAGTTCCTCTTCTGTGAACACGACTTGGCTGAGATTGTAAATGCCATCTCCTATTGTTCTCTTCTTCTTTTTCTGGAGGCCTCCTCTCTTCCCCCTTGTGCGTTTTCTGTTTGCCAGTCTGATGGCCTGTGTGGTTCCGCCCTTCTCTGTTGCCAAGGGCGTTCGTGTTCTCCATGGTTTCTCCTTGGGTTGTCTTGTCTGGTCCATCTCGGGTTCCAACCTCCATTTCTGTAATGGCTTCTTTGCTGGTTTCTTCCCGGATACCGAAAGGGTCCTCCTTCTCTCCATGGGTTGTGATAAGTGTCCGGTATTCTGGGTGGTCTGCGCTCCTGCCCCCTGTGAAAAAAAATCTCTATTGTATCCCCTATTCCTATAAGGGGTGTATTGGGGGTATTCCCTCAAGGGTGAATACCTATTGGGATGTCTGGGGATTTCTAGTCTATTCCCATCTTGAGGGATAGGTTTCAAGCATAGGCAGCTTTAACCCCTCACAGTTCACTTTATTGTAGTCATTTTAACATTTAAACTTATTTAAACTTGTCTAGCGAACAGGTAAATTTGTCCATAGCGCAATCTTATCTTTTCTTATTGCTATTTTCTGTGAAACAGTTAGTTTCACTCTAAGTTGCAGCAATGGACATCTTTAAATATGTTAATAGCAGGAAAGTTAACTTAATGGAGGTGTTCAATCAAGAACATGTGGTCATCCGACAGGACCTGGAAAGTCTATTCAAACACCTAAAACACTGCTTAGAAAAACAATTGAGAGTATGGTGGGATGTGGCCATACTAGAGATGTACATAACTGAGAAAATAACACCCAGAAGATTACGCTGGGATGTTTCTCCTAATGATGCAGTTAATGATAAACAGTTGATGGATGATTGGTACAGGTTCTTTAATCAAAGTGAGACCGAATTGTTGCAAAAAATAGTAGTGAGACGACAACACAAATTAAGAAACATAGAAATGGAGATCACACAACTTAGAGAGCAATTAACACCATTTAAAGAAACAGAAGAATACATAAACAAGGAAAGGGAACTACAAGAAACCATAAAGAAGTATGACAAAGAAGTGCAACAGAAGAAACAGAAAAAGTTTAAAAGGGACGTACTGGACTATAAAAACCAGCAGGTCTACAAATGGCAGACAGACAATAACTACAGTGATGTGGAAAATGAAACTTCACTGATGGAAGAATCAGGAGAAAATGATATACAAGAAGAAGAACAACATTGGGTAAGGGACATACAGACACAAAGTAACACGGTTGGACAGAACACCCCTGCTACCCCAGCGCATAGGAGAACAGAAGGCAGAACTCCTATGGAACAAACTCAGAACAGATATTGGGACAACCGCACTCCCTATACGCCAAATATCCCCAGACATCCCAATAGGTATTCACCCTTGAGGGAATACCCCCAATACACCCCTTATAGGAATAGGGGATACAATAGAGATTTTTTTCACAGGGGGCAGGAGCGCAGACCACCCAGAATACCGGACACTTATCACAACCCATGGAGAGAAGGAGGACCCTTTCGGTATCCGGGAAGAAACCAGCAAAGAAGCCATTACAGAAATGGAGGTTGGAACCCGAGATGGACCAGACAAGACAACCCAAGGAGAAACCATGGAGAACACGAACGCCCTTGGCAACAGAGAAGGGCGGAACCACACAGGCCATCAGACTGGCAAACAGAAAACGCACAAGGGGGAAGAGAGGAGGCCTCCAGAAAAAGAAGAAGAGAACAATAGGAGATGGCATTTACAATCTCAGCCAAGTCGTGTTCACAGAAGAGGAACTTAGAGTTTTAAATATGGGGTTGAAATTTGCACCTGATAAAGGTCTGGATAAATTTGAAACTTACATAGATCTCCAAAAATTTGTGAGGAAACTTAATATCACCAAGTTTTTTGGTCCAACAAAGCCAAATACTAGGGACAAAGACAACGGTCCATACAAACATTCCCAATTAAGGAACAACTCCACATTCAACCCTAAGGTAACGCAGGATGAGAATATAAAAGTTTTCAAAAAGATGGTGGAGAACGATTTGAAGAACTTGGAAGTAAAAAGAACTAAAGGAAAAAACATATGGGAAACCATTAAGCGGATAGAAAAACAGAAAGGCATAGTAATCAGACCAGCGGACAAAGGGGGGGGCCTGGTAATTTTAAACAAACAGGACTATGAGAGGGAAATGGAGAATTTACTTAACATCCCTAACACCTATAAGAAACTGAAGAAAAATCCCAAAGTTGAATACGAAAGGAAACTTAAAAAATTTGTAGAAAAAGGGAAAACCCTCGGCATTTTAAACAAAAAGGAATCCAGATATCTGATACAGAAGGCACCTAAAACTCCAATTATATACCACGTCCCTAAAATACACAAGAATCAAAACAACCCACCTGGGCGACCAATTGTGAGTGGGATCGATTCCTTGTTCTCCAGATTAGGGGCCTATATTGATGGCTTCCTGCAACCGTTGGTAATTAAAGGAAAGTCTTATTTACGTGACAGCAAACAACTGATTGGAGAACTGAAAAATCTGACAATTCAAGAGAAAGACCTATTGGTCACGATTGATGTGGAATCGTTATACACCAATATAAGACAGGAGGATGGGCTCAGTAGCGTCGAGTGGGCATTGCAACAGATGTCTGACCTAAAACAAGAGCAAATACAATACCTAACGGAAGGTCTTAAAATGGCAATGCACCACAATTATTTTTGGTATAAGGGAACATACTATAATCAGATCAAAGGCGTAGCCATGGGGGCTAAATATGCCCCCAGTGTAGCGAATTTATTTCTCAATAGATGGGAGGAAGAGCAAATATATGGTGTACATAGGGAGAACCTCAAAATGTACCGACGGTATATAGATGATATCGTGATAATATGGGGTGGCACAGCAGAACAACTACAAGAATTTTTCAACGAGATCAACAATAATATTTACAACATAAAATTTACTGGTAATTACAACAACAACAGTGTGGATTACTTAGATCTACAAATATACAAGGAAGGAAACAAACTGGGCACACGCACTTTCTTCAAAAACCCACCGACCGTAACGGCTACATTCCCACAAATAGCTGTCATCATGCTAAATGGTTGGGGAACATACCAAAAGGTCAACTGATGCGACTTTACAGAAACTGCAGCAGAAGCACTGACTATGAACAACAAGCGGAAATAATAATAGAAAGGTTCAAAAATAAGGGATATGATGAAAGGGGCCTGCGCAAACTCAAAAACGAAATAAAACAAATGGAACGGAACAAATTATTGGAAGATAAAAAACGAGATAGAATTAACAACTTATCAGTTGCTTTCCTCACGGGATACAATAGGCAACATAAAGAGGTGGAATCCATCATCAAGAAACATTGGCCTATCTTGAAAGCAGATCACACACTCAAAGATATCCTCCCAAAAAAACCGCGATTTATTTACAGAAGGGCACCTACATTGAGGAACAAACTTGTTAAAAACACCATTGATCCCCCGAAACAAATTAAAGTAGGGGGTAATCTGAAAGGTTTTTTCAGGTGCGGTAAATGCCTCCCGTGTAAAAATAGTAAAAAAACTGAAAAGAAAAGAACCACTTTTCAGTCAGCTTCAAACAAAAAAGAATATAGAATAAATGAGCTCATTACATGCAAAAGCACTTATGTCACCTACATTATAGAGTGCCCCTGTTCTAGACAGTATGTGGGACGTACTACGAGAGAACTCCAAACTAGAATTGGTGAACACATTAGGAATATCAAAAAAGGGTACCCCAATCACAGTGTCTCCAGACATTTTAGGGATTACCATAATCGTGACCCAGGACAGATGACATTTTATGGTATTGACAAAGTAAGGGCCCACTGGAGAGGTGAGGACAAAACCATCAAAATATCCAGAAATGAAACCAAATGGATATACAATTTAGACACCCTCCAACCCCAGGGAATGAATGTAGAGCTGGATTTGAATTGCTTCTTAACGAACTTTTAAAACTCCCCCAGTCTAAACTCATAACTATACATTACCGGTTCAAGGCAGGACTAACATAGACCAAAAAACCAATAAATCACAGTATAACATTCGACCCACAACCTAGAAGGTTTTCCTTCCAATAATTGTTTGACATCACAGAAAAAAGTCTGCCCCCTACTGGAGGATACGTTTAGCAACATGTGAGGCCATATACAAGGCCTTGAAATGAGGTATATATCTATATACTGAGTTCCCCATTTAACTTCACTACCAGTTTCCTTTCATTGCACTTTTTCTATCTAGTTTGCCCTATTAACAAATGTTTTAAAATAAGGCTTTTTAAAATGAGCAGATATCAATATCTCCCCACATTACATTCATTTCACCTTATTGGTAAAAAAATTTTTTTTTTTTTCTAATTTGTGTGAGCATAGTAGCACACATATACATTTTTTCACTTTTAGTTTCTTTCTTTCCTCTTGTCCCCTTTTCCGGGGAATATGTCCATTCACTATGATAGTGGACATATAGTTTTTTGTATTTTTGTTTTTAACTATTATTACTATTTATATTGAAAATAAACATATAAAAATCCTGTATTCAGGGAGCCCTGCAGGTAACACATGCAATATGCAGCTGGTTAGGGTATTACTATTAAATATATTGAATTTTATATTAAATTTTATATATTTGGTCCTTATACATTTTAATTTTTTCTCCTTTCTTTTCTGTATGTTTTATATATATTTTTTACATATACTGTATTAATTTTACTAATTGTTTTTATGTACAGTTGTTAACCTTTTTTTATAAGTATATTGGAAGATACCAATTGTATTCATGCATAATTGTTGATATTCCTTTTATAAATATACTGGAATAGTTATGTAGGTTGCGGTGCTTTATAATTATATTTTACCATGCCCGGAGTCCGCAATTACAAACATAAAGGCAAAGGTTTTATTGTGACCGTTACACAATAGAAGACGGCACACCCTGGGTTGACAATAAGTAAAGAGTCTTCCCACGTTTGTACTGTCACAAGAGAGCATACAGTATAGACACACAGCGGCTCGGATAGGGCATTCCCACAATCAAAATGGCGCTAATACATCGCGCAAGCGCAGAAGAGCACTGCACCCTACATAAACGTGAAGGTGCACCAATATGGCCGCTCCAGATGACGTCGCTCTGACGAAACGCGTAGGGCGTGGCCTAGGACGTGCACCTTACACTGCTATTCAAGCAGTAACGCCGGCGCAACATATTTCACAGCGATCTGTCTTTTTGGAATTTGTGAGTAAACTGATTTTAATAAACATAGTACGTTTACACAACAATATTGCACCATGGTTGTACTTCTGTTTCCCTTCATGTACAAACGCTAAACGGACCATTCACGGAAGGAAGAGTGCAAAATATCCCCACAGCACAGCGGTGGCAGAGCCCTGAGAGAGCTGCACAGTGGCTCATACTGTGACTGCTTGGTTAACCCATTGAGGGTTTAATGTCTGGTGAGCGCATATATACATTTTTTCTCTAACACAGAGTGGCGCACCGGAGAGGAATTTAACCTTTTTTACACCAGTCACCTTGCTTCACCTTCCTATCTGATAAAAGTCTTATGCGTTTTTTCAGCAACTAGATGATGCGACTTTGAACAAATATTTTTAGTTGGACATTATAATATATTTTGGATTGGACATTACATGATCTTTTTGATGTTTTCACTTGGTATTTTCACAATGCCTTTTTGATTGTCACTTTTTAGAGTATAAGTATTGGCTCATATATGTGAGCATAAGCACTTTTTACCAAAGCACTTATATTTTTAGTTGTGATAGATTAGTTGTATTTTTTACCACACTTGTGCATGGTTGTTTTGTAAGATAACGGATACACATTTTCATTCACATATATTTTTAATATCACGTATATAGTGTATTTGTGAAATTCCCACATTGGGCTTCATTTCATGTAATTTGCAGAGTATTAGCATTTTTAATACACCATTTAGGTTTTAGCGCCAAAGCTCAATTTACTTTTCAGATTTCTAGTCTATTCCCATCTTGAGGGATAGGTTTCAAGCATAGGCAGCTTTAACCCCTCACAGTTCACTTTATTGTAGTCATTTTAACATTTAAACTTATTTAAACTTGTCTAGCGAACAGGTAAATTTGTCCATAGCGCAATCTTATCTTTTCTTATTAGTATATGGGGGTACCTAGCGATATAAAAACCTGGCGGTGAACCTAAAAAAATAACTAGCTACCTAGCGACACTAGCGACACTGATGCAGCGATCAGAAAAATTATCGCTTAGTGACACTGGCAAAAGGGGGTGAAAGGGTTAACTCTAGGGGCAATCAGGGGGTTAAATCTTTATTGGGGGGTGATAGGGGGCTACCCTGGACCTAACACTAACTGCCCTGACAGTTTTTACTTTTACAACTGACACTGAATGCATTGATCAGTAAAGAAATGATCAATGCAATCAGTGACACTGTGACTGGGGGGGGGGGGGGGGGATCGGGGGGGGGGATCGGGGGGGGTTTGTGTACCTATGTGTACCTATGTGTCAGTGTAGTGTTTTGGTGCACTTACTTTTAGTCTTCTCCTCGTAGTCCGGTCAAAAAGACCGCCCCGAGGAGAATGACATCACTTCCTCCTTCCTGTGGAAACAATACACAGTGGGAGGAAGTTCGTCATTGGCCAGGAGCGATCCAGAGGGGGTGGCCAGAAACCAACGGCCATCCCCTCATCACGGATCGCTCCCGGAGGGAAACGGACCGCCGTATTCAGCGGGAGGGGGTCCGATCGGACCCCCCACCCGCTGGAAGGCAGGCACGTACATCTACGTGCTTGTGCCTGCCTGTGCCATTCTGATGACGTATAATGGCAATACGGCGGTCCTTAAGTGGTTAAAAATATATATATTTTTTAAAAACACAGTTTAAAATATGTTACCATACATGTGACATATTACAAACAAACACATCATGATTACAGCATCCACTAATAAGGTGTCTCCAATGTCAGTCTGAAAAACCTCAACGCGTTTCAACTCATAAAGAATCTTCATAAGGAATAAAAGGGCTTACATCTCAGCCCCACAGTCTTACCTTACATCACAGCCTCCCTTTCACATCACAGTGCCCCCTTCTACATTAGAGCCCCCCTCCTCACATCACAGCCCCCCCCGACAACACAGTCCCCCCTTTAACATCAGAACCCCCCCAACATCACAATCCCCCTTCTACATCAGAGCCCCCCTCCTCACATCACAGCACCTCCGACAACACAGTCCCCCCCTTTAACATCAGAACCCCCCCAACATCACAATCCCCCTTCTACATCAGAGCCCCCCTTTTTTTTTGCACAAAGTTGTCACTAAATGATATATTGCTCACACATGCTATGGGCATATGTGAAATGACACCCCAAAATAAATTCTGCTGCTTCTCCTGAGTACGGGGATACCACATGTGTGGGACTTTTTGGGAGCCTAGCCGCGTACGGGACCCCGAAATCCAAGCACCGCCTTCAGGATTTCTAAGGGCATACATTTTTTATTTTACTCCTCACTACCTATCACTACCTATCACAGTTTTGAAGGCCATAAAATGCCAAGATGGCACAAAACCCCCCCCAAATGACCCCATTTTGGAAAGTAGACACCCCAAGCTATTTGCTGAGGGCCATGTTGAGACCATTGAATATTTTTTTTTTTTTGTCCCAAGGGATTGAATAATGACAAAAAATAAAAATAAAATTTTTTTTTTTTACAAAAAGTTGTCACTAAATGATATATTGCTCACACATGCCATGATTATATGTGGAATTGCACCCCAAAATATATTCTGTTACTTCTCCCGAGTATGGGGATACCACATGTGTGGGACTTTTTGGGAGTCTAGTCGCGCACGGCACCCCGAAAACCAATCACCACCTTCAGGATTTCTAAGGGTGCAAATTTTTCATTTAACTCCTCACTACCTATCACAGTTTCGAAGGCCATAAAATGCCAAAATAGCACAAAACCCCCCAAAATGACCCCATTTTGGAAAGTAGACACCCCAAGCTATTTACTGAGAGGCATGTTGAGTCCATGGAATATTTTATATTTTGCCACAAGTTGCGGGAATATTACAAACTTTTTTTTTTTGCACAAAGTTGTCACTAAATGATATATTGCTCACACATGCTATGGGCAAAAGTCAAATTACATCCCAAAATAAATTCTGCTGCTTCTCCCGAGTACGGGGATACCACATGTGGGGGACTTTTTTCGAAGCCTAGCCATGTACGGGACCCCCGAAAACCAAGCACTGCCTTCCGAATTTAAATATAAAATGCTACCAAAAAAACTGTTAGCGATCGCAGGGATCAGGCCTGACTCTGCGATCGCTGCAGTTATGTGTTTAGTGTTTTGTAAGTGACAGTGATCGATCGATACTGCACTTGGGTGGGCTGGGCAGAGGGGCAAAACGCAGGTGCTAGCAGGTATCTGGGCTGATCCCGCTAACAATGCGTTTTTTTGGAACCCTGAACTGCTGGGGACGCTAGTATAGATCTGATCAGATATTGATCTGTTCAGATTCTATACCACTACAGGAGGTGTATGCTTTGCGCGTGGGTGTTAGCGGTACTGGCACTAACCTAGCGCTGCCTGGGGCGACGCAGACCCTGACCCTAAAACCTAATTGATATCACCCGCCGGGTGATCAGGGGGTTAAACCTTTATTGGGTAATAAATGGTGGGTGGCCTGATGCTATAAAAAGCAAACTAACCAGAGTCACCCGTAACACTTATACGGTGATATCAGTGGTGAAAGGGTTAACTAGGGGCAATCAGGGGGTTCATATTTTTATTAGGTAGTATATGGGGGTCCCTGGCGCTATATAAAAACCTGACGGGGAACCTAAATAACTAACTGACTAACCAGCGTCACCAGTGACACTTATACTGTGATCGCTGGTGAAAGGGTTAACTAGCGGCAATCAGGGGGTTAAAACCATTATTGGGTAGTATATCGGGGTACCTAGCGCTATAAAAACCTGGCGGTGAACCTAAAAAAAATAACTAGCTACCTAGCGACAGTAGCGACACTAATGCAGTGATCAGAAAAATGATCGCTTAGTGACACTGGCAAAAGGGGGTGAAAGGGTTAACTAGGGGCAATCAGGATGTTAAAACCATTATTGGGTAGTATATCGGGGTACCTAGCGCTATAAAAACCTGGCGGTGAACCTAAAAAAATAACTAGCTACCTAGCGACAGTAGCGACACTGATGCAGCGATCAGAAAAATGATCGCTTAGTGACAGTGGCAAAAGGGGGTGAAAGGGTTAACTAGGGGCAATCAGGATGTTAAAACCATTATTGGGTAGTATATCGGGGTACCTAGTGCTATAAAAACCTGGCGGTGAACCTAAAAAAATAACTAGCTACCTAGCGACAGTAGCGACACGGATGCAGCGATCAGAAAAATGATCGCTTAGTGACAGTGGCAAAAGGGGGTGAAAGGGTTAACTAGGGGCAATCAGGATGTTAAAACCATTATTGGGTAGTATATCGGGGTACCTAGCGATATAAAAACCTGGCGGTGAACCTAAAAAAATAACTAGCTACCTAGCGACACTAGCGACACTGATGCAGCGATCAGAAAAATTATCGCTTAGTGACACTGGCAAAAGGGGGTGAAAGGGTTAACTCTAGGGGCAATCAGGGGGTTAAATCTTTATTGGGGGGTGATAGGGGGCTACCCTGGACCTAACACTAACTGCCCTGACAGTTTTTACTTTTACAACTGACACTGAATGCATTGATCAGTAAAGAAATGATCAATGCAATCAGTGACACTGTGACTGGGGGGGGGGGGGGGGGGGGCGATCGGGGGGGGGGGGATCGGGGGGGGTTTGTGTACCTATGTGTACCTATGTGTCAGTGTAGTGTTTTGGTGCACTTACTTTTAGTCTTCTCCTCGTAGTCCGGTCAAAAAGACCGCCCCGAGGAGAATGACATCACTTCCTCCTTCCTGTGGAAACAATACACAATGGCAGGAAGTTTGTCATTGGCCAGGAGCGATCCAGAGGGGGTGGCCAGAAACCAACGGCCATCCCCTCATCACGGATCGCTCCCGGAGGGAAACGGACCGCCGTATTCAGCGGGAGGGGGTCCGATCGGACCCCCCACCCGCTGGAAGGCAGGCACGTACATCTACGTGCTTGTGCCTGCCTGTGCCATTCTGATGACGTATAATGGCAATACGGCGGTCCTTAAGTGGTTAAAAATATATATATTTTTTAAAAACACAGTTTAAAATATGTTACCATACATGTGACATATTACAAACAAACACATCATGATTACAGCATCCACTAATAAGGTGTCTCCAATGTCAGTCTGAAAAACCTCAACGCGTTTCAACTCATAAAGAATCTTCATAAGGAATAAAAGGGCTTACATCTCAGCCCCACAGTCTTACCTTACATCACAGCCTCCCTTTCACATCACAGTGCCCCCTTCTACATTAGAGCCCCCCTCCTCACATCACAGCCCCCCCCGACAACACAGTCCCCCCTTTAACATCAGAACCCCCCCAACATCACAATCCCCCTTCTACATCAGAGCCCCCCTCCTCACATCACAGCCCCCCCCAGACATCACAGTCCCCTCTTTAACTTTAGAGCCCCCCAAACATCACAATCCCTCTTACAATAACAACAATCAATTTCACAGCTCCCCCTCCTCACATCGCAGCCCCCTTTAGCAATCACATCCCTCCTCCTTATATCACAGCCCCCCCATATCACTATTATCCCCTTTCACATCAAAGCCCCCCATATCAGAGCCCCCCCTCATATCAAAGCTCCCAACAAAGACAGTGCTCCCTTACAATAACAGTAACTGTTACAGCTCTTCCCCCTTCACCGTCCTACCTTAACACGGTTGGCAGAGGGTGGAAGTTACAGCAGGGTGGATTCCTCTTCTGTTTATGTATTTGCCAGCCTGCTGCTGCTGTTAAACTCACAGCAGGAAAGAGGCAGGAAATACAGAAGGTCTGGACTCCGGGTGGAAGATGACCAACTCTTCTTCGTAACAAGCAAAAAGTTTGACAGCTCCCGTTCCTTTTGTAGACCTGCCATATATCCCGCCCTCTACCCTGCTGAGAGCTTAAAGTAGTTGTTACCCTCCAAAAAAATCATGCTCCTGTCCCTTTAAGGCATAGTGCTTTTGCCTAGTCAATTGCCCCTTTGTATCTTCTACAGTACCTGCTTGATTCTGCATGGTCCTGACCTCCCCCTCTGTCAGTTGATCACATTTATCATGGCTGCTGAGCCATGAGCTCATGGTCTGGATACGTTCCTCTGTCATCTAGCTTCTCTCCTGTGCATCTGTGTGTCCCTGCAGATCCCCCCCCTCCTCCCCTTCCTCTCTCCCTGTCAGCTTCGTAATGTGTAGTGTCTAGTGAAAACATGATCTCCTTCCCTATCTTCTCCTCTCCTCTTCTCACTGCCCCTCCCCTCTCCTCACAGCCCCTCCCATCTCCTCCCCACCTCTCCCCTCTCCTCACAGCCCCTCCCCTCTCCTCCCCACCCCTCCCCTCTCTTCTCCTCACAGCCCCTTCCATCTCCTCCAGCCTTCATTCACTGACTATACTTTTTACCTAAAAAAAAGGGGAATCTTGGCCCCTCCCACTTGGCTCTCTTAGGTCGGGATACAGAGAAGAGAGAGAAGGTGAGCACAATGGGTTTTTTTTACGAAAGGCAAATCCACTTTGCACTACGAGTGCAAACTACGAGTGCAATGTGCACTTGAAATTGCACTGAAAGTTCACTTGGAGGTGCAAAATCTGAGGGGAAGCTCTGCTGATTTTATCATCCAATCATGTACAAGATAAAATGCTGTTTTTTATTTTCCTTGCATGTCCCCCTCGGATCTACAGCGACTGCACTTCCAAGTGAACTTTCAGTGCAATTTCAAGTGCTCTTTGCACTTGTAGTTTGCACTTGTAGTGCAAAGTGGAGTTGCCTTTAGTAAATAACCCCCAAAAAGGTATTTAGGATTGAAAAACAAACAAACCACACTACACTACTTAATGAACAAACACATGGAGGCTAGATCAATTTCAGCCACTTTAACAGCAGCGGCGAACAGCAGGTGAATACATATTTAGAAGGTGAATCCACCCTCTTGTGACTTCCGCCCTCTGCCTTGATGTAAATTATAACAGCAGCAGCGGCAGCAACAGGTGAGGAGTCCACTCAGGATACTAAGTGGTGGAGCCGCGGTCCGCACAGGACTGTCACGTGGTCCGTGTCTGGACCGTGGTCCGCCATTTGAACCTAATCTGTAGCATTCATTAAACAGTAAAACCTACAAAAATGTATGTGGGAGACAGACAAGCCACAAGAGCCTGCAAAGATCTCAAAAAGAGATGGTTTGTGGATTGTAATAATAATTGACTGATATATTAATGAATATGTGTCACACTTACCCCTAACGCTGGAGGTCAGACACTATAGCTGACTTCTGTGTTTTTCACCTATAGCAGCCCCCTTTTCCATAAGGCTAGCAGGCCTACCGGTACTCAGTTGCCCCCAGGACTTATACACAATGATATAGTCTCTGGCTATTATGCCAGGGCATTAGTAAACTGAGCAAAGAAAACAGGTACTTGTGGTTGGCAGACGCTCAAACCTTCCCACATTAAAAGCTCCACACAGTGCTCAGACCTTAAGGCTGCTGACGCCTCCAACGTACCAAAATAAAGGAAAGGGATGGTCGACACTCAGGATGACATCCAAAATAGTATTTCTATATTATGTAGCGCCGGCTCCTGAAGAGCACGCGCTATGTGTTTTTTTTTTAAAGTTAAGGTTACACCTGAACTGCAGTTTGGTTCAGGTACAATTGTTCTACATTTGGACCTCAGCATCAGTCTGACTGGACTATAGGATGTTCAGCCTGGCCACAAGGGGCACTGTCTCTTCTGGCAGGCATGGAACCACAGTCTAGTTGGGTGCTTTACGTTTACTCTCTTTCGGAGTCCTCCCAGTGGAAGTGTCACTCTTGCTGCGCTTTCTGGTAGAGGGTACTTAAGATGCGGATGTCACGTGGTTCGGGGTTCCGCTCCAGAAGGATGTTCTGACTCCATGGTCCTGGTCCTCCTGATCAGCCCCCAGGGAGGCCATGGCCTGGGGTGCGGATCCACCCGACTTATTGTCTCGGAGCTGGCTAGCCTGAGGCAAGGAAACTAGAGAAGGATTCCGAGGTGGTCCGATGCCGTCTCCGGTAGTTGGAGAGGCCCAAGAACTTCATAGCTATCCAGGGGAGGACTCTTGAGAAGAAGGCTACAAAGGGGTTGGCTTCTTAGCAAGAGCCTGGAAGGGCTGAAGTACCTAAGTGAATGCAGTCTCGTGGGTATCGCCAAGCTGGCTGAAAGATCCAGGTATCACACGAGTGTTCCATAAGTGTTAGTTTCCTGAAGTCTACAACACCGTCTGTGGCAGGGACGTATTCCTGTATGTTCTACAACAACGTCTGTGGCAGAGACTTGTTCCCGAGTAAAGCACCTTGTTGGCTGCTAGGCCTTGTGAGAGAGGGACTGTCCAACTTGGGTGAACATCCAGTTGTGAATGGCTATTCTCTGGATTTAGTCAAAGTAAGCAAGTCCTTCATTATTGACTTTGTCACTAAGAGTACCTGAACTTCCTTCCTAACCCTCTGATCCTATTTTGAGAGACTGTTCGTTGTTTACGTTTTGCAAATAAAAATCCCTTTATGCGGATCTGTCGTCAGTCTCTGAGTTTACTGGGCCATCTACCACGGGAAACCCCTAGACACAGATCGAGGAAGAGAAGGTAACGGTAAGCCCAATCAAACCAGCAGCTCCTTCGGGGGTCAGTGCTACAATTAAATGCATGTACAAGCTGTAACCCAGCCTTTGCGTTTCGGACGTTTGTCCTTAGTCATGGATGAATAGTCAGGGTAAAAATTCAAAGTCAAAAGGCAGGCAGAGTTCAGAGAGCAGTTGATATCCGATCTGAGGTCATCAATGAGGTAATCCAATCTAGCCAAAGGGCAGGCAAATCGGGAGCTTGATCAAGTATTGCACACACTATTACAAGCATGACACTGCAGGCTTGGCTGGCTTAAATCAGGTTTGCTCTCCACCCAGAGTCTGGCCACATCAATCACCTTGCAGGTGGAGAGACAGACAAGGAGAATGCCACAGGACAAACCAGGATGCTGGAATGAGAAGCAGGAGGGCTAGATGTTCCTCACTGGGGATGAGCTTTATGTTTTGGTCGAACATGAGTTTGACTCTAACATTGGCTGTTCACCCAGCGAACCATTTGGGGTGTTCGCAGCAAATTTGAAAGCTGAGAAACACTTTAAAAGTCTATGGGGGAAATCAAAAGTGCTAATTTTAAAGGTTAATATGCAAGTTATCGTCATAAAAAAGTGTTTGGGGACCCTGGTCCTGCCCCAGGGGACATGGATCAATGCAAAGAAAACGTTTTAAAAACGTCCGTTTTTTTCAGGAGCAGTGATTTTAACAATGATTAAAGTGAAACAATAAAAGTGAAATATCTGGGGGTGTCTATAGTATGCCTGTGAAGGGGCGCATGTTTCCCTTGTTTAGAACAGTCCCTGCACAAAATGACATGTCTAAAGGAAAAAAAGTCATTTAAAACTACTCGCGGCTATAATGAATTGTCGGGTCTGGGCAATACAGATAAAAGTTATTTAAAAAAAATGGCATGGAATCCCCCCAGTCCATTACCAGTCCCTTTTGGGTCTGGTATGAATATTAAGGGGAACCCCGAACCAAAATGTAAAAAAAAATTGCGTGGGGGTCCCCCTAAATTCCATACCAGGCCCTTTAGGTCTGGTATGGATATTAAGGTGAACTCTGCGCCAATTTTTTGTTTTTTAAATGGTGTAGGGGTCCCCCTCAAAATCCATACCAGACCCTTCAGGTCTGGTATGGATTTTAAGGGGAACCCCGCGCCAAAATTAAAAACAAAATGGCTTGGGGGTCCCCCCAAAAATCCATACCAGACCCTTATCCGAGCCCGCAACCTGGCAGGCTGCAGGAAAAGTGGGGGATGAGAGAGCGCCCCCCTCTCCTGAACCGTACCAGGCCACATGCCCTCAACATGGGGAGGATGTCCCCATGTTGATGGGGACAAGGGCCTCATACCCACAATCCTTGCCCGGTGGTTGCGGGGGTCTGTGGGCGGGGGGCTTATCGGAATCTGGAAGCCCCCTTTAACAAGGGGACCCCCAGATCCCGGCCTTCCCTCTTGTGTGAAATGGTAAAAGGTACAAGTACCCCTACCATTTCACAAAAAAAAGTGTCAAAATGTTAAAAACGACAAGACACAGCTTGGGGTCATTTATTAAAAAATTCAAAAATAAAAATGTCCCACAAAGTCCATTGATCTTCTCTCAGGCACCCAGGATGGAAAAATGAAAAAAAAAAACCCTGAGACCGATCCGCCTCCATGGGATGCACCCACCGTATGACGCTTGGTGCGGATGACAGCTCTTTTATAACTGAGGGCGGGGCCACACTGTGACATACCTGGGTGACCCCACCCCCTCTGGCGCACGGGGACTTCCCCATGACCCTGCCCCCCTCTGACGCACGGGGACTTCCCAATGGCTTCCCCGTGGTGTCAGAGACTCAAAACCAATTTTTTCCTCGGTTGGGACTTTAGTTTAGGCAATAGTCTCAAAAATTATTAGCAAAAAGAAGATAAAAAAAAATGTTTTATTACATAGTACAAAACAATATACATATGCGGATGCACAATGAGTAATAGAGAGTACAACAAATTCCAGTGTTTCTAGAGCAGTATAATGGGGATGAAGGCACCCACGTTGTCGATCACAGAACAATGCTGAAACCAACAAAGACCCAACGCGTTTCAAGGTTGTTCAAAAGTATTAAACCTTTTCCTCAGGGGCTCATGATGCATTACATGGTGTCAGAGGGTGGGGCGTTGCCACCCGTTTGCGTAAACACCGTTCTAAACGCGGGAAAAATGTGCCACTTTACAAGCATACTATATTCACCCCCCAGGTACGAAATTTAAAGGAACTTTAAAGGAAATTTACTTCTGACAATTAAGACAGCCAGTCTATGTACTCGGTGCTGTTGGGGCTTCTATACTTCTACAACTGAGGTCTCCATTTTAATCAAAATTTGTAGGACATTTGAAGATCAAAATGACACCCTTGACTGGATAACTGAGACAATGAAAAAAGGTGAAAAACTCATTCGTTACTGGATCTGAAAACCAAAACCACACATATATATATATAATTTTTTAATTTCTTAATTTTAATTAATCTTTTTTTTTTTTTTTTTTTTTTTTAATTTCTAGCATTTATTAATAATTTATAATTTATTATTCAGCAGCTAAAGCTTTGATCTGTCTCTATAATGAGTTTTGCCTTTTTTCTTCCCTAGACTTGGAGGATAAAGTCTTTGTCTTCCCCAAAGAAAGCAGCACAGATTATGTCATTCTAAGACCTACAATTACAAGACCATTGAAGAAAGTCAGCGTCTGTCTACGTTCTTATACCGACCTTTCCCGCCCCTATGCTCTCTTCTCTCTCGCTACTCCCGGGAAGGACAACGCCTTTGTGATCTACCTACAGCCTCCAAACACTTGTTTAATATTTATCAACCAGCAAGCCACTCGTTTTAGGATAGGCTTGGAGTCTTTGGACTGGAGGCACATCTGCGTGACCTGGGACTCCGACACTGGAGTGGTCCAACTTTGGGTTAATGGGAAACTCTACCCCAGAAGAGGCTCCATGAAAGGGTCTTCTATCGCAGCTGAGACCAGCATTGTTCTGGGACAGAAGAAAGACCCTTTTGGTGGAGGGTTTGATTATATGCAGTCATTGGTTGGTGAAATAAGTGACGTCCACATGTGGGATTATGTCCTGACTCCAGAAGACATCCAGAAAGTCATCTCTGGCGGACACAATGGAAATGTCATTAACTGGTTATCTCTATACTATGAAATCAAAGGGGAAGTTCTTGTCCAGCCCAAATTTCCGTGAAAGCAAATGAGCTCATCGTATACACTTCGTTCTCAAGATACCCCAACTGCTGTTTCTGAATTACAGTGATGATGATGATTTATTTGTCACCCCCATAAATAATGAGGGTTGACAATGATACGTGAAGATCAAATAATCAATGAATCAATGATCTTATAGTGTAACTAAAACACATGAAAAATGTAAACAGGATTATAAATCATTGGAGTCTTTATTTTCTCAGTGGTAACATAATAGTCCTGGTTGTATATTCTTATAATCTTATAATCAATATTAACACACTATCTAAAATAAAATATATATAGAAGCAATAGACAAGTGGCATTCTTTCTGTTTTCACTTTGTTGTACAATTTGACATCTGATTGGTTAGTTTTATTCACCTTTAACTCCTTCCTTCTACTTCAAGTATTTTTAGGGGGTAATAAGGGTTAGAACCAAAGAGGACACTAACTTTCTAGCACAGGGGGGCAATAAGTGTGGTAGCTGTGATCTGGTAATTCCAAGAACAATCGCCGCACTGCAAATATCTGGTGTCCACTGATAATATTCATCATAGATATAATTAGCAATGAGCCAAAATGTACCCAGTTTCGGTTCGGGGTACTTCACCAAAATGTGGATGTCGAATCCAAACCCCTTTGAAATGCATTGGAATGTAGCCCCCTTGTCCTAAACAGGGGGTACTATCTAAATCAGCCTTTCTCAACCTTTTCAACACAGAGGAACCCTTGAAACAGTTCTCTGGTCTCGGGGAACCCCCTGCTAAAAATTAGAAATCTACAACTCGTGATACATTAGTGTGATGGTCAGTGGGAAGAATGGTCCTTAAACTTGTGGTCATTGGGAAGAATTACCTCCTTACAGATAGCTAAAAAGATCAATAGTGTGAGTGGGAACTTATCTGAGAGGCAGAAATTGCCCAATGCTGAAGGAACCCCTAGCAACCTCAGGAGGAACCCTGGTTGAGAATCACTGATCTAAATTTTACTCTTTGGCTGGGCTATAGTTTGCTCAGGTTGATTTATAGTTTTTCATTTGGTCTTTCCCTAAGCTAAAGTTGGGTTGTGATTCCTTACTGCTGCTAGTAGGTGTCACTGGTGGCAATAGAATGAGATTTCACAAACAAACGAACTGAGTCATAGAAATGTATATTTCCTTGAGAGAACAATTGGGTGGCCATCTAGGTGTCCTGGAGTGGTGAGCAGAGTGCTAACCTCAGCCTGGACTCCAACCAGGCCACACTGTCAATGCGTTACACTCTGCTCCCGGAGCTTAGACATGGGGACAGGGAACTCATGCATGTGGGGAGTATTTAAGCATCATTGGTAATCATTCATTGGATGTAAAGAGGTAGCAGGTGTATGTAATTAATTGTAATGATTGTTGTATTTAGAAGTGAATTATGTCAATTATGTCAATGCAATTGAATCTGTGATGCTACTCTCTTTGTAATACATAGTGTTGTGAATTAAAAATATTTCCTTTAGCCACCCCAGAAAAGAGGTTCAGGTCACTGGTGCATGCTGGGAAAGGATATACATATTTGGGACAGGCCATGTGCTCATTCTCTTCCCCTGGGCTGAGGCCTGGGTAGGTGCTTCTGGATGGAGCTCTGCTGTTAGGCCCAGTAGCCTACATATTGGCCTAAACTGATAAAGAAATTATTTTTTTATATTTTATTTGGGGGATATTTATTATAGCAAAATGTAAAAAATGTAAAAAAATTTTTTTTTCAAAATTGTCGGTTTTCTATTTATAGCACAAAAAATAAAAGCCGCAGATGTGATCAAATACCACCAATAGAAAGTTCTAGATGTGGGAAAAAAAGGAGGTCACGGAGCTAGTCCATCCAGAGGATCTATTTGCTGCTGTCCCTGGCTGCCTGCATCTCCTGCCCGCCCGTCCTCAATCTCCGGTCAGTCTGTCCATCGGTCCTGGGAGATCTTCTCCCTCCAGTGCAATCGGTCTTGGCCACCCTCACTGCTCTTAGTCCCTGCCCCCGCCTGGAGCCCGGTGGTGTCCTCAACAAAGGGAAGACACATACCAATACAGGTTAGAGAATGCTGCTCACCGCTTCGATTCGCTGGGATGCTAGGACTTAGATCAAATTCTGGGACGGTCCTGGCAAATCCGGGGCGGTTGGGAGGAATGCTCCTCCTGCCCAGTGTCTTTATGTCTTCCTCTAACATAATGGCCAAGTACAAATCCTTGCATCATGTGCAGTGGGTCTATACAATATTTATGGCTGTTGTCTTTGACATATCATACTTTAATTTTTATTTCTTAAACACTTCAATACCGGGGGGCACTTACACGCCTTCCTGCCCAGACCAATTTTCAGCTTTCAGGGCTGTCGCATTTTGAATGACAATTGCGCCGTCATGCTACGCTGTACCCAAACAAAATTTTTATCATTTTGTTCCCGCAAATAGAGCTTTCTTTTGGTAGTATTTAATCACCACTGGGATTTTTACTTTTTGCTAAACAAATAAAAAAATGACAGATTTTTTTTTGTAAAGTTTTTTTTTTTGTTTCTGTTACAAAACTTTGTAAATAAGTAAGCTTTCCCCTTCACTGATGGGCACTGATGGGGCTGCACTGATGGGCACTGATAAGGCGGCACTGATGGGCACCAATGAGGTGGCACTGATGAGGTGGCACTGATGGGCACTGATGATGGGCACTAATATGTGGTACTGATGGACACTGATGGGCACTGATAGGTGGCACTGCTATGCAGCACTGATGGGCACACATAGGTGGCACTGATGGGCACACATAGGTGGCACTGAAAGGCGGCACTGATGGGCACTGATACACGGCACTGATAGGTGGCACGGATGGCCATGGATGGGCACTGATGAACACGATAGGGGGCCCTTATGTACACTGATGGATGGTACTGATGGGCATCACTAATTGGCAGGCATTAGTGTTTGGCACTGACTGGCATCAATCATGGGCACTGATTGGCATCTATTGTGGGCACTGATTGCCATTCCTGTTGGCCATGGATGGCATACCTGGTGGTCACAAGTGGTGGGCATCCCTGGAGGTCCTGCTGGCCTCCCTGGTGGACCAGTGCGGGCATCCTCAGGTGGGCTGCACTGATAATCAATCAGCACAGACCCCCCTGTCAGAGGAGCAGCCGATCGGCTCTCCTCTACTCGCATCTGACAGACACGAGTGAGGAAAAGTCGATTCACAGCTTTTCCTATTTACACTGTGATCAGCCGTGATTGGACACGGCTGATTACCTGGTAAAGAATCTCTTTACCTAGATCGTAGTTGCGGTGTGTCAGACTGACATTCCAGACCACCGATCGTCGCTCTGCGCGCAAGCTAGTTGTCCTGATCACATCATATGTCGTCCAATCAGGATAACGGAACCACTTTGCCCCCTGTCATTTTGGTATATGGCGGAAAGTGGTTAAAAAGAAAGAAAAAAAATTACTTATCTCTCCCTCTTTCATTGCAGACTGGTTAAAACATTTACACAATGTGCAGCTTGTTTATGAAATATTTCTGGCTCTTGACTGTGACATAATAAATTAACCACTTGACTCTGGAAGATTTACCTTCCTTCATATCCAGGCCATTTTTTGCAATATAGCACTACGTTAGTTTAACCGACAACTGCGCAGTCATGCGACAATGTGCCCAAAAAAAATTGATGTACATTTTTCCCCCACAAATAGAGCTTTCTTTTGGTGGTATTTGATCACCTCTGCATATATTATTTTTTGCGCTAGAAACAAAAAAGCCCAAAAATGTATTTAAAAAAACAAAACAATATTTTTTACTTTCTGCTATAAAACATATCCAATAAAAAAAAAAAATAGAATTTCTTCATACATTTTTTTGATTAAACAATATTCCGATAAGCGCATATTGATCTACAAACTATAAGAAATTTTTATTCATTTTTTTTTTACTAATGATGGTGGCAAAAAAACAAACGGCTGCGATATTGCGGCGACATTCAGAACACTAACTGACATACTGTACTAATGACACTGGCTGGGAAGGGGTTGACATCAGGGGCGATCAAACGGTTAACTGTGTGCCTAGCCAGTGTTTTTCTAAACTGGGGGGGGGTGCTTTTACTAGGGGAAGTTATGTTACTGCTTTGCAGGAACACAGGATCCATGCCTTCCCTCCTGTCAGAATGGGAATCTGCCTTGTTTACATGGGAAGACCACTGTTCTGCCTCTCTGCTGGATCATCGGCGGGTGCCAGTGGTACCCACCGCTGGGCTCTCGCTGTGTATGATCACAGCGGGAGTGAGCCGCTGGTGGCAAACATGTGTGCCCCCTACCCAGAAGAGTAGTATGTACGTGATCCAGTGCACAGATGCCACCCTGTAGCAGTAAAAGTTCTATGGGGCAGACCAGAAGTAGTTAAAATTAGTTCACATTAACATGAGCCAGTTGAGTTTTTCTAGCTTATGGCTCTGCAAAAGTACACTGTAATTTTTATTTATGATAAATCGTGCCTTGTCTCTCCATCTTCCATTGCAGACTGGTTAAAACATCTACATGGTGTGCAGCATGTTCATGAAATATTTCTGTCTCTTGACTGTGACATAATAAATTAAATTGCTTTGGCACATGCTACCAAGGGCACTGCTCATCTCCACCATGCCCTTTGTTTGATAATCACTTGCCTATTAGCCTAGAAAATGGTAATCTCACCTTGTGATCGGTGGGGCTAATGCTATACCACCTTGGTCCAACTTACGGCTTGGCGGCTAAGAACCTGACACATCTGAGCTGCAAAGACAACTACTTGGTTTTAGTCCTTTATTCAGTTTGAGGGGTCCTCCAGTATATTAAGGTCTTTGTGGTTTATCTTGCTGTCATGCCCTTGGCATAGGTGGGTGGTCAGGCACTATACCTGGCTCTGTGTTCTTCACCTATAGCAGCCCCCTTTCCCATAAGGCATGCAGGCCTACCAGTACTGGGTTTCCCTCAGGCCTTATAGCTTATACACAATGCTATAGTGCCTGGCTACCATGCTAGGGCAGGCACAAGCTAACCACAGCAAACCAGGAAAACAGGCAGAATGGTCTCAAGGAAGTACAGGTTCAGGGCAAGCAATGTTCAGAGAGTAGTCCAAAGTCTAATCTAATGTTGATAGCAAGGAAATTCAAACTAGCTAGCAGAGCGGGGATTGGGTGAAGGTAAAGGTCAAGGCACGGGAGCAAGATAGGTGAGCAGGGATAAAAGTGCAACCAGAGGACCTACAACCCGACGCCAGGAGAGTCAACTGACAATTGGGCCACCAATTTGTCCATCAGATGGGGTGCCCCCACTACTTATATAATATAGTGGAGGCAATAAAAACAAGATACTAAAAGGGTATCTCAGATAAGGAGTTGTATAAGGAGGACCAACTACAGTGTACCACAAATAGAAAATATCTTTAATAGAAAAATTATTGACTCAAAATTGAAAAGTGTGTATCCAAAAAAGGGAACTGACCCCCATACAAAAATACCCACAATCTAAAACTAAACACAGGACAACGTTGTCACAAAAGGCGCCAAACAGCAGGGCCCACCACATTCACTCATACACACCGACCAAAGGTGGAACACAGATACTGTCTTTAATTGCTGAGCTCCAAATGCCATCACTCTAAGGTTCAGAGGTATGCATGCCCAAAAGAAATAATGCATAACCATGTGGAACTATGGTAAACGTGCAGTCAACTGAACCCAACAGAGTCAGAGTATGGAGCTAACAGGGGTGGCCACCAAGAATCCACACCGTCAGTGAATGACGAAAGGAAAGACAGCTCAACTATAAAGTGGTACTGGAGAAGCCAGTCTGGCTTCCCTCAGGGTTAATGCATTCACAGCAATCTGGCTGTGACACCATTAGGGATGAGCCGAACACCCCCCGGTTTGGTTCGCACCAGAACTTGCGAACGACCCCCGCGTTCGGTACGAACGTTAGAACCCCATTGAAGTCTATGGGACTCGAACGTTCGAATTGGAAAGTGCTAATTTTAACGGCTAATATGCAAGATAGTGTCCTAAAAAGGGTTTGGGGACCTGCCTCCTGCCTCAGGGGACATGGGGCACTGCAAAAAAAAGTTTTAAAAACGGCCGTTTTGGCAGGAGCACTGATTTTAATGACGATTAAAGAGAAAAAAAAAAAGTGAAATATTCCTTTAAATATGGTGCCTGGGGGGCGTCTGTAGTATGCCTGTGAAGTGTCACGTGTTTCTTGTGTTTAGAACAGTCCCTGCACAAAATGACATTAAACGGAAATAACACCATTTAAAACTGCTTGCGGTTTTAATGTTATATCTGGTTCCTGCAATATGATTGAAAATCATTGAGAAAAATGGCATGGGTAGCCCTCCCTGCCCATTACCAGCCTATTTGGGTCTTGTACGCATATTAAGGGGAACCCCGTACCCATATTAAAAAAGGAAATGCGTGTGGCCCCCAGGCCCTATATACTCAGAACAGCAGTATACAGGCGGTGCAAACAAGACAGGGACTGTGTAGGTTTGTTGTGTTAAGTTGAATCTGTTTGTCATTTTCAACTGGTACATTTTTAAAGTGTAGCTCCAGTCAAAAAAACTATCTTTAAGCTTTTTGGAAAACATAGGGAAGGGTTATCACCCTTGTATAATTTGTTTTGTCGTCCATCTTTTTTCATCTCACTTGCTGCTGTCTCCTTGTGTTTGCAAGTAGGAGATGTTTGTAAGTTGGATGTTTGAAAGTAGGGGCCTGCCCTATATTATAGCGGTATGTACTGGGTACAGAGCACGCAGACAGCACGCACTATCTCCTAACACTACTGACTGCAAGCTCTATTATTAACCACTTGTTAGCCCAATGTTTGCATAAAGTGAAAGATGAAGTTATGCTGAGTAAATAGATATCAAACATGTCACTCTTCAAAATTGCACATGCCCGTGGAATGGCGCCAAACGTCGCTACTTAAAAAATCCCCATAGGCGACGCTTTAATTTTTTTTTTACTGGTTACATGTTTTGAGTTGCAGAGGAGGTCTAGGACTAGAATTATTGCTCTCGCTCTAACATTCTCGGCGATACCTCACATGTGTGGCACATGCGAGCACATGGGGACATGGGCGCTTTAATTTTTATTTTATTTTTTTATTGTTCATTTTACTTTATTTATTTTAGTTTGACATTTTTTCCCCCAAAAATATATTTTTGATCACTTTTATTCCTATTACAAGAAATGTAAACATCCCTTGTAATAGGAATATGGGGTGACAGGTCCTCTTTACAGTGAAATCTGGGGGGTCAATATGACCCCACATCTCACCTCTAGGCTGGGAAGCCTGAAATAAAAAATAAAAAAAAGATTCTGGCTTTGATCGTACTGGCGAGTTGGTAGAAGCACCGGAGGGCGGTGAGGGGTGGGGGGCGTCTATGGCTGGGTATTTCAGGGTATCACCGAGTATGGCTGGGTATCTCTGAGTATGGCTGGGTATGGCAATTTATGGCAGGGTATTACAGAGTATTGGCGGGGTATTGGCGGGGTACTACAGAGTAATAGCAGGGTACTGCAGAGTATTGGGGAGTACTACAGAGTAATGGCAGGGTACTGCAGAGTATTGGGGGTACTGCAGAGTAATGGGGGTTACTGCAGAGTAATGGGGGGTACTGCAGAGTAATGGCAGGGTACTGCACTGCAGAGTAATGGCAGGGTACTGCAGAGTATTGGGGGTACTGCAGAGTATTGGGGGTACTGCAGAGTAATGGCGGGTACTGCAGAGTAATGGGGGGTACTGCAGAGTATTGGGGGTACTGCAGAGTATTGGGGGTACTGCAGAGTAATGGCGGGTACTGCAGAGTAATGGCGGGTACTGCAGAGTATTGGGGGGTACTGCAGAGTGTGTGAATGAGTCCTGGAATTATTTAGATGTTCTTCTGGGTTCTTTTTATGACCTCCTGGATGAGTCGTCCTTGTGCTCTTGAAGTAATTTTGGTGGGCCGGCCACTCCTGGGAAGATTCACCACTGTTACAAGTTTTCTCCATTTGTGGATAATGGTGGTCAGGTGGTTCGCTGGAGTCCCAAAGCCTTATGCCGCGTACACATGATTGGAATTCTCGTCGGAAAAAGCTCTGATGGTTTTCGGATCAAGCTGTCTTGCCTATACATGGTCACACCAAATTCCAATCGTTTATAACGCGGTGACGTACAGCACGTACAACGTGATTAGAAAAAGGAAGTTCAATAGCCAGTAGCCAATAGCTTCTGTCTCGTAGTTGAATCTAAGCATGCGTGATTTTTGGCGTGTCAGAATTGCATACACGCGATCGGAATTACCGATAGAAAGTTTTTCCGTCTGGAAAATTGAGAACAATTTTTGGCTGGCGGGAATTCGGACAGCTAAGTTCCGATGGAGCATACACACGCTCGCATTTTCCGATGAAAATCTCTCGTTGGTCTTTTTCTGGCCGGAATTCCGATCGTGTGTACGCGGCATTGGAAATGGCTTTGTAACCATTTCCAGACTGATACATGCCAATTTCTTTGTTTCTCAGTTTTTCTTGAATTTCGTTAGATCGGCATGATGAGTGGCTGTTTGAGATCTTTTAGCACACTTCACTTTGTCGGACAGCTTCAATTTAACCGATTTCTTGATTCAACAGGTCTGGCAGTAATCGGGACTGGGTGTGGCAAGTGAAATTTAACTCAGAAAAATGTTTAATCACAGTTCATTCGTGATTTAGCAAAAGGGGGGGGGGATTACTTTTTCACATACGGCCAAGCAGGCTTGGGCAGATTTCTTCCA
Source organism: Lithobates pipiens (assembly GCF_037356315.1). NCBI lineage: Eukaryota > Metazoa > Chordata > Amphibia > Anura > Ranidae > Lithobates > Lithobates pipiens. Next base: position 682,204,275 of record NW_027507903.1, read on the forward strand.
TTAATAAATGGTTAGCATGATCCTGGAAACCTGCAAGTGTTATATTATGTTTAAATGTGGGGTAAAGAATGTGGGGTAACGAAGTTGTGACCACACTGTATATATATATGTGTATATATATATATATATATATATATATATATAATTATAAATAATTATCCATTTTATTTGCATGTGTTCTATCATTGGAATGTCTGAAATGTTCCAAAGTAATTCTTTTTCGTAGTTTGTTGTTCTTAGAAAATGGCCCCTTGCTGATTTCTAAGTTCTGTCTCCTGTAGCACCCCACTGACACCCCAAAGGCATGATGTCACCTTTAGAAGAAGGGGGGCAGACCAGCACATTACCCCAGGGCTGAGTCCATGGCTAAAACTGGGTATTAAGAAGAACATTGGGTTACTGTCAATTAATTTTGCCTTTTTTAAGCTTTTATTTTAGAACAGTGATGGAGTTGAGGGTTAGGGGTCCCAGATACCAGGTAGGTCACTTACAGACTCTCTAGATCCAGATCAATGTCCAGTTTCACAGTGTCGGAAACCTTTAGGTTGACCTGGCAACACTATAAGCCTGATGCCAAATTCAATGCGTCCTTCAAGTGAGTCGCCAGGCTCTGTGAGAAACCAACCCTTTTTTTCCTGGATCTCTCCAGCAAGGTTCCTCTCCTGAATCTTCTCCTTGGCACAACTTCCTCCACGCCAGGTAGGGCAGCTTCAGGACCACCTCACCACACATATTGCTACTGGGCCTAATAGCAGAGCTCCATCCAGCAGCACCTTCCCAGGCCTTAGCCCAGGGGAAGAGAGCGAGCACATGGCCTGTCCAAAATATTTAAACCCCCCCCCCCCATTCATCATGCACCAGTGGCCTGAACCCCTTACTCGGCTGGCTAAAATAAATATAAATATTTATAACTCAGTTCTGTTTTGTGAAATCCCATTCTATTGCCAGGGGCACCAGTGACCTCACTGGCAGCAGTAAGGAATCGCAACCCAACTTAAAGCGGAGTTCCACCCATTTCTGTGTTTATTAAAAGTCAACAGCTACAAAAAGTGTAGCTGCTGACTTTTAATAAACAAGACACTCACCTGTCCCCACGGTCCAGTGATGCGGCCAGCTGGCCGAAGCCTTGCTTCCCTCCTTCTCCTCTCCGCGGCGCCGGCGTTGCAAGTGTGGGCACCTGACTGTGACAGCTTGCGGCTTCATGCTGCATGTTCCGCATGGCCGGGCAATCCTTTGGGACCTGTGACGCGTCCCAGAAGATTGCAGAAAGGGAGGGGAGAGATGAGAACTCATGACAGCTTGCGTCTTCACAGCCTGGGTGTCGCGCTGCGTGTTCTGCATGGCTGAGCAATCCTTTGGGACCTGTGACGTGTACCAGAAGATTACAGGAAGGGAAGGGAGAGATGAGAACTTGTGACAGCTTGCGGCTTCACAATCGGGTGTGAGGCCGCGTACACACGGGCGGACTGTTCGCCCAACTTTGTCCGTCCAACAGTTTCGGCGGACAGTCCGCTCAAGCTTAGCATGGGCGGACATGCCCACACACGACGAATGAACAGTTTGCTGAAACCGTGCGCGATGACGTTTCGACACGTACGACGGGACGAAAATTTCGACGTCCAATACACTTCAATGCAACTTTCCGACGTGTAAATCCGTTCTGAGCATGCGCGGAACTTAGTTTGTCGAACAAGCCTACACACGGGCGGACTGTTCGCTCAAACAAGGTTTCAGCGGACAGTTTTTCGGAATTTCCGAAAAACCTTGTTCGTCCAACTGTCCGCTGAAACTGTCCGCTGAAGCCCCACACACGAGCGGACTGTCCGCACAAACCCTGTTCAGCGGACAAAGTTGGGCGAACAGTCCGCCCGTGTGTACGCGGCCTCACGCTGCGTGTTCTGCATGGCTGGGCAATCCTTTGGGACCTGTGACGTGTCCCAGAAGATTGCAGGAAGGGAGGGGAGAGATGAGAACTTGTGACAGCTTGCGTCTTCACAGCCTGGGTGTCGCACTGCGTGTTCTGCATGGCCGGGCAATCCTTTGGGACCTGTGACGTGTCCCAGAAGATTGCAGGAAGGGAGAGATGAGAACTTGTGACAGCTTGCGGCTTCACAGTCGGGTGTCACGTCGCGTGTTCTGCATGGCCGGGCAATACTTTGGGACCTGTGACGCGTCCCAGAAGATTGCAGGAAGGGAGGGGGGAGAGGAGAACTTCCGCTCTGCACCATGGGCGGAAGTGGGAGCTGGGTACCTGTCAAAACTAGTTACCCACCCCCCCCCCCCCCCAAAACAAAACAAAACAAAAAAATGACTTTCCAAATGTGGCATGTCAGGGGGTCTGAAGTCCTTAAAGCGGAAGTTCCATTTTTGGGTGGAACTCCACTTTAAACTTAATACAAAATGAAAAACTATACAATCAACCTGAGTTCACTACAGCCCAGCCAAAAGCTACATTTAGATAGTAACAGAAAGAATTCCATTTGTATATTGTTTCTATATATATTTTATTTTAGATAGTTTATGTTAATATTGATTATAAGAATATACAACCAGGACTATTAAGTTACCATTGAGAAAATAAAGACTCCAATGATTTAGAATCCTGTTTACAATTTTCATGTGTTTTAGTTACACTATAAGATCATTGATTCATTGATTATTTGATCTTCACTTATCATTGTCAACCCTCATTATTTATGGGGGTGACAAATAAATCATCATTATCACTGTAATTCAGAAACAGCAGTTGGGGTATCTTGACAACGAAGTGTATATGATGAGCTTCTCGCTTTCACGGAAATTTGGGCTGGACAAGAACTTCCCCTTTGATCTCACAGAATAGAGATATCCAATTATAGACATTTCCCTTGTGTCTGCCAAAGATGACTTTGTGGATGTCTTCTGGAGTCAGGACATAATCCCACATGTGGACGTCACTTATTTCACCAACCAATGACTGCTTATCATCAAACTTTCCACCAAAAGAGTCTTGGTCCTGTCCCAGAACAATGCTGGTCTCAGCTGCGATAGAAGACCCTTTCATGGAGCCTCTTCTGGGGTAGAGTTTCCCATTGACCCAAAGTTGGACCACTCCAGTGTCGGAGTCCCAGGTCACGCAGATGTGCCTCCAGTCCAAAGACTCCAAGTCTGTCTTAAAACTAGTGAGTTCCTGGTTGATATATACAGAGCAAGTGTTTGGAGGCTGTAGGTAGATCACAAAGGCGTTGTCCTTCCCGGGAGTAGCAAGAGAGAAGGGAGTATAGGGGCGGGAAAGGTCGGTATAAGATCGTAGACAGACGCTGATTTTCTGCAATGGCCTTGTAATTGTAGGTCTTAGAATGACATAATCTGTGCTGCTTTCTTTGGGAAAGACAAAGACTTTATCCTCCAAGCCTAGGGAAGAAAACAGACACTGTTACTTATCAAAGCTTTAGATGCCGAACAATAAATGATTAATTATTTATAGATGCTAGAAAAATAAATAAATAAATATATATATATATATATATATATACTCTCATATATCTCAGGAAAATCATCACATTTATTTTCTATTTTTAAAAATAATTACGTGGTTTTCACATCCAGTAGCGAACGAGTTTTGGCACCTTTTTTCATTTTCTCAGTTATCCAGTCAAGGGTGTTATTTTGATCTCCAAATGTCCTCCAAATTTTGATCAAAATTGAGACCTCAGTTGTAGAGGTCTAGGAGCCCTAACAGCACCGAGTATATAAACTGTCTGTCATGTTATCAGGAGCATCTAGCACTCCTGCTCCTCATTCCAGCATCCTGGTTTTGGCTGTGGCCTTCTCCATGCCTGTCTGTCCACCTGCAAGGTGATTGATGTGACCAGACTCTGGGAGGAGACCAAACCTGATTTAAGCCAGCCTAGCCTGCAGTGTAATGCTTGCGATAGTGTGTGTAATACCTGATCAAGCTACCTGTTTGTATGCCCTGCTTTGCTAGATTAGATTACCTCGTTGACGACCTCGGATAGGATATCAACTGTTCTCTGAACTCTGCCTGCCTTTTGACTTCCGATTTTGACCCTGACTATTCCGAACCTTGCCTGTCTGCCAACCGTGAGTACCTGTTTGCTTTGCTCAGTTTAGTAATGCCCTGGCATGGTAGCCAGAGACTATAGCATTGTGTATAAGTCCTGGGGGCAACTGACTACCGGTAGGCCTGCTAACCTTATGGGAATGGGGGCTGCTATAGGTGAAGAACACAGAAGGCAGCTATAGTGTCTGACCCCCAGCGTGACACATATTCATTAATATAGCTGTAATTTATCATTACAAACCCCAAACCATCTCTTTTTGAGATCTTTGTGGTTTGTCTGTCTCCCACATACATTTTTGTAGGTTTTACTGAACCACTTCCATACCGGGCCTATTCTGGCACTTCTCTCCTACATATAAAAATCATAATTTTTTTTGCTAGAAAATTACTCAGAACCCCCAAATATTATATATATATATATATATATATATATATATATATATATATATATATTTTTTTTTAGCAGACACCCTAGGGCAGCCGGTCTCGGGGAAGCGCTGCTAAAAATTAGAAATCTACAACTCATGATACATTAGTGTGATGGTCAGTGGGAAGAATGGTCCTTACACTTGTGGTCAGTGGGAAGAATGGTCCTCACACTTGTGGTCAGTGGGAAGAATGGTCCTTACACTTGTGGTCGTTGGGAAGAATGGTCCTTACACTTGTGGTCATTGGGAAGAATGGTCCTTACACTTGTGGTCAGTGGGAAGAATGGTCCTCACACTTGTGGTCATTGGGAAGAATGGTCCTTACACTTGTGGTCATTGGGAAGAATGGTTCTCACACTTGTGGTCATTGGGAAGAATTACCTCCTTACAGATAGCTAAAAAGATCAATGGTGTCAGTGGGAACTTATCTGAAAGGCAGAAATTGCCAATCCTGAAGGAACCCCTAGCAACCTCTGGAGGAACCCTAGGGTTCCACTGAACCCTGGTTGAGAATCATAGCCCTAGGGAATAAAATGGCGGTCATTGCAACTTTTTATCTCGCAACGTATTTGCACAATAATTTTTCAAACGCCTTTTTTGGGGGAAAAGAACGGTTTCATGAAAAACAAAACAAAAAAAAAACTGTTAAGGTAACCCAATTTTTTTGTATAATGTGAAAGATGATGTTACGTCGAGTAAATAGATACATAACACGTCGTGCTTTAAAATTGCGCGCACTCATGGAATGGCGCCAAACTTCGATACTTAAAAATCTCCATAGGCGACGTTTTGAAATTTTTTACAGGCTACCAGTTTAGAGTTACAGAGGAAGTCTAGTGCTAGAATTATTGCTCCGCCTCTAATGCATGTGGCGATACCTCACATGTGTCGTTTGAACGGAGATTACATATGTGGGCGGGGCTTACGTGTGTGTTTGCTTCTGAGCGTGAGATACTGGGGAAAGGGGTGTTTTAAAAAAAATATATTTATTTATTTACTTATTTTTTTTACACTTTTTTTACATTCAATTTTTTTTATCACTTTTATTAGTATTTTGCAAGGAATATAAACATCCCTTGTAATAGGAATCTATCGTGACAGGTCCTCTTTATGGAGAGATGTGGAGTCAATAAGACCTCACATCTCTCCTCCAGGCTGGAAAGCATGAGATCGTGAAAAAAAAAAAAATTCTGATCTCATGCTGACAGCCACGATCGTGGCTTTGTTTACAATGCGGGGTCTGGGCATGACGTCATTAGTGATGACTAGTGACCATCTGGTCACTGTAAATCTTTATGTTCGTCGTCTGGCAGCGGGAGATTCTTTCACTGGGTCCCCGTTGGCACAGGAGAGCATGGAGAAGCACCGGATGGCGGCGGGAAGGGGGGGGGGAGCGTCCCCTCCCGTCACCTGTAAGAACGATCAAAGTAGAGGACGTCATTTTACTATGACCCGGTAGGGAAGTGGTACAGATTAGGTGTCACCAAATGGCAGACCGCGGTCCAGACACGGATCGAGCGACAGTCCTATCCAGACCGTGGCTGCACCACTTAGCAGCCTGAGTGGACTCCTCTCCTGCGGCCGCTGCTGCTGTTAGGAATCACAGCACAGCAGGGGGCGGGAGTCACAGGAGGGTGGATTCCCCTTCTTTATATGTATTCACCTGCCTACTGCCACTGCTGTCAAAGTGGCTAAAATTGATCTAGTCTGCATGTGTTTTTTCATTAAACAGTGCAGTGTGTTTTTTTTTTTTCAATACTAAATATCTTTTTCTTTATGCTCATTTGTGGTCACCTCCTCTTTCTGCTCTGTATCCCAATCTAAGAGAGCCAAGTGGGAGGGATCAAGAATCCCCTTTCTGTTTTAGGTAAACAGTATAGTCAGTGAATGAAGGCTGGAGGAGAGGGGAGGGGCTGTGAGGAGAGGAGAGGGGAGGGGAGTGGTGGGGAGGAGATGGGAGGGGCTGTGAGGAGAAGGGAAGGGGCTATGAGGAGACAAGAAGGGAGGGGTGGGGTGGGGAGGAGAGGGGAGGGGCTGTGAGGAGACAATAAGGGATGGGTGAGGAGGAAAGGGGAGGGGCTGTGAGGAGAAGAGAGAGGAGTGGTGGGGAGGAGATGGGAGGGGCTGTGAAGAGAAGGGAAAGGGGCTATGAGGAGATAAGAGGGGAGGGGCCATGAGGAGAGGAGATAAGAGGGGCTGTGAGGAGACAAGAAGGGAGGAGAGGGGAGGGAATGTGAAGAGAGGATAGGGGAGGAGCTGTGAGGAGAGGATATGGGAAGAGCTGTGAGGAGAGGGGAGGGGCAGTGAGAAGAGGAGAGGAGATGGAAGGGGAGGAGATTGTGTTCTCACTACACTCTACACTATGGTGCTGACAGGGAGCGAGGAGGGGGGAGTTGCAGAGACAAACATACACACAGGAGAGAAGCTAGATGACAGAGGCACGTATCCTGACCACGATCTCATGGCTCAGCAGCCATGATATATGTGGTCAGCTCACAGAGGGGAAGTCAGGACCAGGCAGAATCAACCAGGTCCTGTAGGACAGGGGTAGTCAACCTTCGGTACTGGTCTGTGGCCTGTTGTCGAGAGGGCTGCCATCAGAGCAGGAGCTGAGCCCTGTCAGGGACTGCAGTATAGCTGGCAGCCTGTGTGTCCAGTGTGTATTCTGTCTTTTCTCCAAAATGGCCGTCGATAAGATCGTCCCGCCCCCTGCCTTGCTAATAGACTGACATTGGCGGCCGCTCAGGAGAAAAGACAGAATACACACAGGACACAAAGGCTGCTAACTATACCACGGTCCATGACAGGGCTCACCTCCTACTGAAGCATGAGAGAATAGACAAAGGATGCAGGGGAGGCAGAGATTCAAATAGGCACTGTGCAGGGAGTACTGTGATTTGGAGGGGGAGGAGGAAAGGGGGTGCATAACTTCAGGGAAGACTGTGATTGAAGGGGGAGGGGAGAAGAGGGTTGCATAACTGCAGGGATGACAGTGATTGGAGGGGGCGGGGGAAAGGGGGGTGCATGACTGCAGGGAAGACTGTGATTGGAGGGAGAGGGGTAAAGGGGGGTGCATAACTCCTGGGAGGACTATGATTGGAGGGGGAGGGAGAAAGGGGGGTGCATGACTGCAGGGAGGACTGTGATTGGAGGGGGGAAAGGGGGGGTGCATGACTGCAGGGAGGACTGTGATTGTCAGGGGGAAAGGGGGGTGCCTTACTGCAGGGATGACTGTGAGTGGCAGGGGGAAAGGGGGTGCATGACTGCAGGGAGGACTGTGATTGGAGGGGGGCAGGGGGTGCATGACTGCAGGGAGGACTGTGATTGGAGGGCGAGGGGGAAGGGGGGTGCATGACTGCAGGAAGGACTGTGATTGGCAGGGGGAAAGGGGGTACATGACTGCAGGAAGGACTGTGATTGGAGGGGGGAAAGGGGGGTACATGACTGAAGGGAGGACTGTTATGGGGGGCCATGACTGAAGGGAGGACTGTAATGGGGCCATGACTGAAGGGAGGACTGTGATGGGGGGCCATGACTGAAGGGAGGACTGTGATGGAGGACCATGACTAGAGGGAGTACTGTGATGGGGAGGCATGAATGTGATGGGGGTCCATGACTGAAGGGAGGACTGTGATGTGGGTCCATGAATGAATGGAGGACTGTGATGGGGAGCCTTGACTGCAGGGAGGAATGCGATGGGGAGGGGCATGACTGAAGGCAGGACTGTGTTGGGGGTTCATGACTGAAGGGAGGACTGTGATGGGAGTCCATGACTGAAGGGAGGACTGTGATGGGGGCCATGACTGAAGGGGGGACTGTAATGGGAGCCATGACTGCAGGGAGGACTGTGATGGGGCATGACTGCAGGGAGGATTGTAATGGGTCATGCCTGCAGGGAGGATTGTAATGGGGCATGACTGCAGGAAGGATTGTAATGTGGGACCATGACTGAAGGTAGGACTGTGATGGGGGGCATGACTGCAGGGAGGATTGTGATAAGGGGCATGACTGCAGGGAGGACTGTGATGGGGGCCATGACTGCAGGGAGGACTGTGATGGAGGGCCATGACTGCAGGGAGGATTGTGATGGGGGGCCTGACTGCAGGGAGGATTGTGATGGGGGGCCTGACTGCAGGGAGGATTGTGATGGGGGCCATGACTGAAGAGAGGACTGCGATGGAGGTCCATGACTGAAGGGAGGATTGTGATGGGGGTCCATATCTGAAGGGAGAACTGTGATGTGGGTCCATGAATGAAGGGAGGACTGTGATGGAGGGCCATGACTGCAGGGAGGACTGTGATGGGGAAGGGCATGACTGCAGGGAGGACTGTGATGGGGAGGGGCATGACTGAAGGCAGGACTGTGATGGGGACCATGACTGAAGGGAGAACTGTGATGGAGGACCATTACTACAGGGAGTACTGTGATGGGGAGGCATGAATGCAGGGGGGACTGTGATGGGGGTCCATGACTGAAGGGAGGACTGTGATGTGGGTCCATGACTGAAGGGAGGATTGTAATGTGGGTCTATGAGAAAAGGGAGGACTGTGATGGGGGGCCATGATTGCAGGGAGGACTGTGATGGGGAGGGGCATGACTGAAGGGAGGACTTTGATGGGGGACCATGACTGAAGAAAGGACTGTGATGGGAGTCCATGACTGAAGGCATGACTGTGATGGGGGGCTATGACTAAAGGGAGGACTGTGATGGGAGTCCATGACAGAAGGGAGGACTGCGATGGGGGCCATGACTGCAGGGAGGACTGCAGGGAGGACTGTGATGAGGGACCATAACTGAAGGTAGGACTGTGGTGGGAGCATGACTGCAGGGAGGACTGTGATGAGGAGGGGCATGACTGAAGGGAAGACTGTGATGGGGGGCCAAGACTGCAGGGAGGACTGTGATGGGGGGCAATGATTGCAAAGGGGCAGTGTGATATAAAGGGGACTGTAATGCTTACTGTGTAGTCCCTTTTATATTACAGTGCGGGGGGGGGGGGGGGGGTTGTGAGACTCTGTGAACCACCTGCCTTCCCCATACAACATCAACTCCACCCACCAGGCCCTGAAAAAAGTAGCTACACCAAAAGCGTTCCCTGGTGCCAAAAAAATGTGAAAAAATTTGGGGACCACTGCTGTGTTGAGATACAAAGGGACAGCTATAGCTCGTGCCTTAAAGGGACAGGAGCTTGATTTTTTTTTGGGGGGGGATAACAACCACTTTAAGCTCTGAGAAGGAAAGAGGGCAGCATATATGGCAGGTCTACACAAGGAATGGAAGCTGTCCAATTTTTGCTTGTTACGATGAAGATTTGTCAGCTCCCGGCCTTAGTGCAGACCTTCTGTATCTCCTGTCCTCTTTCCCACGTGAGTTCAACATCTACAGAAGAGGAATCCACCCTGACTCCCACCCTCTGCCGTGCTGTATTAAAGCGGCACTTCAGTCATTTTTTCATCTTTCCATCTATTAAATCTTCTGCCCTTGTTGCTATTGTTTTAACTTTGGATAGTAAAACTTTTTTTTTCTGCCAGTAAAGCCCTTATACAGCCCACTTCCTGTTTCTTGTCTGGTCATTAGCCTAGGTGTATGACATCATACACAGCTCTCTCTCTCTCTCATTCTCCTGAGAGTTTGCCAGGAAGAGAGGAGGGATGAGTCATAAGAGGGCCAATCAGAGCTGCAGGGCTGCAGGGCTGGAGGTGTGCCTCTGTGTGTCTGTGTAAATCCAGGAAGTGAACAGACAGCAGCTTCAGCTGCCCACAGTTAAAATGGATGCAGCCAAACTCAGTGGAGGGAGATTTCTGCAGCACATTTGGCAAGTACAGAATCGCAGTATATGTAAAATAACATGCAAAGTGGTGTGAGTAGACTGCGGTTCCTCTTTAAATTGATTGTAAAGGATCCTTTTTTTAAAAAAAAACAAATGTATCATACTTGCCTCCACCGTGGAGCTCGTTTTGCACAGAGTGGTCCCAAACCTCGTCTTCTGGGGTACCCCGGCGGCTCTCGTAGCTCCTCCCTGCATCAGATAACCCCCTAGGAAAAGCGATCTCCCAAGGGGGTTACCTTGCGGGTGCACTGCCAGCCAGTCCAGCATTCAGCATCCACAGACACGGATGCCGGCCTCGGCCCCCACCCCCCGCTTCATTGGTTTTGATTGACAGCAGCGGGAGCCAATGTCTGTGCTGCTATCAATCTATCCAATCAAGAGCCGGGACCCCGTGGAGAGAAGCACAGAACGTCCCCACCAAGGAGATGAAGGGGCTCAGGTAGGTAAAACGGTGGGGGCTGGGGGTTACTGGCAGTTGTTTTTTTACCTTAATGCATAGGATGCATTAAGGTGAAAAAAAACAAGGGTTTACAACCCCTTTAAGGTAGGACAGCGAAGGGAGAAAAACTATAACGGTTACTGTAATTGTAAAGGAACCCTGTCTTTGGTGGGAGCTTTGATATGGGGGGGCTGTGATATGGGGGGCTTTGATGTGAAAGGGGATAATAGTGATATGGGGGGGGGGGCTGTAATGTGAGGAGGAGGGCTGTGATTGCAAAAGGGGGCTGCAATGTGAGGAGGGGGGAGCTGTGAAATGGAGGGTTGTGATTGTAAGAGGGATTGTTATGTTGAGGGGTGCCTCTGATGTTAAAGGGAGGGACTCTAATGTAAGGAAGGGGCCTGATATTTGAAAAGGGGGGCTGTGATGTGAAAGGGGGGCTGTGATTTGAAAGGGAGGGGACTGTGATGGGAACTCGTTTTACTCCTGATGAAGGCTCTTTATGAGTTGAAACGCGTTGAGGTTTTTCAGACTGACATTAGAGACACCTTAATGGTGAATGCTGTAATCATGATGTGTTTGTTTGTAATGTTTTACATAGTTACATAGTTAGTAAGGTTGAATAAAGACGCCAGTCCATCCAGTTTGGTAACATATTTTAAACTGTGTTTTAAAAAAATATATCTTTTTAAATAAATTTTTATGGATATTAGGTACCTATAAACATTCCAATTCTACACTTTTTGTTCACTTGCTATGGAGGAGGTACCTTTTTACATCCTTGGTTAGGTCAAAGCAACCAGTTTACATATATTATTGGTACCATACCCCTGTCGTCTTACACACTATTTATCCGGATATACCAGATCGCTGCTGGAGGTGGTTTAGCCAACCGGGAACACTCTATCACATTTTTTGGACATGTCCAAAGATCAAGCTATCAGTTACTAATCTTTGAAAAATCAAGTCAAAATTCTGCTTGATCCATCCATGTACTTGCTGGGTCTTCCCCCATCTACGGTGTTTAAAGAGGCCAGAAAGCTACTCTTGCATGTACCTCCTGCTGCCAACTGTTTGATCTCCTCTTATTGGAAGTGGACACTCGGCCCAATAATACCCGATCTACTGCCTTTGAATGGATGTGGGACCCTTGGGCCTGCTTTGATGCTTCTTTGTAGAATAAATATGGATTTTTCTTTCTCAAAAACTCACCCCAGAAAGCCGTTTTGCTCTATGCTACCCCTTCCCCTTCTTACCCCTTCCCATCCTCCTACCTACATACTGAGATGCCCCTGCCTTTCTTTCTTCCCTTATTACCCTCCCCAGTTTATATTATTTGTTGGTAATTACTAATCTGGCACGTTTCCAGGAACTCATTCTTATTGACATGAGGTACATTTCATGAAGGTACGACTTCTAAGAAGAAGCAGTTGCAACCTCCTTGTCATGGTTATGCAGTGATCTTCCTCTGGTTGCTTACCTCCCCTCATGTGTTCTGACTAAGAGGCCAGCCACTTCCACCTGGTGGTTTTTATAACCTCTCCTTTAAGCATGGCTCCACCCCAGGCCCTATCAGGGAACCCTATATTAACCTGTGCACTGCAAGCCAGCGGTGCTGATCAACCATTGTGTATCCATTGTGTGTTTAGCTTCCTGGTTCCTGCTTGCCATGTGCTCTATGTTTGACTCTGTTACCGACCTTGGCGTGTGCTCAACAATTCCTGTCTGCTTGTGACCTTGACCTTTTGCATGTCCCTGACCATCCCTGTCTGCCTGTGACCCTGAACCTTTGGCGTGTACTCTGTTGTTCCTGTCTGCTAGTTGCCCTCACCTCTGCCATATCCCTTTACTATCCTTGTCGTTCCAGCCTGCTGCTTCCTTCTCCTGTAGTCTACTGTGAGCATGAGCTGTGAGACCCTAGGGGCCGCGACCTGGAGCAAGACTGCAGCGAAGTCCATCCTCACCACTGGAGGCTCTGGCGAACACCCGCTGGCTCTTAGACTCCGCGCCCTGGGGAATCTATGCTCCAGCTCCCATTGGGATCTGTGTTAGTGATCCTGTAGACCTGTGTCCTGAATCTCCCTGGGTACTATCCACAGCAGTCAGTCCTAAGGTCCACTACCTAGCGGGGGAACTTCCGACTCCTACGGAGTGCATCTGTCACCTGGTCTCAGGTGACCTGACACTCCTTTACTATATAAAGCCAAAGTAATATTCCCAATCCTGAATGTGGCTGAAGAGTGAGTGGGTGAGTGACTTCCGGCTGGAAACCGAAAAGACTTCAAGGTAAGGTCACACGCCTGATGAAGGCGTCCTCTGTGGCTCCGAAACTTTGCAATCTTATGCTGTGAAGTGATTATTCAATACCAATATTCAATCTGCGCAATCCAATAATGTAGGAACCAAATGAAAAGAGAAGTGTGGGTTTGAACTCCCCCCCCATCATTCTTACCTAGGTGGATTGTTATATTCTTAATGTCTAAAATTGAATTTGGCTTTAATATACAGAGTGTTTATTCCCCTATTTTAAATTGTGTGAATGACCGACTTTGAGTTAATAATATCCAGATGGTGACATTATGAACTGGATCAGTAAACATCTAGAATCTGTCAGGATTTTGATGGATATCGTAAATCTTATATATGCTGTTAAAGACCCTTTTCCTATGTAACTGATATTTTGTTTAAAGTTTAAGGTTTAGATTCCTAAATAAAAAAGATAAAAGCCAAGACAATAGACCACATGGTCTAATGCTAAGAATTCTTCTCTCTTTGAAAGGAATGAACAATACTAGAAGCTTTAATCATATATGAAGCAACACATTCTTTTGTATCATTGTACTGTTTTTTGTAAGTATTATTTTTCTACTTTGGTGTGTACAATAAAACACACATTTTGATTTAAGCTGACTCAGAAATAATTAAGGAAATTCGTCTCACAATCGTAATTGAAAGCTTAGGCAATATTAAGCTATTTTTACATGGATGCTGCATCTGTCCACCGGCGCCGCTTCACTGAGAACCGAGTCACCGAACACCGCCGATGGCTCGGTTCTCTCAGCTCCCGGAGAGGAGAGCTGCTGCCTGTCAATCAGCAGATCTCCTGCTCTGCTCCTCCATGCTCATGGGAGCTCTGAGCTGTGGAGGGACGGCTCGCTGAGAGGCTGAGACGGCTATCAGTCCAGGCGGATCCAGACTCCCATGGTCGCGATGACATGGTGCCTGGACTGATCTGTCTGACGTCAGCAGAGAGTGGATTTCAGACCGCTCTCTGCTGAAAACAGGTCACAGGAGTGCAAAACCAACTGCACTCCTGTGACCCTTAGGAAAAGCCCAGCCAAACGAGCTCAGGCTGGACTTCTCCTTTAATTATGAATGTTGCTGGCCAACACCCATAAGTGATTCTACCTTATTAACCACTTGTCGACAGCTGGCTGTCATATGACGTCCTGGTCTTTCAGTGGGGATATCTGAATGATGGGAGCAGCTGCAGGCATCATAATTTCAGATATTGTTTTATCCGCCGGCGTTTCCCTTCAACTTAAGAACGATCATAGTGGCTGTTCAGCCACTTGATCGTCCTTACAGTCGGTGGGAAGGGACACCCCCCCTCCCACTGCCCTCCAGTGCATCTCCTGGGTTGCCCATATGATTGGCGACCCAGAGAAAGAATCCGCCGCTGGTGGAAGTTAGCCATGGAGATTTCCGAGGGACAGATGGTCCCTGGCAATCTCTATGACTCTTGGAGGCCTGTGCGCAACATTATGACGTCACATCCGGGCCGGCGTAAGTAAACAATGCCGAGGACACGGCAGGAAAGCATCAGATCGTAAATTTAATTTTTTTTGATCTGATGCTTTCCAGCCTTGAGGAGAGATGTGGGGTCTTATAGACCTCACATCTCTCCATAAAGAGGACCTGTCACGCACCATTCCTAATACAGGGGATGTTTACATTCCTTGTAATAGGAATGAAAGTGATCAAATTTTTTTTTTTTTAAAGGGACTGTGTAAAAAAAACAAAACAAAAAAAACAATAAAAAAAAAAAAAACAAAATTAAGGCCCCCCCCCCATCCCCGCAACGCACACGTAAACCACGTTCAAACCACACATGTAAGGTATCACCGTGAACGTTAGAGCTAGAGCAATAATTCTAGCACTAGACCTAGAAAATTTCAAAGCATTGCCTATGGAAATTTTTAAGTACTGAAGTTTGGCGCCATAACACAAGTGTAGGCCGTGCTAACCATAGATCGTCTTTCAAATACATATACATATAGATATGTGTGTGTGTATATATATATATATATATATATATATATATATATATATATATATTTGGCCGTGGGGTGACATCACATAGGTGAACCCTTGACCTATTAATGTCTTAATTTTTCGAAATATTATGACAAAGAAATTACAACTTCAAAAAACTCGCCATGCCTCTTATCAAATACCTTGGACTGTCTACTTTCCAAAAAAAGGGGTCATTTGGTGGATATTTGTACTGTCCTGGCATTTTCGGACCTCAAGAATAGTGATGGCCGAACGGTTCGCCCGGCGGTCGTTTCGCGGCGAATTTCCGACTTTCGCCGTCCGCGGGTTCGAACGCCTTTTTCCGTCGTTCGCCCCGGCGGACTTACGTGTTTAATGTATACAAGAACTTTAACCTTTCGTGACACGTTTATCATGTGTTACAGGACAACCAATTGAGACATGACAGCTCATGGACACTTGGACATTCCCCCTAACCTATAAATACACCCGATCCGGTGGCCATTTTACATTCTTTCTTCTGTCACTGTAGGGAAAGGATCCTGTGTGGAGTAGGGACAGAGAAAACGCTAGCTATTTGGTACACAAAAGTTCTTTTCAGGACTGGTATAGGTGTTAGGTCAGCAGCCTGAGTTTCTTTTGTCAGTTTAGATAAAGGGACAGAGCGCTGTATGCTGCTATTTTAGGGACAGCTCAGCCAGATTAGTCTTTCTTCATCATCATCATCATCATCATCATTAGCTGTTACTATCAGGTCCACAAAAGAGCTGTTCCAGCTAATCGTTCCAGCCTACTCTTTTTTGCCAATTTGTATAGGGACAGGCAGGAAGCAGTGTGTCAGGCAGTGAGGATAATTTTAAAGACTTGCTGTTACTATTAGTTCCACAAAGGTTCTTTTCAGGACTGGTATCAGTGGTACGGTAATAGGCTTGTACACGTATAATATTCTTTCTTCCAAATATAGAAAGAATATTATACTTGACTGCTGCCCTTCTGCTGCAGTCTGCTAATCATTCACAACTCACTTGTTCCACAAAAGTTCTTATAAGGACTGGTAACTTGGTCTGTCTAGGGTGCTACGGTACATAGGCTTGGGTGCGGTACAGTCTGCTGTTCTGTAAGGACCGCTATCGGTCCACAATAGATAGGGTTGCCGTGCACTACTGCTGACCGCTGCCCTATACTGCAGCAGTCCTTCAGCGGTATAGGGACTGACGCACAGTCTGCTAAACACTAATACACAACCTGCTTGGTCCACAAAAGTTCTTATAAGGACTGGTAACTTGGTATAGGGTGCTACGGTACATAGGCCTGAGTGCGTTACAGTCTGCTGTTCTGTAAGGACCGCTATCGGTCCACAATACATAGGGTTGCCGTGCACTACTGCTGACCGCTGCCCTATACTGCAGCAGTCCTTCATTGGTATAGGGACTGACGTACAGTCTGCTAATCACTAACACACAACCTGCTTGGTCCACAAAAGTTCTTATAAGGACTGGTAACTTGGTATAGGGTGCTACGGTACATAGGCCTGAGTGCGTTACAGTCTGCTGTTCTGTAAGGACCGCTATCGGTCCACAATACATAGGGTTGCCGTGCACTACTGCTGACCGCTGCCCTATACTGCAGCAGTCCTTCAGCGGTATAGGGACTGACGCACAGTCTGCTAAACACTAACACACAACCTGCTTGGTCCACAAAAGTTCTTATAAGGACTGGTAACTTGGTATAGGGTGCTACGGTACATAGGCCTGAGTGCAGTACAGTCTGCTGTTCTGTAAGGACCGCTATCGGTCCACAATACATAGGGTTGCCGTGCACTACTGCTGACTGCTGCCCTATACTGCAGCAGTCCTTCATTGGTATAGGGACTGACGTACAGTCTGCTAATCACTAACACACAACCTGCTTGGTCCACAAAAGTTCTTATAAGGACTGGTAACTTGGTATAGGGTGCTACGGTACATAGGCCTGAGTGCGTTACAGTCTGCTGTTCTGTAAGGACCGCTATCGGTCCACAATACATAGGGTTGCCGTGCACTACTGCTGACCGCTGCCCTATACTGCAGCAGTCCTTCATTGGTATAGGGACTGACGTACAGTCTGCTAATCACTAACACACAACCTGCTTGGTCCACAAAAGTTCTTATAAGGACTGGTAACTTGGTATAGGGTGCTACGGTACATAGGCCTGAGTGCAGTACAGTCTGCTGTTCTGTAAGGACCGCTATCGGTCCACAATACATAGGGTTGCCGTGCACTACTGCTGACCGCTGCCCTATACTGCAGCAGTCCTTCAGCGGTATAGGGACTGACGCACAGTCTGCTAAACACTAACACACAACCTGCTTGGTCCACAAAAGTTCTTATAAGGACTGGTAACTTGGTATAGGGTGCTACGGTACATAGGCCTGAGTGCAGTACAGTCTGCTGTTCTGTAAGGACCGCTATCGGTCCACAATACATAGGGTTGCCGTGCACTACTGCTGACCGCTGCCCTATACTGCAGCAGTCCTTCATTGGTATAGGGACTGACGTACAGTCTGCTAATCACTAACACACAACCTGCTTGGTCCACAAAAGTTCTTATAAGGACTGGTAACTTGGTATAGGGTGCTACGGTACATAGGCCTGAGTGCGTTACAGTCTGCTGTTCTGTAAGGACCGCTATCGGTCCACAATACATAGGGTTGCCGTGCACTACTGCTGACCGCTGCCCTATACTGCAGCAGTCCTTCATTGGTATAGGGACTGACGTACAGTCTGCTAATCACTAACACACAACCTGCTTGGTCCACAAAAGTTCTTATAAGGACTGGTAACTTGGTATAGGGTGCTACGGTACATAGGCCTGAGTGCAGTACAGTCTGCTGTTCTGTAAGGACCGCTATCGGTCCACAATACATAGGGTTGACGTGCACTACTGCTGACCGCTGCCCTATACTGCAGCAGTCCTTCATTGGTATAGGGACTGACGTACAGTCTGCTAATCACTAACACACAACCTGCTTGGTCCACAAAAGTTCTTATAAGGACTGGTAACTTGGTATAGGGTGCTACGGTACATAGGCCTGAGTGCGTTACAGTCTGCTGTTCTGTAAGGACCGCTATCGGTCCACAATACATAGGGTTGACGTGCACTACTGCTGACCGCTGCCCTATACTGCAGCAGTCCTTCATTGGTATAGGGACTGACGTACAGTCTGCTAATCACTAACACACAACCTGCTTGGTCCACAAAAGTTCTTATAAGGACTGGTAACTTGGTATAGGGTGCTACGGTACATAGGCCTGAGTGCAGTACAGTCTGCTGTTCTGTAAGGACCGCTATCGGTCCACAATACATAGGGTTGCCGTGCACTACTGCTGACCGCTGCCCTATACTGCAGCAGTCCTTCATTGGTATAGGGACTGACGTACAGTCTGCTAATCACTAACACACAACCTGCTTGGTCCACAAAAGTTTTTATAAGGACTGGTAACTTGGTATAGGGTGCTACGGTACATAGGCCTGAGTGCAGTACAGTCTGCTGTTCTGTAAGGACCGCTATCGGTCCACAATACATAGGGTTGACGTGCACTACTGCTGACCGCTGCCCTATACTGCAGCAGTCCTTCATTGGTATAGGGACTGACGTACAGTCTGCTAATCACTAACACACAACCTGCTTGGTCCACAAAAGTTCTTATAAGGACTGGTAACTTGGTATAGGGTGCTACGGTACATAGGCCTGAGTGCAGTACAGTCTGCTGTTCTGTAAGGACCGCTATCGGTCCACAATACATAGGGTTGACGTGCACTACTGCTGACCGCTGCCCTATACTGCAGCAGTCCTTCATTGGTATAGGGACTGACGTACAGTCTGCTAATCACTAACACACAACCTGCTTGGTCCACAAAAGTTCTTATAAGGACTGGTAACTTGGTATAGGGTGCTACGGTACATAGGCCTGAGTGCAGTACAGTCTGCTGTTCTGTAAGGACCGCTATCGGTCCACAATACATAGGGTTGCCGTGCACTACTGCTGACCGCTGCCCTATACTGCAGCAGTCCTTCATTGGTATAGGGACTGACGTACAGTCTGCTAATCACTAACACACAACCTGCTTGGTCCACAAAAGTTTTTATAAGGACTGGTAACTTGGTATAGGGTGCTACGGTACATAGGCCTGAGTGCAGTACAGTCTGCTGTTCTGTAAGGACCGCTATCGGTCCACAATACATAGGGTTGACGTGCACTACTGCTGACCGCTGCCCTATACTGCAGCAGTCCTTCAGCGGTATAGGGACTAAGAGTTTTGTCACAGGGTGATTTAAAAAATGACAGGCAGAGGAAGAGGCAGGCCCTTCCGCAGGGGTGGTAGGGGTAGGGCAGGAGCAACAGCCTTGAGCCAAAGTGGGAAGTTGCAGAAGGTGCGTTCAATTACTTTAAAGGACGCACCAGACTTGGTTGAGTGGCTCACTCAGCCTTATTCTTCTGCACCCTCCTCATCCTCTCGATCTGCACCCTCTTCTTCACTCTCTGCTATGTGCACCCCCAAAGACACTACCACCAACAACACCACCACCACCACATACCTTCCGCTTGAGTGCAAATGGGGGCCTTCATGCTCCAGTGTTTTAATAGGGACCCCCGTATAAAAAGCATGAGGGTCAAGGACCAGTACTGGGTGGCAACGTACTTAGATCCCCGGTACAAACACAAAATGGCGGAAATGTTACCGCCGTCGCAGAGGGCTGTCAGAATGCAGCACTTCCAGGCCTTGCTTCGAGAAATGCTGCATTCTGCTTTTGCGTGCGCTGGCAGAGGAGCAATTCCCACTCCCAGAGAAGGATTTGCGGGTACCAATCCAACAGCGCCTGCAAGAAGAGGCCGGTTTGAAGATGTGTTGGTGACTTCGGATATGAGGTCATTCTTTCAGCCGACCCATCGACAGGTGTCATCCGGATCCAGCATCAGGGAACGCCTAGACCGTCAGGTGTCCGACTACATTGGGTTAACGGCCGATGTGGACGCTCTGAGGAGTGATGAACCCCTAGACTACTGGGTGGGCAGGCTTGACCTCTGGCCAGAGCTTGCCCAATTTGCAATCGAACTGTTGGCTTGCCCCTCATCCAGTGTCCTGTCCGAAAGGACGTTCAGCGCAGCAGGGGGGATTGTGACCGATAAGCGTACTCGCCTAGCTCAGGACAGTGTTAACTACCTCACATTTCTAAAAATGAATGAGGCATGGATCTCGGAGGAATTCAACACATGTGATCAGTAGACCATGTATATGTCTATAAACAATTTTTGGAATCAAGCACACAGACCTTCTTAATTCATTTGGCTCACTTCCCTGACCCAAAAAAGCACACCGTACTATATGCCCCTACCCTCCTCTTTGAAGAGGTTGAGCGGTGTCATATTTCTACTGGGGCTGCTTATTATGAGGGGTTCCCACCATCCCTGTGCTGTGCTGACTTCCTCCTGGGTGTTCTTATTATGAGGGGCTCCCACCATCCCTGTGCTGTGCTGACTTCCTCCTGGGGGTTCTTATTATGAGGGGCTCCCACCATCCCTGTGCTGTGCTGACTTCCTCCTGGGGGTTCTTATTATGAGGGGATCACACCATCCCTGTGCTGTGCTGACTTCCTCCTGGGGCTGCTTACGGTGCTGCTGTCAGCGCTGTATGTCACGGAGCTGCTGTCAGCGCTGTATGTCACGGAGCTGCTGTCAGCGCTGTATGTCACGGAGCTGCTGTCAGCGCTGTATGTCACGGAGCTGCTGTCAGCGCTGTATGTCACGGAGCTGCTGTCAGCGCTGTATGTCACGGAGCTGCTGTCAGCGCTGTATGTCACGGAGCTGCTGTCAGCGCTGTATGTCACGGAGCTGCTGTCAGCGCTGTATGTCACGGTGCTGCTGTCAGCGCTGTATGTCACGGAGCTGCTGTCAGCGCTGTATGTCACGGAGCTGCTGTCAGTGCTGTATGTCACGGAGCTGCTGTCAGCGCTGTATGTCACGGAGCTGCTGTCAGCGCTGTATGTCACGGAGCTGCTGTCAGCGCTGTATGTCACGGTGCTGCTGTCAGCGCTGTATGTCACGGAGCTGCTGTCAGCGCTGTATGTCACGGAGCTGCTGTCAGTGCTGTATGTCACGGAGCTGCTGTCAGCGCTGTATGTCACGGAGCTGCTGTCAGCGCTGTATGTCACGGAGCTGCTGTCAGCGCTGTATGTCACGGTGCTGCTGTCAGCGCTGTATGTCACGGAGCTGCTGTCAGCGCTGTATGTCACGGAGCTGCTGTCAGCGCTGTATGTCACGGAGCTGCTGTCAGCGCTGTATGTCACGGAGCTGCTGTCAGCGCTGTATGTCACGGAGCTGCTGTCAGCGCTGTATGTCACGGTGCTGATGTCAGTGCTCTGTATTACGGTGCTGCTGTCAGTGCTCTGTATCTCCTGCACCCTCTTGTTTGCCTACCCTGGTCCCTGACCTTCCCTCTCCTCCATTGCCTTCATTAGCTCCATAGTCCTGAATTGTCAGAACAATTTCCCAAATAAAAAAAAAATGCTTGTAGTTATCGATCCCAAATTCACCTCATACATGTATTATGCTATTGTCCAGGTGGTGGGACTACGTGCTACCCCCTAATAATTACCCCGTGGCCGCAAATTCGACCTAAAGGTTTGCGAAATTCGCCTCCCATTGAAGTCAATGGAGCCCGCGGCGAACGGTCGTTTTCGCGAACGTTTGTGCCCGTTCGCGTTTCGCGTTCGCGAAACGTCCCGTCGGAAGTTCGTCCATCACTACTCAAGAAATGAGACTCTATAGCTTTCCTACAGACTAAATAATATACACTGATTTGAGTTATTTTCACCAAAGCAATTGAGCAGAATACATTTTGACCTAAATTTATGAAGAAAGGTTGTTTGCAAAATTGCATAAAAGAAAAAAGAAAAGAAAAATCAGTTATTTTTTTCAAAATTTTCAATTATTTTTCATTTATTTAGAAAAAAAAAGTATAAAACCCAGTCGTTATTACCACCAAAGAAAGCTCTATTTGTGTCAACAAAATGGTAAAAAATTTGATTTGGATACAGTGTTACATGACTGCGCAATTGTCATTCAAAGTGTAACAGCGCCAAAAGCTGAAAATTGCCCTGGGCAGGAGGGGGGCAGTATTGAAGGGGTTAAAGCCCTTGTAAAAGTTCAGATTTGTTTTCAATAATAAATATTTAGTTATACTTACCTGTTCTGTGCAATTACACTTTTGTACAAAGCAGCCCCGATCTTCCACTTCTCTGGTCCCCCTACCTGTGCTCCTGACACCTTCCCCCTGCCGAGTGCTCCCAAAGCAAGCTGCTTGCTCTGGGAGCACTCATACGTACTCGCTCCTGAGCCGCCTCTTTGTGCCAATGAGATAAACAAAGTGTGGCCCCCTCCCTCCTCACTGTATGTGATTGACTGCAGCAGAAGCCAACATGTCAGTCAATGAAGAGGGAGAGACCCGGGAGAGCTTCCACTCTCGTGCACATTGCTTTATCGGGATCGGGCTCAGCTCAGTATAAGGAGGGGGGGGGGCTGCACACTGAAGTAAAAAATGAATGCATGAAGGTAAAATACCTTCAGCCTTTAGAACCACTTAAAAAGGAACCTTTAAAAATACTCAAGAAATAGAAAAATTATGACCTGCAAATGATAATTCTGTTTGACACAAGAGGACTCAATGTAGACCTCAGTCTTTGAAGCCACAATCCTACAGTATTATGACCATCTTTCACTTATAATTGTCAGTGTCACCTCTCATTGCTGATGTGCATGGCATATAAAGTCTTCTTCATTGTAATTCTGTAGTGAAAGTTGAAGGATCTTATTAATTAATAAGGTGTATATAGTAAGATGACAGACTCACGTTGAGGTTCGGGCTTGACGAGAACTTCCCCTTTAATTTCACAACGTAAGGAGTTCCAATTAATGACATTTCCTTGGAGATCACCAGAGAGGACCTTCTGGATGTCTTCCTGAGTCAGGACGTAATCCCACATGTGGACGTCACTTATCTCACCAACCAATGACTGAGAAGCTTCAAACCCTCCACCAAAAGAGTCTTGGTCCTGTCCCAGAACAATACTGCTTTCAGCATCCATATAATTAGCAGCATAATAATAATAATGTCCCATGTGATACCTGTCAGAGGAGAGCTTTCCATTGAGCCAAAGATAGAGGGGCCCTGGATATCTGGAGTCCAAGGTCACACAGATGTGCCTCCAGTAAAAAGGCTTCCAGTTTGGTGCAAAAGCACCCGCTGCATTATTTATGAATACCTGATAGGTGTACGGAGGCTGGAAGTAGATGTGAAAGGCATCTGCGTATCCTGGAGTAGCTATAGAGAACAAAGAATAGGGACGGGAAAGTTCACTGTAGGAACGTAGACAGACGCTGACTTTCTCCAATGGCCTTGTAATTGTAGGTCTTAGAATGACATGAGCCGTGTTGGTTTCTTTGGGGAAGACAAAGACTTTACCCTCCAGGTCTGGGGAAGAAAACAGACAAAACTCATTACTGATAGATATCAAAGCTTTGGGTCCAGAATTTATTTATAAATGCTAGAATCTTACATTTAAAAAAAAGACACAATGATAAATCTTAGGAAGGTAATTATATATACTTTTCTTTGTGTATAAATATGTAGTTTGCAGATCCTGAACCATGAGTTTATTTGTTGCCACTCCTCTGGTAATGTGGGTGGGGCTTGGTAGTTCAGGTATATATTCACTGACCAACACCATGTAGGCCTGTGGCCTGTGTCATGTACCTGGTGATGGAGCCTGACGTGGGGAGGAAGGCAAACTTTTACACATCTGGCTCAGTACCCCTAATAAGGTAACAGGCGGTACAGAGCCTGGAGTCGCATGAGTGCCTGGAAGCTCTGGTGATGGTGGTTGCAGATGAGAGGTCTTTGTGCACTTGGCTGGACTGTGATGCAGGGCAGCAGGCACAGTAGGCTGGAAGACAGTCAGCAGGCACTTGGCAAGCCCTCGGCAGGCCTGGCAGGTGGCAGACAGCAGGTACTTGCCAGGCTTCATGAGTAGCTGCATGAGTAGGGAGGGCCTCCATGGGCTGGACACAGAGAAGAGTCAGGCAAACCAGGTCAGTAACTAGAAGTCACACCAGGCACAGAGCAGCAGGTAGAAAAATAGTCAGGTTCAGGCTGTAGTTGGCAATGGTAAGCATAGGCAGAAGGATCAGGCAGGAACGTGGCCAAAGAGCAAGCCAGGGGTTGGTTCAAGCGTGGTCAGCCGAATAGCAGAACAGCAACACGAGACATAGGAACAGGTAACAGGTAGCAGAACATTGTAGACCATAAGTGAAGGTCCTAGTGCAGCAGAGGTGTTTAAATAGCCCACTTGGTGCCAATATAGTGGCGGGTGTGCGCGCTGGCGCGCACACGCATTCACGTGTGCACATTTGCAAGAGTGAAGCTCTGGCTAACAGGAATTTGCTGTTCGTGCACATTTATGTGTCTGTGCACATTTAGTCTTTGACAATAGGTTTGGCTAATAGGAATTCTCTGCCTGCGCATAACTATGCACCTGGGTATATTTATATATTTGTCTTTCCTGACAGCCTGTGTACTTGAGTGGAGGAGAGAGCCCTCTTTAGGGAGGGACTGCCAGGAGGAGTAGTTATAGGCTCACAATGGAGAATGCAAAAGAATCTTTGCTACCACATCATTTGCCCAGCAGGTCTGTAGCTTGGTTTTAGTAGGCCTCAGGGTCCAGATCTGAACCTGGGAGCTCTGCAATGTCTGGCTGTAGCTCTTGTTGCTGTTCCACCTGAGATGCAAGGTAGCTCTCTGTCTGATCCCTTGGACAACATTGCCTTGTATCTTGTTTCTGGTGAACCTCAAACTCTTTGCTCCTCCCATGAACTCCCTATTTAAACCATGTTTCTGCACTTCCTGTTTGCCAGAGATTGTTACCAACCTTTGGCTTGTTTACTGACTACACGTCTGCTTGATCCCTACTTTCTATATCTGTTTACGGTCCCCAGATTGCTCACCTCCTGGTGGTGAGAAACTGAGGACCACGACCTGGCGCTAACACACAGCAAAATCTATCTCCATAATCAGGAGCTCTGATGAAGACCAGTCTTTGGACCAGTTAGTGCTGGTTGGTGTGAACCTATCTATTGCTATAGCTACTGGTCTCTGAGCCTGGCCCCTGACTGTGATAGAGGGACACCTTGTGTGAGAAAACACCTTTGGAGGACTCACTAAAGAGGACTGGGAAGATGGGGGGAGACTATGGCAATGTGTTATGGTACTGAGTGTTCTGCACTGATAGTGTGTGTCATGAGAAAGATGTTATCTTGCGTGTGCCAATTTTGATGCAGTAAAGCATTGAAAAGCCTTTGGACATTCTTTATTCCGGTTAACAGACCTCAGGCCAAGAATATGTTAGAAAGCCAGCCTCGGGTGTGGACAGTTAGTAACACAAAATGGGGGTATCTCCAAAAAGATAGGTATGTGCGTATCCTATCTGGGGAAGAAGCAGGACCTGGACCAGTTTGGTGGGAACCGCTGTCCAATCCAGGTCTCTTACAAGCTTACATTTTCCATCATCTCAGTTCACCAATAAAAGGAGTTCAATTTTTCAAACGTTTTCCTGACATTTTAAAGGATAAGTTCACCTTTGCACAGGGCTGGATTAACATAGGGGCTATTGGAGCTGCAGCTCCAGGCCCCTACCTTAATATAGGCCCAGCCACCCAAAAAGAACACAGTGCTCATGAAAAGCAATGGGCCAACAGAGTTCTCCCCTGATGGGCCCTGTATTCCACATGCACCGCCTGGGCAGAGTGGTGAGATTGATGATGGGTGCCGCATGAGCAGTCCTAACGGAAGCCTGAGGCACGCCAGTGCAGGGCTCTTGCAGAATTCTGGGGCTTCCATAGCGTTAGGCCTATCCGGCTGCACTCTTTCAGCACAGAGTGCATGCCAATGCACAGCCCTTACAGCAGCCTTCCCTAGTTGGCATACGCCCTTTGCAGTTTGAGCGCATGCCAACAAAGGCTCTTCTAAACACAGAAGGGTGCCCAGTAAAAGGTCCACCAAAATCCTCAGCACCAAGCACATGATGCTCTTAATCCGGCCCTGCCTTTGCAGGTAAAACGATCTGCATTTATTCAGGCTTGAATGTTTTTGTTTTAACTAAGGGAAAGCTATTTGTTAGTGAGAGGAGATGGTTGTTAAGCTTGAAAAACCCTCATTTTCAGATGCTCCCATTGAAGTCTATGGTGCTAAAATTTCTCCATTTTGCTTCAGATGTAGCTTTCTGAGTGTCAAGCATGGAGCTGAAGTCCCCTGAGGGATCATATATACACAGGCGCTTTAGAATTTCGGCTGTTGAGCGTTTTGGAGCTTTGTGTTTCAAGCTGTGATTCTGGCAGGCATGTACTGGCCATTGGGACTACCGGGAGTTTCCCGGTGGGCCGATGGCTCAGTGGGCCACTCTGATGTAAGGGGGCTGGTGATGGGACACTCTGATATAAGGGGTGCTGATGGGACACTCTGATGTAAGGGGTGCTGATGGGACACTCTGATGTAAGGGGTGCTGATGGGACACTCTGATGTAAGGGGTGCTGATGGGACACTCAAAATGTAATGGGCCGGTCTGGGTGAAGTCCAGGGCCAAATTTCTGTCCCAGTTCAGCCCTGGATTCTGGCAAACTCAAGGCAGCAGCGATCCTGAACCTCATCCCTACTTATGGTTCAGTATAATGTGTTGACTTTACAAGAAAGATTGTAAATGGATTATGAAATCACAAAAACTTGTTTTTATAATTCGGAATCTTGTTCACAATTTTTAGTTTTTTCTAGTTACTCCATGAGAACATTGTTTTTTTTTGTTGGGGCATATTATAATTGTAATTGCCACCTCTTATTTCAATGTAATTATATACTGACAGTTGGAGAATCTTATTGATTAAAAATCTGTGTATAGACAGATGTGTAACCTATGTGTATGTGTTTGTAAGCGTGCAGGGTAAAGGACCACTCTATATCAAGATTCAACTCAACTCAGTTGACAGACTTACGCTGGTGTTTAGGCTGGACAAGAACGTTGCCTTTGATTTCATAGTCTAGAGCTAGCCAGTTAATGACGTTTCCATGGAGGTCACCAGTGATGACCATCTTGATGTCTTCCTGAGTCAGGACATAATCCCACATGTGGACGTCACCTATTTCACTGACCAATAACTGAGAAACATTAAAAGAGTCTCGTTCCTGCCCTAGAACAATGCTGGTTTCAGCTGCGATAGAAGATCCTTTCATGGAGACTCCTTCTGGGTAGAGTTTCCCATTGACCCAAAGTTGGACCACTCCAGTGTCGGAGTCCCAGGTCACGCAGGTGTGTCTAAAAGACTCTGAGTCTGTTTTAAAACTAATGACTTCCTGGTTGATATGTACAGAACAAGTGCGTGGAGGTTGTATGCTGATTGTAAAGGCGTTGTCCTTCCCGGGAGTAGCAAGAGAGAAGACCGTATAGGAGCGTGAAAGATCTGAATAAGAACGTAGACAGACGCTGACTTTCTGCAATGGCCTTGTGATTGTAGGTCGTAGAATGACATGAGATGTTTTGGCTTCACGGGGGAAGACGAATATTTTACCCTCCATGTCTAAGGAAGGAAACAGAAAAAGATCATTAGTGCTTGCTACACATCAAAGCTTTAGATGATTAGCAATAAACTCAGAATGTATTTATATATACATTTAGCATCTAAAATAAAAAAAAATAAAAAAACAGCTGAATACTCTTATATCTCAGAGAGATCAGGAGATTCCATTTTATTTTGTTTATAAATATTTGGTTCACATTCAGAAGCTAATGTGCATTGGCCCGTTCATTTTCCAAGAGAGCCATTGAAGGGTAT
Organism: Lithobates pipiens; assembly: GCF_037356315.1. Classification (NCBI taxonomy): domain Eukaryota; kingdom Metazoa; phylum Chordata; class Amphibia; order Anura; family Ranidae; genus Lithobates; species Lithobates pipiens. The sequence goes on from NW_027507903.1 coordinate 682,232,227, forward strand.
GACTTCTCTCCAAATGTTCTGTTCACGTTTTATTAAAAGTGGAGGTTTCACATGTAGGGGCAAAGGAATCCTAACACTGTCAGGTATAAAATCTGTCTGGCACGTTAATGAATGTATTATTAAAGCTAAACTCCAGAAATTCAGCTTCTTTGTATAAAGTGAATGCACGCTGTAAGTTAGTCCAACAAGATGCATGACATCTCCTGGACTTTTTGCTATTATTTACATTGGGTAGCTTTTTGGTACTTCCGAAAAGACAACTATCACTGTAATTCTGGGAGCCTGACACTGATGCTTCAACTCTCAGCATCTTCAACAGTAGAGTCACCTGCAGCTGTTATGCCTGCCCCTCCAATCCTCCTGCCCAATCACAGAAGCCTTTGTATTATGTAAACTCATTCAGAAAATACAAAGGCTTCTCTGAATGGGCCACAGAAGGGAGGGAGGGGGCTTTGCTGCTCTGTGTGCTTCTCTCCCCTCTCACAGTTGTGGCAGCAGGCAGGTAAAGTCACCTGGTTGTATCCAGGATGGTAAATATGTGTGTCCTAGATTCAGGCTTTATGCAGACTTTTACAATTAGAGGGGAAGAGTTAATGAGCCCAGCTGAAGTAGGTGGGCTCATTAAGACCTCTACAAAAAACCCCAGCATGCATAGGGAGATGCTCCATCCTGGAACCAGTTTTTGTGTTGTATAGACTGGGGAGTGTGACACCTGTTCTGTGCGGTGAGTTAACGCCTGTGTGGCAAATCTCTACAACAGGGACAGGGACTGGGGCAGCACAAGGCTGTTCTCAGTTGTTAGACAGGGAGTCTACGTGTGTAGTTAGAGGTCAAGCTGACCAGGATTTATTTTCTTGTTTTATTTTGTTTGGCTGTTATATGTATCACTGCATGTAGCCTAAATAAACCGGATCTTTTGTTTTTTGAACCTACACCGCTGTCTGCTGTGCCTGACTTTGTGTTGTGAACCCATCCAGGGGGTCACACACACCCGCTGCCGAGCTAACCCCTCACACAGTCTTAGCCCCTGTACACACGGTCGGAGATTTCAACAACCAAATCCGTCAGATTTTGTCCGTCGGATTTTGTCCGTCGGATCTTGTCTGAAACTGTTGCATACACACGGTCGGACTAAGTTGTCGAAAAATCCGATCATTCAGAACGTGATGACGTAATTTCGTTACGATGGGACTACGTTCAGGCTAGTAGCCAATAGCTTTGATGTAGGAATTTGATCTGAGCATGCGTGGCACTTGGTCCGATAAAAATTCTCTACACATGATCGGAGTATGTCCGATCGAACCAGTTGGTCGGGAAATATTTCCAACAAGTTGGAAAATTGGGTCCGAAAGGATATTCTGACGGAATCAGTCCGATGCATACCACACACAGTCGGATTATCCAACAACACGGTCCAATAGGACACATTCTGACGGATTCTCTGACCGTGTGTACAGGGGCTTAGGATACTCAGTGTATTCTCTGGCAGAGCCATAACACAGTCATATATGAATAATGGAGATACAGTAAGTTCAGGAGGTGATATGCTCTTAATTGGACTTAACTTATAGCCTTCACTTTTTACAAAGTGGCTAAATTTTTGGAAATCAGCTTTAATAATGATATAATTTCATTGGTATGCTAATGCTTGCAGGTTCCCCTAAAATATCAAATGACAATTGGACATTTTGATACTTACTCCACTAATCTTTTAAATTAAATTTTTCTACTACTGATAGAGTGACGCAGAACACAGAAAGAATGAAGTTGGTATAGAGGTTATGTGTATCTTGTGATTGTATTATTTCTTTCTCAGTATTTTGTTTCAAGTGGAGAAAAAGATTTGAGCAAAATAGATAAAATCACAAGAAGAAAGTTTGATTTCTTTTACGTTCATGGAGGGACACAGCTCCTTCATCTTTATCCTATGACCAAGCAGAAGGCTTGGTCATAGATAAAGAAGAAACAGCTGTTTCCGTCAATAAACTCAGTGAAAGGCATTTTACGATGAGTAACACAAAAATCCAGTTTTTAGACCTCAAAAAAACTCTCACCGATTAGGAATCTAGGTTACAACTTTCGGATGTTCTAGTTACTCCATGAGAACGTTGATTTCTTGTGTGATTTTCACTTATAATGGTCATTGTAATCTCTCGTTGTTGATGTGCAAAACAAATAAATCATAATAAATAATAGTAATTAAAGTGTATATAGATAAGATGACAGACTTACGCAAATTTGTAGGCTGGAGAAGAACACCCCCTTTCATTTCATAGAGTAGAGACTTCCAATTAATGACATTTCCATGGTGGTCACCAGATATGACCTTTTGGATGTCTTCTGGAGTCAGGACATAATCCCACATGTTGACATCACTAATTTCCCCAACCAATGACTGAGAAGCATTAACACCCCCACCATAGGAATCGTGTCCCAGAATAATGCTGCTTTTAACTGCGATAGAAGGCTGCCCCCTATTATATCCTTTGGTGGAGTTCTTCCCATTCACCCAAAGTTGGACTTCCCCAGTTCTCGAGTCCCAGGTCACACAGATATGGCTCCAGTCTGGAGGCTCTGAATCCCTCTTGAAAACAATGCTTCCATGGTTTATGTATACAGTGTAGGTGGTTGGAGCCTGGAACCTGATTAGAAAAGCATCTCTGTATGTTGGAGTAGATAAAGAGAAGAGAGGATTCTGGCGTGAAAGTTCACTGTAGGTGCGTAGACAGACGCTGACTTTCTGCAATGGCTCTGTAATTGTAGGTCTTAGAATGACATGAGTGGTGTTGGTTTCTTTGGGGAAGACGAACATTTTACCCTCCAAGTCTAGGGAAGGAAATGGAGAAAACTCATTACTGATACTTATCAAAGCTTAGATGCTATAAACTCATAATTTATTGATAGATGATAGAATCCAACATAAAAATAATTAAATACACTCATACTGTATATCTCAGAAGATCATTATATTTATTTTTATTTTTTGTATAGAGATGTTGTTTTCAGATCCAGTATGGCGTAGGAAAAGAAAACAAATGTGTTTTGGCAGCTTACATTTTCTATCATTTAATATTTTTTTACTAATAATAATCAATAATACTTAATAAATAATAATTTAATAATTTAAAATAATTATTATTATTTAAAAAATAATCATAATATAAATATTATTATTATTAAGATGGTGATTATGATTATTTATATTATCATTAATATTATCTCCAAAAGTTCAGCTAAAATATTATTTTTAGACCTCATTTGTGAAGTATAGGATTGCTAACACTATCAGGAATATAAACTGGCTCCACATTCATCAAAGTGGTTTTAAACTCTAATGCCGCGTACACACGAGCGGACTTTTCAACATCCAAAGTCCGAAGGACCGAGTCCATCAGACTATCCGATCGTGTGTGGGCTGCAACGGACTTTTGATTCACCAAAGTCTGACGGACTTTAGAATATGGAACATGCTTCAAATTTTCCCGAAGGAACTCCGCCGGACCCGGTCCCCTTCGAAAACTCCGCTCGTGTGTATGCTACTCTGACGGACTAAAACCGACGCTAGGGCAGCTATTGGCTACTGGCTATGAACTTCCTTATTCGAGCCGAGTCGTACGTCATCACGTTCGAATCCGTCGGAGTTTAGTGTGATTGTGTGTGGCCAAGTCCGTTCGGCCGAAAAGTCTGTCAGAACTCCGTCGGAATTCCAGCAGAACTCCGACGGAACTCCTTTGGAAGTCTGTCGGACTTAAGTCTGCTCGTGTGTACGGGGCATAAAGGTTTTATTTTTTTTAACATATCAAAATGCCAGCACAAAAACCGTGAGATGAGGCCAACAGTACCATTCCTCTTCAGGAATATCATGGACCTATCAATGCCTGTAGGAGTGTAGAACTCTATCCATGGGTACCAAGTATATTCCAACTTTCGAGTCCCGTCGCTTTTCTTGGGTCGTGTACCACATAATTTTCTGTTTCACCTAGGCGATTGTTGGTGTGGGAGACCACCACACTTTCACCAATGTCTGCCTGGTTGCCGTAAACAAAAACGTCCCAACCACAACACTACCTGCCTGGAGTTTGCATGTTCTCCCTGTGCCTGTGTGGGTTTCCTCCGGGTACTCCGGTTTCCTCCCACAATCCAAAGACATGCAGGTAGGTTAATTGGCTTCTGTCCAAAATTGGCCCTAGTATATGAATGGGGACCTTGGATGGTGGGCTCCTTGAGGGTAGGGACCAATGTGAGTGTGCAATGTACAGGGATAGGGACAATTGTAGACACTCAGGTTGAACTGGATGGACTGGTGTCTTTATTCAACCTTACTAACTATGAAACTATGAAACTATGAAGAGGCAAGACTGTCTAGTAGTACAGTCCAGTCATTTTTCAGGTTCAGTAAAGTCTCCTTTGGTGACTTGAACATACCCTTGCCTAGCAAGGTATATACTATTAGGTAGACTCCCTTCCAGAAATGCTTAATTTTAAGGCAGTCCCACCAGATGTGCAAGAGGGTCCCAGGCATTTGGCAGTCAAAGAAACATTTCCCAGACAATGTGGGGACGAATTTAGCCAATCTTTGGGGGGACCATATACCACCACATTAATAATTTACAGTTGGATTCTATGGCTGTGGTGTTAATAGGGCAATGTTCTGTGGTTTCCAAGATTTGGCGCCAGTTGTCTGGTTGCATTTGAACCAGAAGGAAAGCCAAACACACATGTTAAAAGTCTTAGCCCTTGTACACACGGTCAGAGATTCCGACAACCAAATCCGTCGGACTTTGTCCGACAGATTTTGTCCGAAACTGTTGCATACAGACGGTCGGACAAAGTTGTTAGAAAATCCGATGTGATAACGTTATTTCGTTACGACGGGACTACGTTCAGGCTAGTAGCCAATAGCTTTGGTGTAGGAATTTGATCTGAGCATGAGTGGCACTTTGTCCGATTGGAATTCTCTACACATGATCGGAGTATGTCCGATCGGAGCATTTTGGCGGAAAATTTTACCAACAAGTTGGAAAACTTGGTCTGTCGGATACTCCGACAGAAACAGTCCGATGTAGACCACACACAGTCGGAATTTCCGCCAAAACAGTCCGATAGAAAACATTCCGACGGAATCTCCGACCGTGTGTACAAGGGCTTAGTAGGAATTAAAAAAATCCACAAATGACAAGCATGGTAACAACAACAAGAAAAGAAAATGCATTTTGGAGGCCAAACAGTCCCCCCTTCTTCTATGTGTCAGTATCACACAGCACAGTCTGGCAAATGCCACCATCCTAAATTTCTAATGTTTACTGCAGGGAAAATCCTGTGTTGCACATCAAGGTTTGCAGCCTATTCTGATGCTCTGGCACTAGAAATTATTTGTGGTCATGGGCATAGCAATAGGGGTCGCAGGGGTCACAATTGCGACCTCCTCTCATGCTCCAGGGGGACTAGGCAGAAAGAGGAACAATCAGCTGTATTTTCCTGCAGCAGCTGAAAGACAGCTTCTCCTCCTCTCCCTCCCACTGGTATTCAGTCGCTGTAGGAAAATACAGCTGATTGGATTTAGTAAATGCCGCCTCCGCCGCTCTGTTCTTCTTGTTGCCCAGGCTCCTCTGTATGCTCCCCTGGTGCCCCCAGAAGTGCTGCTGCCTGTCTTCAGATCACACAGTGAAGCATTTTGGGAATTATTCTAAATGCTAAATTTGAGCTGAAGAGTTCCCTGAAAGCATTTACCTTCATACATGCCGGGAAACAACAGAGGCAGGGGGTGCAGGATTTTATTGGAAGGAATTTAGAAGCATAGAGACTGTGACAACCGAGTGGGGACACAGACATCAGGTATCACTATTAATATTGCTGATCCCCGGGGCCACATGGAAGTGACCCAGGACTACACATCCATTGTGTATGAGCAGAGAACAGGAGCTGAATGGCTGCACAGACTTTTTATTTTCTAAATAGGTTCCTTTAAGCTAGTGCATTGTTGGTTCACTTAACTTTTCCTTCAATTTCCCTTCTAAATGTTTTTTTTTCTTTGTTTTCTTTGTCTGAATTTCTCACTTCCTGTTCCTCCTCAGTAAGCCGTTCTGGCTGACTAAACACCACTCAGATGATGGTGTGAAGTTTACTGAGGAGAAACAGGAAGTGGGAAATTCAGACACAGAAAAAAAGCATTTAGAAAGGAAATCGAAGGAAAAGGTAAGTGAACCAACAATGCACTAGCTTAAAGGAACCTATTTACAAAGTAAAAAAAGAACCTTTACAACCCCTTTAACTCCATAGCTGCTGGGGAGGGAGATGAACAGGTGGCTAACAATTGACCCCTCAATTGCCAGATACCTCTACCATGTACTACTTAAGGCAGCTACTGATTAACAATGGACAGGAAAGGTGACAGTGGCAGAACTACCAGGGTCACAAAGGACGCACTTGCGTACAACCACACCAGATTCAGCATTTCCTCTTGACACTGTTGTTCTGGATTCTGTATGCGTGGTTTGTGGTGAGGAAGTGAAGGGGGCTCTTTTCACTTGGGACATTAATGGTTGTGAGCAATATCCTTCAAGAAATGTTTCAAGATGAATTATCTCACCTTTAAGACTGCTAGAATCTTGTAGAAGTATTTCACAGACCATTGCTAGATAGTTTGAGGTGGGGTGGGGTTTGTTATGTGTTTGCTAAGTGCCTGTATACCATTGTTCTATTGTTTGTGTCTGTTTTAAGGCAACCTATTATGGGATGTATATGTATGTGATCTACTGATGAGAAGTTTGAATCCACCTGTGTCGACACACCCTGTTTCATTATGCCTTGGGAGGGGGGCCTTCCTCCAACAGTTCTCCTTGCTGATTGGACTGTTTACCTCACCCTGAATGCTAAGGGGGGGGGGGGTGATTGTCCCCTTAGCGTATATCTGTTGTTAGATGTGTTTGAATAAACTGTTGTTTTCACACTACATTTAGTTAGGGCTAATGACTGGGTGCTCTGAAGGATCTTGGATCGTGCCAGACGTACCAGACAAAGGAAGCATTTACAGCGGACAGACTCATGTTGAGTACGGGGGTCCGTCACAGGGTCCCACTGTGGGACCGTAATAAATGGCCCCATGATGGGAGTAAAGGGCCCTGGAATCAGTGGGAAGGGCCCAGGGTCTGAAGGGAAGGGCCGTGAGATCAGGCAGGCCCTTTGTGGTTTCTTGCACCATTGCCCTAAAGGTTTTAGTTGTGCCTCTGTTTGTGGCTGTTGTATCTCAGATAATACACTATATTGCCTATTTGAATATAAAACATGCACCGTCTCTCCCTCTTAAATAGGGATGAGCTTCGTGTTCGAGTCGAACGCACGTTCGACTCGAACATCGGTCGTTCGTGCGTTCGCCGAATTCCGAACGTTTGGGCCGTTCGCGGCAAAATTCGTGTGGCCCACAATGCATTGCGATGGCGCAATGCATTGCTGTCTCACGATTGGCCAAGCATGCACTGTGACCCCGCATGCTTGGCCAATCGCAGCGCCAGTAGCGAGGAGAGCAATGGTTGGCCACAGGCATCCTGCCTGTGGCCAATCATAGCTCAGGCTGTGTAGTGCACGCCCCACACTATATAAAGCTGCCTTTCAGGCGGCCTCGTGTAGTGTTTGTTAGCATCTGAAGCAGTGGGTGTTCTGTGTACCTTCAACACAGTACACACCAATCGTTTTTGGCTGATTTACTATTTTGCTCTTGTGTAGTGGTTACTGTCTGTGCCCTGACCGCAGTATACACCACTATATTCACCTCACCTATATAGCTAGTGATCTAGCTTTAATAATAGAGCTTGCAGTCAGTAGTGTTAGTGCGTGCTGTCTGCGTGCTCTGTACCCAGTACATACCACTATATACACCTACATAGCTGTTCTCTATTTGAGCCCGATTGTCATTTGCTGGAGTTATTGGAAGTTGTGTGTGCCTCCAGCACAGCACAGTATACATCTGTATATACCCCTTTAACTCTGCTGTTTTCTGGTTATTGTCTGCGTGCCCTGACCGCAGTATACACCGTGATATTCACCTCACCTATATAGCTAGTGGTCCATCTTTAACAATAGAGCTTGCAGTCAGTAGTGTCACTCAGGAGATAGTGCGTGCTGTGTGCCTGCTCTGTACCCAGTACATACCGCTATTATCCACCTACATAGCTGTTCTCTATTTGGGCCCGATTGGCATCTGCGGGAGTTATTGGAAGTTGTGTGTGCCTCCAGCACAGCACAGTATACATCTGTATATACCCCTTTAACTCTGCTGTTTTCTTGTTATTGTCTGCGTGCCCTGACCGCAGTATACACCATGATATTCACCTCACCTATATAGCTAGTGGTCCATCTTTAACAATAGAGCTTGCAGTCAGTAGTGTCACTCAGGAGATAGTGCGTGCTGTGTGCCTGCTCTGTACCCAGTACATACCGCTATTATCCACCTACATAGCTGTTCTCTATTTGGGCCCGATTGACATCTGCTGGAGTTATTGGAAGTTGTGTGTGCTTCCAGCACAGCACAGTATACATCTGTATATACCCCTTTAACTCTGCTGTTCTATAAAAAAGGCATCTGCAGGAGTTAGTGGGTGTCGTGTGCCTCCAGCACAATATAAACTACCCAACTACTGTTTTACCCAACTCCCTTCAGGCCATTACCATGTCTGGAAGGCCAGCAAGGAGAGGCAGACAGGCGCGAGACGATAAAAGAGGGCAAGCAGGCTCTGTGTCTAGAGACAACAGTGCTGGTCGTGGACGCGGTGCATTGTCATCAGCACGTGGCCATGGGACATGCTTGTCCTTCTTTTCTGCAGCTGGACATGTTGAACCGCAACATGCCAACGACTTGGTAGAGTGGATGACCAAGCCCTCTTCATCCTCCTCATCCTCTCTCACCCAGTCTCAGGGTAGTAGAAAAGCAGCTGCCAACACATCGTCGTCCCTCCTCTCAATGTCATCATCAGTGACTCCTTCCCTAGACCCACCACGTCCTCCTGAGGAGTCTCCTGAACTCTTTGAGCACAGTGTTGGGTACATGCTCCAGGAGGATGCCCAGTGTTTGGTGGGCTCTGATGATGACACTCAGCTAGAGGAAGGCAGTAGTGTGAGCACAGAGAGAGGGGATGCTCAAGAAGGACAGCAATCTGGCAGTCATGTTCCACAAGCTGCAGCATACTGCCAGGTTTGCTACAGCGATGAAGAGGGAGGGGATGATGAGGGCACTGACTCCACGTGGGTGCCTGGAAGGAGGGAGGAGGAGGAGGAGGAGGCACATGTCCAACGAGGCAGGATGCCCTCCGGGGGCCAGCTTAGGGGCAGCACACCGACTGAATCACACCGCAGAGCTCCGCCTGCGCAGAGCGCTTCCTCTGCGCAGAGCGCTTCCTCTGCGCAGAGCGCTTCCTCTGCGCAGAGCGCTTCCTCTGCGCGTTATTCTAAAAGTTCTTTGGTGTGGGCCTTTTTTGAGACGAGTGCATCAGATCGCACCGCTGCTATTTGCAACATATGTCTCAAGCGTATCTCACATGGCCAAAACATCAGCCGCTTGGGCACCACATGCTTGACCAGACATATGTTGACCTGCCATGCAGCTCGTTGGCAAGCATACCTCAAAGACCCACACCAAAGAACAAAGCGGACCTCTCCTTGCTCCTCATCAGCTGGCATCTCCAACCCCACTAGACCTTCAGTCCTCTCTGAAACCTGCTCTGAGAGGAATGAAGGTGTAGAATTAGGTGTGTCACAGCCAAGTGCTTCCGGGAACTCTGCTAGTGGTACATCCACGTCCGATTATAGCAGACAAATGTCCCTGCCCCAGCTGCTGGACCGGCGGAAGAAATTTACTCCCAGCCATCCACATGCCCAGCGGTTGAATGCTAGCTTGGCTAAATTGCTAGCACTTCAACTGCTGCCTTTTCAGTTGGTAGACTCGGCCCCCTTCCGTGAGTTTGTACAATGTGCGGTTCCTCAGTGGCAGGTCCCCAAACGCCACTTTTTCTCACGGAAGGCGATTCCGGCTCTCTACCGGCATGTGGAAGGCAATGTCCTTGCCTCGCTGGACAGGGCGGGCAGTGGTAAGGTGCATATTACCGCTGACTCATGGTCCAGCAGGCATGGACAGGGACGTTACCTGTCTTTCATGGCCCATTGGGTCACTCTCCTGGCTGCTGGGAAGGATGCAGGACAAGGTGCAGTAGTGTTGGAGGTTGTTCCGCCACCACGCCTCCAAAATGCTACTATTGGTTGTGACACACCTCTCTCCTCCACCCCCTCCTCTTCTTCTTCCTCCATGGCCTCTTCCAGTGCTCTGTCCTCAGAACCAGCGGTGCTCCGTAGGCGTTGCAGGGGCTACGCAAGTACGCAGGCAAAACGATGCCATGCCGTGCTTGCGCTGGCTTGTTTGGGGGACAGGAGCCACACTGGGGCGGATGTTTTGTCACCTCTGCAGGGGCAGGCCGAGAGGTGGTTGACGCCACGCCAGCTTAAGCCAGGAATGGTGGTTTGCGACAATGGCACCAACCTCCTCTCCGCCCTCCGACAGGGACAACTGACCCATGTGCCCTGTGTAGCTCACGTCCTTAACCTGGTGGTGCAGCGGTTCTTGGGCAGGTACCCCGGCTTACAGGATGTCCTGAAACAGGCCAGGAGAGTCTGTGTGCATTTCCGCCGATCATTTAATGCCTGTGCTCGGCTGGCTGAGCTCCAAAAGGAGTTGAACCTGCCCAAGAACCGCCTTATATGTGACATGCCCACCAGATGGAACTCAACATTGGCCATGCTGCAGCGGCTGCACACGCAGCAGAGGGCCATCAATGAGTACCTGTGCGACTACGGCACCAGGACAGGGTCAGGGGAGCTTGGTTTTTTCTCACCACGCCAGTGGGGCATGATCAGGGATGCATGCACTGTCCTGTCACCGTTTGAGGAGGCCACAAGGATGGTGAGCAGTGACAGTGCATGCATCAGTGACACTATACCTCTTGTCCACCTCTTGGAGCATACGCTGCGTGGAATAATGGACAGGGCACTTGAGGCAGAACAGAGGCAGGAAGAGGAGGACTTCCTTGCCTCTCAAGGCCCCCTTTATCCAGACAGTGTTCCTGCTGTGCCACCCATCACACAGGAAGAGGGTGAGGAGGAGGAAGAGGAGGAGGAGGATGATTGTGTCAGCATGGAGGTGGAGGCTGGCACTCAGCATCAGCAGCAGCAGTCTTATAGGGATGATTTACAGTCCCAAGAAACACGTGGACTTGTACGTGGCTGGGAGGAGGTAGCTGCGGATCATGTTGTCCTTAGTGACCCAGAGGACTCCGGACCGAATGCCTCAGCTAACCTACGCTGCATGGCCTCCCTGATCCTGCAAAGCCTGCGGAAGGATCCTCGTATTCTTCGGATCAAGGAGAGGGACCATTACTGGCTGGCCACTCTCCTTGATCCACGGTACAAGGGTAAGGTTGCCGACCTTATCTTGCCATCGCAGAGGGAGCAGAGGATGAGACATCTCTGGGAGGCCTTGCAGAAAGCTCTGTGCAACGCGTTCCCAGAGACTGGGAGGTCACAAACTCCTGGTCCTGGACAACGTGTTGCTGAGGCATCAGTCAGAAGGAGCGGTGGAGAAGGTGGCCGTCTGACTGATGCTTTCAGACAATTTTTTAGTCCGCAGCCCCAAGGTATGATTGGTTCCAGCACCCATCGCCAGCGTCTAATTTACATGGTGCAGGAATACCTAGGGGCAAGGTCAGACTTGGACACCTTTCCCACTGAAAATCCTCTGGCTTACTGGGTCTTGAGGATGGATCACTGGCCAGAGCTTGCACAGTATGCAATTGAGCTACTGGCCTGTCCTGCATCCAGCGTTCTTTCGGAACGCACCTTCAGTGCTGCTGGTGGCTTCGTTACCGATCACAGGGTGCGCCTGTCCACCGAATCAGTTGATCGACTGACCTTCATCAAGATGAATCAGTCTTGGATCACCCACAGCTACCAAGCACCTGAAGCTGATGTAACCGAATAATTTTTTTTGAAATACCACATCCCTTCAAGACTGCCTATGCTGATGCTGAGTGACTGTCCTGTTATGTTGATTGTCTATCCTCTTCCTCCTCCGCTGATATGTTGGAAGAACATTTTTGGTTCTGGGTGATGCCAGCAGCCCAATTTTTCTGCCCCTGTTTAACAGGGGCGTTTAAGTACAATTTTTGATGCAATGCTTTGCAGCAGGGCTAATTCCTGCAATAAAACTAGAGTATATGGCAGAGGTTGCAGTGTGATGGCACCAGTGCCTAAGGCCCAATTTTTCTGCCCCTGTTTAACAGGGGCGTTTAAGTACAATTTTTGATGCAATGCTTTGCAGCAGGGCTAATTCCTGCAATAAAACTAGAGTATATGGCAGAGGTTGCAGTGTGATGGCACCAGTGCCTAAGGCCCAATTTTTCTGCCCCTGTTTAACAGGGGCGTTTAAGTACAATTTTTGATGCAATGCTTTGCAGCAGGGCTAATTCCTACAATAAAACTAGAGTGTATGGCAGAGGTTGCAGTGTGATGGCACCAGTGCCTAAGGCCCAATTTTTCTGCCCCTGTTTAACAGGGGCGTTTAAGTACAATTTTTGATGCAATGCTTTGCAGCAGGGCTAATTCCTGCAATAAAACTAGAGTGTATGGCAGAGGTTGCAGTGTGATGGCACCAGTGCCTAAGGCCCAATTTTTCTGCCCCTGTTTAACAGGGGCGTTTAAGTACAATTTTTGATGCAATGCTTTGCAGCAGGGCTAATTCCTGCAATAAAACTAGAGTATATGGCAGAGGTTGCAGTGTGATGGCACCAGTGCCTAAGGCCCAATTTTTCTGCCCCTGTTTAACAGGGGCGTTTAAGTACAATTTTTGATGCAATGCTTTGCAGCAGGGCTAATTCCTGCAATAAAACTAGAGTATATGGCAGAGGTTGCAGTGTGATGGCACCAGTGCCTAAGGCCCAATTTTTCTGCCCCTGTTTAACAGGGGCGTTTAAGTACAATTTTTGATGCAATGCTTTGCAGCAGGGCTAATTCCTGCAATAAAACTAGAGTGTATGGCAGAGGTTGCAGTGTGATGGCACCAGTGCCTAAGGCCCAATTTTTCTGCCCCTGTTTAACAGGGGCGTTTAAGTACAATTTTTGATGCAATGCTTTGCAGCAGGGCTAATTCCTGCAATAAAACTAGAGTGTATGGCAGAGGTTGCACTGTGATGGCACCAGTGCCTAAGGCCCAATTTTTCTGCCCCTGTTTAACAGGGGCGTTTAAGTACAATTTGTGATGCAATGCTTTGCAGCAGGGCTAATTCCTGCAATAAAACTAGAGTATATGGCAGAGGTTGCAGTGTGATGGCACCAGTGCCTAAGGCCCAATTTTTCTGCCCCTGTTTAACAGGGGCGTTTAAGTACAATTTTTGATGCAATGCTTTGCAGCAGGGCTAATTCCTGCAATAAAACTAGAGTGTATGGCAGAGGTTGCAGTGTGATGGCACCAGTGCCTAAGGCCCAATTTTTCTGCCCCTGTTTAACAGGGGCGTTTAAGTACAATTTTTGATGCAATGCTTTGCAGCAGGGCTAATTCCTGCAATAAAACTAGAGTGTATGGCAGAGGTTGCAGTGTGATGGCACCAGTGCCTAAGGCCCAATTTTTCTGCCCCTGTTTAACAGGGGCGTTTAAGTACAATTTTTGATGCAATGCTTTGCAGCAGGGCTAATTCCTGCAATAAAACTAGAGTGTATGGCAGAGGTTGCAGTGTGATGGCACCAGTGCCTAAGGCCCAATTTTTCTGCCCCTGTTTAACAGGGACATGTAATTACAATTCTTGATATAATATTTCACAGGAGGGCCCCTTCCCGTGCCCACCCAGAGTAACTGTGAGGACTTATAGTGTTGTGGCACCAGCACCACAACCACCAAAGGTCAATTTTTCTACCACTGTTCAACAATGGCATGTAATTACAATTCTTGATATAATCGTTCACAGCAGGGCGCTCCAGCGCCCACCAAGAGTCACTTTGAGGGCTTACAATGTTGTTGCAAAACCAACACCTTGTTCTGCCATTTCTGCAGAGCATATAGGGCAGGCCCCTACTTTCAAACATCCAATTTACAAACATCTCCTACTTGCAAACGGAAGGAGACAACAGCAAGTGAGATGAAAAAAGATGGACGACAAAACAAATTATACAGGGGTGATAACCCTTCCCTATGTTTTCCAAAAAGCTTAAAAATAGTTTTTTTGACTGGAGCTACACTTTAAAAATGTACCAGTTGAAAATTACAAACAGATTCAACTTAACACAACAAACCTACACAGTCCCTGTCTTGTTTGCACCGCCTGTATACTTCTGTTCTGAGTATATAGGGCCTGGGGGCCACACGCATTTCCTTTTTTTAATATGGGTACAGGGTTCCCCTTAATATGCGTACAAAACCCAAATAGGCTGATAATGGGCAGGGAGGGCTACCCATGCCATGTTTCTCAATGATTTTCAACCATATTGCAGGAACCAGATATAACATTAAAACCGCAAGCAGTTTTAAATGGTGTTATTTCCGCTTAATGTCATTTTGTGCAGGGACTGTTCTAAACACGGGAAACACGTGGCACTTCACAGGCATACTACAGACACCCACCAGGCACCATATTTAAAGGAATATTTCACTTTTTTTTTTTCACTTTAATCGTCATTAAAATCAGTGCTCCCACCAAAACGGTAGTTTTTAAAACTTTTTTTTGCAGTGACCCATGTCCCCTGAGGCAGGAGGCAGGTCGCCAAACCCTTTTTAGGACACTATCTTGCATATTAGCCGTTAAAATGAGCACTTTCCAATTCGAACGTTCGAGTCCCATAGACTTCAATGGGGTTCTAACGTTCGTACCGAACGCGGGGGTCGTTCGCAAGTTCTGGTGCGAACCGAACCGGGGGGTGTTCGGCTCATCCCTACTCTTAAATTACAGCTTAGCTAAGCTAATGCCATACAGTCCAGCCACTGAACAATATTTGTGGCTACGGTCTCTCACATAATATGCCGAAGAGGCTGTGCCCATTCCCTCCACTCAGGTCTCAGATTATATTCGGCTCTCTGCTTTATGCTTTGTAGTGTGTGTCATCAGATCCTCACCTGCCTTCTGGAGCTGCAAAATGTCTTATATCTCTGGCCCTCACCTGCCTTCTGGAGCTGCAAAATATCTTATATCTCCGGCGCTGTGACTGGCCGGAGCAGTGATGACTTCACTCCCGTCTGTTAGTGGCCGCATGCTCAGTGCGCCTGCCCCCGATGTCTACGGCGCATGCACAGTAGACATTGGTGCTGCTATTTCTGCAAATATCTCCTAAACAGGGAGATATTTCTTGCACCTACAGGTAAGCCTTAATCTAGACTTACCTGTAGGTTAAAGTGGTTGTAATGGGCTTACAACCACTTTAATAATCGGACACTCACCTGTCCTACAGTCCAGCGATGTGGGTGTACGAAGCCCCGCTCCTCTCCCTCTTCTCTCACTAATGTGGGTGCCTGGCTTCACAGCCGGGCATGCACTGTGCGCACTGTGATTGGCCGGGCAATCTTCTGGGACCTGTGACATCTCTCAGAAGATTTCAGGGAGGGAGAGGTGAACCTTCCAGGGCTGTGGAGCCCCAGGAGGAAGTGGGAGCTGGATTCCTCTAAAAAGAGGGTATCCGCCCCCCCCCAAAAATGACATGCCAAATGTGGCATGTCAGGGGGTCATCATCTCTTAAAGCAGAAGTTAAATTTTTGGGTGGAACTCCACTTTAAGGACAATTTGGGAGCAGCTACAACATGCAGTTAGAGCACAGAATAACTCCTCGAAATGGCACCTATCCCCCACTGTTTTGTTCGGTCTCATTAGGGATGCCGCCTCGTCCAAAGGCTTTATCTCATAAAGTTATGCCATGCTTCTCCAGTCTTATATGGGGCGGCACCCCCTGAGGGTGATGGAACGGTGGGAACGCGATGTTGACCAAATGGATGGAGACCAATGGGAGGAGGCATTTCAGACAGTGGTTATGTGTTTATTAAATGTATCAAAAAGGCTGACTCAACTGTATATTCTTCTGAGGGTGTATTTTACGCCTAATGGGTTTACAAACCAAATCTACTTGTAAGAGGTGTAAGCAAGATCACGGGGACTTGATGCACCTTGGGTGGCGCTGCCTGAAACTGAATGCCTATTGGGCGGGGGTGGTGAATAGAGTCAATTTAGTGTTTTAGGTGACCCTTCCCCTAGACCCAAGGGCCTGCCTATGGGGTAAATTGGAAGAGTACGACTGGGAGGTGCACACCAGAGTGGCTGTGCTTAGAGTCTTGTTCCAGGCAAGAAAGCTGATTATGATACTTTGGAAGTCAAAGATTTCCCTACTCTGAGGGGATGGGTTAACAGTATAGGTGAGCTGTTGCGATTGAAAAAGCGTATCTATCAAAATAGGGGTAATGCACATAAATTCGAGAGGGTATGGGCACGGGGGTTAGATGTTAGGGATTGCTCCGGTGGACTTAACCATGGACAGGTCACTTTGGCTTAATGATGACTAGGTTGTATCCTCAATGCGAGATATAACGATAGTAAACCCGAGAGGACACTTTGGGGGAACTTTATGACTTTCATTTGTTTCATTTGTTTCTGGTTCCAAAAGGTCCTTGCAGAGAATTGCTGCACTGAGTGGCCGACCCCAAAACTTGTCCAATACCAGCCCATCACTCCACTCATACTACATACTGCAAATGAGTGTCAATGACAGCTCCACCCCTAAAATATAACTAAAGGCAAAAGGTTTTTTTATTTTTTTGGACAGAGTAGAGCAGGATTAGACGCCCTGTCAGGTTTTATTGCTGTCTCTGTGCAATTGCAGATCATGGCTTAGGCCTCACCCAGCCCCATCTCTCCAATGGAACCCAGAGATATAAGGTCTGTAATTCTTGGAGCATAGCATCCTATTGGTGGGGTCAGGGTTGGGTGGGGGGCTCGGAAGAAGCCAAGCTCTTCTCTGTGGAAGCTCTTTAAATAAAGGAGAAATGGAAAAGCAGAGGAGTGTTTGAAAAGCAGAGAGGATGGAATATTACACATGACTGATTTCCACTAGCGGCAAGTGTATGCAGGGTCTACCACCTACCTTCCTGTGCAAGAGATGCAGGGACCATCAACAGCAACACCAGCACACCCAGCTCCATCGCCCTGAGAAAATACAAACACAAATGAGAAGTAATTCATCTCTGGCTCAGCATTTGTTAGTAGAAACAGACAAAAATGTTATGGCCAAAGGCATCTTCATTGAGAGGCCACAAAAGTCACAACTAGAGATGAGATGAATGTTCAGTCCAAACATTTAAGTCTGAACATGTCTCGTTCCAACGCTTCCCTCATGCCGAATGACAGGTCTGGCTGATGACACCTGACATATACAAAGGGGTGTGGCTTCCAGGGTGACATCATTGACCATATATGGACATGAGAATATTTGATCAATGACGTCATGGTATACCAGTAACATCATTGACCATATATGGTCATGGTCAATGGCACCCCTGGGGAGATGCAGACCCTTTGTTTATAACCCATTCAATTTGTTTGTTGGCTTTGAATTTGCTTCAGTCACGCTGAATGACAGGTCTGGCTGATGATAACTGATATATAAAAAGCAGCTGGGCCTCCTGGGTGATGTCACTGACCATATCTGGTCAATGACATCACAGGGCACCAGTAACACCATTGACCATATATGGTCATGCACAAATATGGTCAAAGATATCACCAGTATAACCCAACCCCTGTCCTCCTCCAGAGCCACCATTCAGCACAAGGGATGTGACAAGCAAGATGTGTGTCGGCGGGCAGCATTTTTTTTCTTCGGCAGCTCAGTGGGTGGTGGACTTTATGATTGATGGAGATCTGTATTTTAATCAAATGACTCGTTAAAGTCTATGTATTTGTTTTTATTTACTCTTTACAATTTGTGAAATATTAGAAGTACTATGTACTCCTCATTTATTCAAATGGAGGCCAGTATCAGTAGGCCCCTGTCAGGACCTGGGTCACCTGGTGGTGGCACTGTGGTTCCCAGAGCTGAAGGGCACCATTCCATTGGCCACCAGTGGGTGTTTCCCAGCAGCCAGAATCAGGTGGAATCTAATTACTGGGATCTCCAGGCTCCTGGGATCACCCTTCAGCTCTGGGAACCGCAGGGCCACCAGCAGGTGATCCAGGTATTGCCAATAACATGATAGTGGAGTACAACTAAACCAACAACCTA
The DNA here is from genome assembly GCF_037356315.1 of Lithobates pipiens. Lineage (NCBI taxonomy): Eukaryota > Metazoa > Chordata > Amphibia > Anura > Ranidae > Lithobates > Lithobates pipiens. The sequence goes on from NW_027507903.1 coordinate 682,250,512, forward strand.
ACTATAATACACTATATATAATGGAAGGGAAGCTCTCATAAACAGGACAGGAGTATTACTGGGACTGGGAACAGAGATGGGGAGATGGGGTAACAGGATACAGGATAAGACAGGGATCAAGAAAATCAACAAGCAGGCATAAGGCTAACACCGAAGCACTGTTGAAAAGTCAAGGAAGGGATTATATATCTTCCCGGCAGCCAGCATCAGGTGGAGCCTACTTACTGGGATATGCTGGCTGCTGGGAGACACCTGCTGGTGGCCATTGGAACTGCGCCCTTCAGCTCAGGTAGTGCCACCAGCAAGTGATCCAGGTCCTGGTAGCCCCCCTTCTATTAAAGGGGCTTCCAGATTGTATTAAGCCCTCTGCCCACAGACCTCCCACAACCTCCAGGCCAGTGTTTTGGGAAGAGGCCCTTGTCTTCAACAGTACAGGGACAAGGTGGGGTCCCCCTTGGCAAGGCACCCTCACCTCCTCTTTCCTGGTCTGCCATGCTCTGAGGGTCTGGCGTAAACCTCATGTTTTTTATTACTTTTTTTTTGCATGGGGTTCTCTCATAAAATCCATACCAGGCAGGAAACTAAAGGCCCACGATGTGCAAACACCATCAGTCATGTTGTCCAGCAATGTAGATCCATGTCAATCACGATGCCTGATAACCACTAACATGCCATAAAAAAAAAACAGCAACACTATTCCAGCCAGAGCAATGCTTGTTAGGACATGGAAAGCTAATGCTGCACCTCATATTTCTGAAGTGATGGGGCGTTTGGACTTATGCACCCTCATGGAAGTGGGTCGTTATCCGTGGGGCCGCACATATGTGCTGCTGTGTTTGCGCTGGTATTTCACTCCAAGCACAGAGACCGAGTTCTCCCTGAACGCTCCAGGGTCTTGTACTAACAATCGGGAACCGCAAGGCCAAGTTCCCGATCACCTGATCAGTGTGATCA